>NC_057794.1:484668852-485032156 GCF_018294505.1 Triticum aestivum
CCTACCGCTGCCACCGCCGCAGCCCGCGCCGCCGCCGAGCGCCACCGCCGCCTCGCAAGCCGCCGCCCCGTCGCTGCCTCGCCTCGCCGGACCTCTCGCCGGAGGTAGCCGCCGCGCCCAGCCGCCGGTTTTTTTATAAAGACCGTTCGGTTTTTTTAGAAACCCTAGATCCATTTTTTTTCGGATTCGGCGGTTTTTCTCGGTTCTTCTAATTAGCGGACGTTCGTCCGAACGTTCGTTTTAACGGACGGTTCTTCGCCCGTTAGATACAGCTAATGAACGCTCATTCGTTAGTCCGTTCGTCAGTTTTCTCTTATCAGATTTATTCCGCGATTTTCTCAGATCGCGATTTCTGATCCGATCTTAGTTTCTGTTTATCTTTTCGCTCGTTAGTCGGAATCAGGCGAGTCAAGCGCCTAGAGTTTCGTATCGAAACCCTCTTTCCGTTTAACCAACTCAAACAAGTTTTCTCTACTGTAAAATTTGACCTAGTTTCAGATTAGTAAATGAAGCTTCTTTCTTTCGCCGTTTGAGTTTCGTTGCTCCATTTGATTTGATTCTTTTTGTGAACCGGAGTTCTTAATTTGAACTTTCTGGTCAACCTCTTTTATTTGAGTTTTGCTTGTGCATCGTTGCTTGTTACTTATGTATGCTATTGTTTGCTTGCGATAGAACACCCGGAGTGTGAAGCGTGCTACTACGAGTCCCTAGGTTTCGCAGATCGTCAACAAGGCAGGTAACACTTTGATCATACCCTTTTATCACCCAATTTTTTTGCATTAGTTCCAATCCTCAAACATTGCATGATTAGGATGTCATTAACTTGTGGGTTGGGAAGTAGTTGATGAGGTAGAACCTATTGCCCTGTTACATTCAAACCCTTGGGAGTTACTCTACGCGTTGCTTATATACTATGCTATGCTAAGCTCATAGACGTGGTTTGGGTTTGAGTGAAATAGATGACAGATGTGAGCTTGTTAATTAATGGTTCAACTTAAGGTGGCAACTTAATCAAACAATTGGGTGGATTGAGGCACCTGGAGTACCTAGTGTTGCCTGTATTTTTTTGGAAATCCCGGAGTACTCGTGTGATCTTCCTATGGACCGCCACCCAGGCTCAAAGGGAACCGAGATGATTCATGCTAGAAACTTCCGTGTGCAGCCACAAGCTATTATGGGCTCTAGCATAGTTGAGTAAGTTACATGAAGCTCTTGAAGAGGCAGATCAGCAGGTAGTGGGATGTAGGTTTGGTATGGTCTGTCCGGAGTAGAGAGTTAATATTTCTGAAAGACTGTGTCTTGGTCATCCGTTTCTCAAACACCCTGTAGTGCGAGAAATCCAACGGAGGAGATCGAGTCTTGTGGGGGAAAAGTGCGCAAACCTCTGTAGAGTGAACAATCTAATCATGGTTAGCCGTGTCCCCAGTTATGGACAATTCTTGAGTATCTAGTACTTGGGTTATCAAAAGTATCTCGTCATGTTTAACTAATATTGTTGGGTTGTTAATCACTTTAATTGGGATTGAGTTGGAGGAACCTTCTCAATGATGTTTCAACTACCATGATAGTTAAATTAAAATCTATTCCTTTGTTGTAGGGAAAATTTGGCTTTTCGCAAAACTGTAACCATAGAGCTTTCCACCAGCCAAATATGCATGTAGTGATAGCATCATTCTGTTCTTGCTCTACTGTGTTACTTTGCCAGCATATTCCATGTGCTGACCAGTTTTCGGGCTGCAACATATTATGTTGCAGACTTTTCAGACGAGGAGTAAGGTTCGTTAGGTCGTTGCCGTGCAGCTCAGCTATGCCGTTGGAGTTGATGGACTCACTTTATCTTCCAAGCCTTCCGCTGTTATCGTATTAGATGGCCTTAAGCCATACAATTGTAATAAGTTCTCTCTTGAGACGTTCGATGTAATAAGTGTGTGATTGCTACTCTGTTATAAATCCTTCGAGTACTGTGTGTGTCAGCATTACTGATCCAGGGATGACACTGAAGCACAAAGACTTGGCCATCTGAGGCCGGGTCGCTACAGAGGTGTCCATAGAATCTAAGAGAGGGATGATGTGTGTGTGTGTACGCGCGCGATCAATAAAGAGTGCCATCGAATTTGTGTGTGCCCACGTCTAAGATATAGAGTGGATGGCCTACTGGAATGTGAGATGGGACATGTGCAATTTGTCTCTGTGGCATGGATACCTACCTGCAGCACTCGACTATCGGTGTGTAGTGGGGGAAGAGGGAGGCCCAATTAACTATAGAGGTACAATGGCTGGTATATGTGTGAAGGAGGAGAGAGGCCTACCTCATGTATTAAGGAGATCGATCTGCCTCATGTATTAAGGGAGATCGATCGGCATCCATGCATATGTGCAGGAGAGGAATAAGGTTGGGAGAGAGACAGAGCTAGAGTGTCGGAGGGGGTGGTAGTGGAGTTGCTTCTAATAAATGGTGGGATAGGCTTGCTAGACAAATGGAGGGCACACCCGCAATATCAATAAGAGAGGAGATGGCTGCTTGTTGTCTGTGCACGTGTGATGACCCACAAGTATAGGGGATCTATCGTAGTCCTTTCGATAAGTAAGAGTGTCGAACCCAACGAGGAGCAGAAGGAAATGATAAGCGGTTTCCAGCAAGGTATTCTCTGCAAGTACTGAAATAAGTGGTAACAGATAGTTTTGTGATAAGATAATTTGTAACGAGCAACAAGTAACAAAAGTAAATAAAGTGCAGCAAAGTGGCCCAATCCTTTTGTAGCAAAGGACAAGCCTGGACAAACTCTTATATGATGTAAAGCGCTCCCGAGGACACATGGGAATATCGTCAAGCTAATTTTCATCATGTTCATATGATTCGCGTTCGGTACTTTGATAATTTGGTATGTGGGTGGACCGGTGCTTGGGTGCTGCCCTTAGTTGGACAAGCATCCCACTTATGATTAAACTCTATTGCAAGCATCCGCAAATACAACAAAAGTATTAAGGTAAACCTAACCATAGCATGAAACACATGGATCCAAATCAGCCCCTTACGAAGCAACGCATAAACTAGGGTTTAAGCTTCTGTCACTCTAGCAACCCATCATCTACTTATTACTTCCCAATGCCTTCCTCTAGGCCCAAACAATGGTGAAGTGTCATGTAGTCGACGTTCACATAACACCACTAGAGGAGAGACAACATGCATCTCATCAAAATATCGAACGAATACCAAATTCACATGACTACTAATAGCAAGACTTCTCTCATGTCCTCAGGAACAAAAGTAACTACTCACAAAGCATAAACATGTTCATAATCAGAGGGGTATTAATGTGTATATAGGATCTGAACATATGATCTTCCACCAATTAAACCAACTAGCATCAACTGCAAGGAGTAATTAACACTACTAGCAACCTACTAGCACCAATCCCGGACTTGGAGACAAGAATTGGGTACAAGAGATGAACTAGGGTTTTGAGATGAGATGGTGCTGATGAAGATGTTGATGGAGATTGCCCTCTCCCGATGAGAGGAGCGTTGGTGATGACGATGGCGATGATTTCCCCCTTCGGGAGGGAAGTTTCCTCGGCAGAACAGCTCCCCCAGAGCCCTAGATTGATTCCGCCAAGGTTCCACCTCGTGGCGGCGGAGTTTCGTCCGAGAAGATGGCTTATGATTTTTTCCCATCCAAAGAGTCCATATAGCAGAAGATGGTCACCGGAGGGCCACCAGGGGGCCCACGAGGTAGGGGGGCGCGCCCAGGGCGGCAGGCCGTGCCCCCACCCTCGTGGGCAGGGTGTGGCCCCCCTGGTGAAGTTCTTGCGCTCAATGTTTTTTATATATTTGGAAAACATCATCCGTGAAGTTTCAGGACTTTTGGAGCTGTGCAGAATAGGTCTATAATATTTGCTCCTTTTCCAGCCAGAATCCCAGCTGCCGGCATTCTCCCTCTTTATGTAAACCTTGTGAAATAAGAGAGAATAGGCATAAGTATTGTGACATAATGTGTAATAACAGCCCATAATGCAATAAATATTGATACAAAAGCATGATGCAAAATGGACGTATCAACTCCCCCAAGCTTAGACCTCACTTGTCCTCAAGCGAAAAGCCGAAATCGAAAAATATGTCTGCATGTTTAGAGATGAAGGTGTCGATAAAAATAAAATACAGACATGAGGGCATCATGATCATTCTTAGAGCAGCAACTTATATAATTCTTGTCATATGATATCTTATGCTAGAGTAATAATTCAATCACGATATCAAGTATGAATCGTAAACTTCTTTGAAAACTAACAAACTATAATCTCAGTCATTGAAGCAATTGCAATTTATCATAACATAGGAAAGAGTCAATGTATAAGAGCTTTTCAGCAAGTCCACATACTCAACTATCATATAGTCTTTCACAATTGCTGACACTCACACAATACTTATGGGTATGGAGTTTTAATCGGACACAGAGAAAGATAGGGGCTTATAGTTTTGCCTCCCAATGTTTTACCTCAAGGGTAAAGTCAACATTAATAGTTAACCCACATCCAATTAGCCATATATACCAGGATATTTCCAACATATTGTGCTTGCCAAAGGATAAAAATGTAAAAAGGAAGGGTGAATATCACCTTGACTCTTTTGAAGTATAGGAGATAAAAGTAAAAGATAGGCCCTTCGCAGAGGGAAGCAGAGGTTGTCATGCGCTTTTATGGTTGGATGCACAAAATCCTAATGCGAAAGAATGTCACTTTATATTGCCACTTGTGATATGGACCTTTATTATGTAGTCTGTCGCTTTTATTACTTCCATAGCACATGATTGTATAAAGCTTATTTCTAACACACCAATCAATCATACTTATTTAGAGAGAAATTTTTATTGCTTGCACCGATGACAACTTACTTGATGGATCTTACTCAACCCATAGGTAGGTATGGTGGACTCTCATGGCAAAACTGGTTTAAGGGTATTTGGAAGCACAAGTAGTATTTCTACTTGGTGCAATGAATTTGGCTAGCATGAGGGAGAAAGGCAAGCTCAACATGTTGGAGGATCCAAGACAATATAATTTACCTCAGATGTAAGAAAACATAACCCATTACGTTGTCTTCCTTGTCCAATGTCAACTCTTTAGCATGTCATATTTTAATGAGTGCTCACAATCATAAAAGATGTCCAATATAGTATATTTATATGTGAAGACTTCTCTTTCTTTATTACTTCCTATTAACTGCAACGATGACCAAAACTATGTTTGTCAACTCTCAACAACTTTTATTCATCATACTCTTTCTATGTGAGCTCATTACTCTCCATAAGAGTCACATGATCTCTTTGTTTCTTTTTTTATTTCTTTCTCTTTTCCTTTATTCACTTAGGATCATGGAAAAATAATCAAGCCCTTGACTCAACACTAATCTTTATTATATAGCTCACGGACTTGATTACATAGAGGGGTAATAAAGCAAAACTCACAACTAGATCATACTAAGTGCTTTTATTCTACTAGATCAAGATATTACCAAAAGGATCAAACTAAGAAAAATGGTAAAGATAAAAGTGATGGTGATACGATACCGGGGCACTCCCCCAAGCTTGGCAGTTGCCAAGTGGAGTGCCCATACCCATGTGATTATGTCTCTCTTTTCGGGGATGGTGATGTGATGTTCTTGGCAATGATGCCCCTCAAGATACGATTCTCCTCCTCAAGCTTGTTGACTTGCTGCTTGAGGTCCATTATTTCCTTTCGGAGTTTTCCTGTAACAGCCAAAGCTCCCTGCACCCAAGGGTGCTGCATAGCTGCGGGAGAACAAGTGACACTCTTTTTCATATTCTCATAAGAAATAAATCTAACATTGGAAGGGATAACCGGGTTTGGAATAGCTGAGCTCTGCAGTTCTCCCATTGTGAATCCAGCTTGGAGGCGGGAAGTGACTTCTTCATCCTCTTCCATGGCTATCCTCTTCAAATCAGCCTCCATCTCTTACTCCGTTGCTGGCCCAAAGGGGTCAACATGATCGTCTGTCGTTGATCTCGGTGCCGAATGAGACACCCGGCTCTCCCCGACTGACTCTTGCGAAGACATCCTGCTCTAATCTGCAGCAGCAACAACAACTCAAAACACAAACAGGAGATAATTGCGTGATACGGGAGTCAAAACCCCGGGAGATTATATAATGAATTTTTACCGACCAAAATATGTGTCCTGTAAGAAAACGGAGTCCGGAGAGCACACGAGGTGCCCACGAGGTAGGGGGCGCTCGTGTCCTTTCCGGACTGCTGCTTATTTTTCTATTTTTCTAAATATCCCAAAACGCAGAAATATTGCCTTAAAACTATTTTGGAGTCGGTTTACTTACCGTACCACATACCTATTCCTTTTCGGAGTCTGAAACATTCCGGAAAGTGTCCTTTATGTACTCCTCCGGGGTTACGGTTTCAATAACATTTGTTTCAACATTTATGGGATTACCTAAGATATAGTGTTTGATTCTTTGACCGTTCACCACCTTCGGATTTGTGCTTTCAAAGTTGTTGATTTTTATGGCACCGGAACGATAGACCTCCTCGATAACGTAAGGGCCTTCCCATTTAGAGAGAAGTTTTCCTGCAAAAAATCTTAAATGAGAGTTGTATAGCAATATAATCACCTACATTAAACTCACGCTTTTGTATTCTTTTATCATGCCACCTTTTAACTTTTTCTTTAAACAACTTGGCATTTTCGTAGGCTTGGGTTCTCCATTCATCAACTGAGCTAATATCAAATAACCTCTTCTCACCGGCAAGTTTAAAATCATAATTAAGTTCTTTAATAGCCTAATAAGCCTTGTGTTCTAGTTCGAGAGGTAAGTGACATGCTTTTCCATAGACCATTTTGTACGGAGACATACCTATAGGATTTTTATATGCAGTTCTATAGGCCCATAATGCATCATCAAGTTTCTTGGACCAATTCTTTCTGGACCTATTAATAGTCTTTTACAAAATTAATTTGAGTTCTCTATTACTCAATTCTACTTGACCACTAGACTGAGGGTGATAAGTGGATGCAATTCTATGATTAACATCATATTTAGCAAGCATTTTACGGAAAGCACCATGAATAAAATGTGAACCACCATCAGTCATTAAATATCTAGGGACTCCAAACCTTGGGAAAATAACTTCTTTAAGAATTTTAATAGAAGTGTTATGATCAGCACTACTAGTTGGAATAGCTTCTACCCACTTAGTAACATAATCAACAGCAACTAAAATATGTGTATAACCATTAGAGGAAGGAGAAGGTCCCATATAGTCAAAGCCCCAAACATCAAATGGTTCAATAACAAGTGAATAATTCATAGGCATTTATTGACGTCTACTAATATTTCCAATTCTTTGACATTCATCACAAGATAAGACAAACTTATGGGCATCCTTGAAGAGAGTAGGCCAATAAAAACCAGATTGCAGTACCTTATGTGCAGTTCTATCTCCAACATGGTGTCCTCCATAAGCTTCGGAGTGACACTTGCGTAGGATCTGTTCCTGTTCATGCTCAGGTACACAACGTCTAATAACACCATCTACTCCTTCTTTATAAAGATGTGGGTCATCCCAAAAGTAATGCCTCAAATCATAAAAGAACTTTTTCTTTTGCTGGTATGTGAAACTAGGTGGTATAAATTTAGCAACAATGTAATTAGCATAATCAACATACCATGGAGCAGTATGAGAAGTATTTATGACATTTAATTGCTCATCAGGAAAGCTATCATCAATAGGTAGTGGGTCATCAAGCACATTTTCTAACCTAGACAAGTTGTCTGCAACGGGGTTCTCAGCTCCTTTTCTATCAACATATGTAAATCAAATTCTTGTAGCAAGAGAACCCATCTAATAAGTCTAGGTTTAGCATCTTTCTTTTCCATAAGATATTTAATAGCAGCATGATCAGTGTGAATAGTTACTTTAGAATCAACAATATAAGGTCTAAACTTATCACAAGCAAATACAACTGCTAAGAATTCTTTTTCAGTAGTAGCATAATTTCTTTGAGCATTGTCTAGAGTTTTACTAGCATGTTGAATAACATTTAGTTTCTTATCAACTCTTTGTCCTAGAACAACACCTACATCATAATCACTAGCATCACACATAATTTCAAAGGGTAAATTCCAATCAAGTAGCTGAATAATAGGTGCAGAGATCAATGCTTTCTTAAGTATTTCAAATGCTTCTACACAATCATCATCAAAAACAAATGGTATATCTTTTTGTAATAAATTAGTCAGAGGCCAAGAGATTTTTGAGAAGTCCTTAATGAACCTCCTATAAAAACCAGCATGACCAAGGAAACTTCTTATACCTTTGTTGTCCTTGGGACATGGCATCTTTTCAATAGCATCAACCTTGGCTTTATCAACTTCAATACCTCTTTCAGAAACTTTATGCCCCAAGACAATACCTTCATTAACCATAAAGTGGCACTTTTCCCAATTCAAGACAAGATTAGTTTCTTCACATCTCTGCAAAACTCGATCAAGGTTGCTCAAGCAATCATCAAAAGAAGATCCATAGATGGAAAAGTCGTCCATGAAAACCTCACAAATCTTTTCACAAAAGTTGGAGAATATAGCCATCATGCATCTTTGAAAGGTAGCAGGTGCATTACATAAACCAAAAGGCATACGTCTATAAGCAAAAGTACCAAAAGGGCATGTAAAAGTAGTCTTTGATTGATCTTTGGCTGACACAGGTATTTGAGAGAAACCAGAATAACCATCTAGAAAGCAAAAATGTGTATGTTTAGACAATCTTTCTAGCATTTGATCGATAAAAGGTAAGGGGTAATTATCCTTTTTAGTGGCCTTATTTAACTTGCGGAAATCAATTACCATCCTCTAACCAGTGATAATTCTTTGAGGAATCAATTCATCTTTATCATTAGGAACAACAGTAATACCTCCCTTCTTAGGGACACAATGGACATGACTTACCCACTTACTATCAGCAACGGGATAAATTATACCTGCCTCAAGGAGCTTTAGTATCTCCTTTCTTACCACTTCTTTCATTTTAGGATCCAGACGGCGTTGATGATCACGAACTGGTTTAGCATCTTCTTCCAAATTAATTTTATGTTGACATAGAGTGGGACTAATGCCCTTAAGATCATCAAGAGTATACCCAATAGCAGCATGGTGCTTCTTCAGAGTTTTTAATAATCTCTCTTCTTCATGTTCTGAAAGGTTAGCACTAATAATAACAGGGTATATCTTTTTCTCATCAAGATAAGCATATTTAAGAGTATCAGGTAACGCTTTAAGCTCAAACACGGGATCACCCTTGGGTGGAGGAGGATCCCCTAGGATTTCAATAGGTAAATTGTTTTTCAGAATAGGTTCCTGTTTAAAGAATACTTCATCTAATTCCCTTCTTTCATTCATAAACATATCATTTTCATGGTCTAGCAAATATTGTTCTAAAGGATCACTAGGAGGTACGGCAATAGAAGCAAGACCAATAATTTCATCCTTACTAGGTAATTCTTCTTCACGGTGTTGTCTACTAAATTTAGAAAAATTAAATTCATGAGTCATATCATCTAAACCAACAGTAACAACATCCCTTTTGCAATCTATGGTAGCATTAACAGTATTTAAGAAGGGTCTACCAAATATAATGGGACAAAAACTATCTTGTGGGGAACCAAGAACAAGAAAATCAGCAGGATATTTAGTTTTCCCACACAAGACTTCAACATCTCTAACAATTCCCATTGGTGAAATAGTATCTCTATTAGCAAGTTTAATTGTGACATCAATATCTTCTAACTCAGCGGGTGCAATGTCATGCATAATTTCTTTGTATAAGTCAATAGGTATTGCACTAGCACTAGCACCCATATCACACAAGCCATGATAACAATGATCTCCTATTTTAACAGAAATAACAAGCATGCCTACCACAGGTCTAGGTTTATCTGTATCACAAGGTTCAACAATTCTAGCAGTTTCATTACAGAAATAAATAACATGCCCATCTATATTATCAGACAAGAGATCTTTAACAATAGCAATATTAGGTTCAACTTTAACTTGCTCAGGAGGTATATATGTTTTAATATTGCTCTTACGAACCACAGTTGAAGCTTTAGCATGATCCTTTATCCTAACAGGGAAAGGTGGTTTCTCAACATAAGAAGTAGGAACAATAGGATCATTATAAGTAATAGTCTTTTCTTCAACTATAATAGGTGGAGCTACTTTTACTTCTATGGGAGGATGATATTTAAACCACTTCTCCTTAGGGAGATCAACATAGGCAGCAAAAGATTCACAGAAAGAAGCTACTATCTCAGAGTCAAGTCCATATTTAGTGCTAAATTTACGAAAAATATCGGTATCCATAAAAGATTTAACACAATCAAAACTAGGTGTCATACCTGACTCCTTACCATTGTCGAGGTCCCAATCTTCAGAGTTGCGTTTAATTCTTTCCAATAAATCCCATTTGAATTCAATAGTCTTCATAATAAAAGAGCCAGCACAAGAAGTATCAAGCATGGTGCGATTGTTACCAGAAAGCCGAGCATAAATTTTTTGAATAATCATTTCTCTTGAGAGCTCATGATTGGGGCATGAATATAGCATTGATTTAAGCCTCCCCCAAGCTTGAGCGATGCTTTCTCCTTCGCGAGGCTAAAAATTATATATATAATTGCGATCACGATGAACGAGATGCATAGGATAAAACTTTTGATGAAATTCGAATTTCAATCATTTGTAGTTCCAAGACTCCATATCATCACATAGCCTATACCATGTCGATGCATCTCCTCTCAAAGACAAAGGGAAGACCTTCTTCTTAACAACATCTCCGGGTACACCTGCAAGCTTAAATAATCCACAAACTTCATCCACATATATTAGATGCTCATCAGGATGTTTTGTTCCATCTCCTAAAAAAGGATTAGCTAGCGGTTTTTCTACCATACCCAAAGGAATTTCAAAGCAAGCATTTTCATTTTCAGTAGGTTCAGTAGGTTTAGGAGCAACTCTTTGCTCTACTGGTCGGGGTGAAGATACCCCGAACAAGCCCCACAGAGGATTATTTTCCATAGTAACAAGTGACAGTAAATTTCAGCACACTATATAAATTTTTCCTTACCAAATTCCACCTACCAAAGGTGATTCACTCCCCGGCAACGGCGCCAGAAAAGAGTCTTGATGACCCACAAGTATAGGGGACCTATCGTAGTCCTTTAGATAAGTAAGAGTGTCGAACCCAACGAGGAGTAGGAGGAAATGATAAGCGGTTTCCAGCAAGGTATTCTCTGCAAGTACTGAAATAAGTGGTAACAGATAGTTTTGTGATAAGATAATTTGTAACAAGCAACAAGTAACAAAAGTAAATAAAGTGCAGCAAAGTGGCCCAATCCTTTTGTAGCAAAGGACAAGCCTGGACAAACTCTTATATGATGTAAAGCGCTCCCGAGGACACATGGGAATATCGTCAAGCTACTTTTCATCAATATTACTACATGTTAGGCTTGTCCCTAAAATTCAACCCGCGTCTTGTTATATCCCGAAAATTCAGATATCGTGCTCCCAAAACTGGCGCCTTCACAACCCGCGCCTTGCTATCCCGAAATTACAACGCGCGCGAAAACTCCCTCCAGCTGCCAAATCCCGACACGTGAAATCTCCCTTCTAACCCTGAGCCGAAAGGGCTGCTAGTTCAAATCGGTGGGGGTACTTTTGTAACACACCCTACATTTTGGACAAGCGCGTCCCTAAGTCATGCTTCACCCCCTCCCATCGCCCCCTTTTCGCCATTCGAAATCCCAGGCCGCCATAACCTCTCCGCTCCAGCTGCGAAACCCCACCCTCCTTTGTCCGCCACGTCACCGCTGCCCAGCCGGAGCCTCTTCCCCGACAACGTCGTCCACCACAACAGCTCGACGTCCCTCGTTCGCCTCCCCGGATGAGGATCCGTCGTCCAACTTGCCGTCCCGCCGGTTCAGCCACCCCGTCCTCCACCTCCAAGGATCTGCTCTGACGATCGCCTCGTCTATCGCGGCTGCTCCATCCCCACAACGCCGCCTTAACCTGCTCCATTGAAACCTCAACATCCTCACCGACTCCTCGGACGAAGCCGAGGCCTACTCGGTGCCACCAAAGAGGTTGTACACTCATCGTATCGCACCTTCTCCTTAACTCGACCTCCCGGCACCGACGGTGCTCCATCCTGCACCCCCATGGAGCGGCTACCTTGAAGCCGGCACCGCAAGGGACATCTCCACGGCGACTCTCCCCCAGTGCGAGACCCCTTCGGCGGTGGCATCCATACCAGCCGGATCTGCTGCTGCTGCTCCGGCTCTCGCTCGCTCGCGCTGCTGCTGCTGCTCTGGCTCTTGCTCGATCGCTCGCTCGCCCAGCTGCTGCTACTGCTCTCCCCCTTGCTCGTGCTGCTGCTCTGCTCCGATTAAGCCACACTTCAGTTGACTGAATCGACTTTTGGGTCAGTCGATTTTTAGGGGTTGGGGGGGGGCTCGCTTGAGTTAAGGAAAAACCACCCGCAGCGGGGACGGGGGCTCGCCGGAGAGGTACCCCACTATCTATCTTAGGGTTCAGGGTGGGGGCGGGGGCCTAGAGGGCTGGCCGGGGCGACGGTGGCGAGTTGTTTCGGGGCGGCGAGGCGGCACCGGGGCCGGCGGTTCGCCCGGTGGTGGCTGGCGGCTCAGGGGAGTGCAGGTTGAAGATGAACTGCAGGCCCTCCCTAAACTACATGTCAAGTGCCTCTCTGCTACCATTGCGTTCAGTTTCAACAGTAGCATTCAGATTCCACAGTAAATTTCAGTTTCGACAGTTAAGTTCAGAGTCAACAATTTTTACCTCATTTGTTGTAGTCAGGTGGTTTTTGGTGATGTTAATTTTACATCCATTTTACATCATCTATTAGAGATGCTATTAGAATCCCACTTGAGATTGACGATGTTTGTCTTGTGCTGCTTCAGCCTTGACGTCTTACGACTCACCGGAGCTGCTCCAACGACAGAACGATCCATCACAACAGAGCAGTGCCCTGGACGCCGTCTATAGATTCCTCAGATCTTCCTCCACACCTCCAACAGCCACCTCTGCCTCAACTGCTTCAGGGACCAACCCAATGATGCTGAGGTCGACACGGCTACGGCAAAGAGGTTGTACACTTGTTGCATCACTTATTACCATACATTCACGTCGATCCATTAGGGCTATTTTGGTTCAACGGAAAAACGTCGATCCACTGGTTGTTACCATCACTCTAAATTTCTGCATGCTCTCCTTACATAATCTCACCATATTTTTTCGTATGCATGTCAGATATTGTACACAGTCATGCTGAACATGTAGAGAAAAAGAGAAGAGTTTTGCGCGGCAATACAACGTCATGCAGACATCGCTCCATGGTGGGTTCAATGGCAAACCCTCCCCACCCCTCTCTAGATTGTAATCCAGAGGAAGATATCTGTTCTGAGGCAGATTCAGACGCCGCTGACCACTCCTATTTACCCCCCAAGGTGTTTGCTCTACCTTGGCATGATGATGTTAGTCATATCATGCATATGTTGCCTTGCAGTGCCTACTTTTGACATCATATATGTCATCTTCTTAGTTTAGACATGTTCTGTAATGCCACCTGTTTAGTTTCTATATCATATATGGGAATTATGCAGTCTCATGTCTTTTAGCCAGCCATAATATATGTGAAACGTGCAATGCCATCCTGTTTAACCAGGCATCATATATTTGAATGATATCTTGCCCATCCTTTTCTTCATTACATTTCCATTTGTCGACAATGTTTGTACATTAAACTACTCTTCCTGTGAATCAGCCATTTGGGTGGGAGATGGAAAAATCTGGAGTGAAAACAAGGCCTTCAGAGCAGACAGTGCTACCTGTCGAAGCAGATCTCTTGTTGGGTCCCAATAGCTCCTCAAAGATGGATTCAGAGACAGATGACCAGTCCTATTCCCCCACTGAGGTGTATGCTCTAACTTGGCACGATTATACTGCTCATATCATGCATACGGTGTCTTGCATTGCATAGTTTAGACATCATATACACAATATTCAACACCATGTTCTTAGTTCAGACATCATATTGAATGCCCTCTGTTCAGCATATAAATCACATATGTGAATTAAATGATGCGATCCTGATTACTTAGATAACATGTAGGTGAATTATGTCATGCGATCCTGTTTAGTTATTCATCATATCTTTGAATTATGTTATGCTATGCTATCCAATTTAGATAGACATCATATATGTGAAATTATGTCATGCTATCCGTTTTAGTTAAACAATATAAATGTCAACTATTTCATGCCCTCTTTTTCCCACACTATCTATTGCATCTGTCTCTCATACAATGTCCGCACATTCAACTATGTTTCCTGTTTATCAGCCATTTGAATTGGAGTGGGTGATGCCAGTATCTAGCGTACTAAAAACACGGTCTTCAAATAAAATAATGCTACCTCTTGGTGGAGATAGCACCCCGGTTGTACATGCACAAGAACCAGCCCTACCACACATAACCCAAACTCTCGCAGATTGTACCCCTACTACGATGGACAGAGAACCAGCTTCACCCAATCTAACCCCAACCCCAGCCGATAGTAACCCAGTTCCTGTTGACATAGCACCATCTCCACCACAGAGCTCCCAAACAAGAGTAGTTAGTAAGGCAACTCCAGTGCCCAAAGGGCCAGTACTATCACGGCGAACCCCAACTCCACCAGTTAGTACGCCTATTCCTGTGGAGGAAGCACAACCAGCTAGTCGTAGTTTAGCATCTATCACATTTGATGTTGTTAAATCGTATGTGCATATCTTCCCATCTTGGAAATATTATACTGAAGATGAAGGAAAATGCCAGTTGCAGGTGTTTGTCCAGGAGTTATGTGTAAGTAATGTTATTCATGGCAGTTACTTTGCTTCATCCCATACATCCTACCTCCATGATGGTTATAATACAGCAAATTTTACCATTTTTCTCTATAGAGAAGGACCGATTTGGAAACTCAGGATGAGGTAACATGTGCTAATACCTCTGCTATCTTCAAGAATGCTTGGTGGTAGTATCGGAATTACCTGAAAAAATGTACTTCACCGGCAAACAAACTCATCAAATTCCCTTATGTTCTCCTGAGACACATTTACTGGACGATGACTAGGAATGCCTTGTTCTGTACTGGTCCCGAACCAAGAATGTGGTAAGGTCTATGAGCTCATTTTCTATTTTTAAGTATTATATTCTCGCGTCTTACTGTACTCTGTTCATGTAGAACAAGTGCCTAAACCTGAAGAACAACTGTTCTAATTTAAGATTCCATTGCTATCATAGTTCAAAAAAGCGCTAGGCGTTAATTGTGCGTTTTGCCACCGCCTTGCACTTTACTGACCAAAGCGCATGCTTATGTGTAGTTATGCACAGATTATGTGTAGTTATGCACAATGCATTTTGCCAACACCTAGAGCCTAGGCACGCTTAAGAGCGCCTTTTTAACTATGATTGCTTTGCTCTTGTATCACTGTATTTACTCATAAAACTTATTTTTAAATTGAAGGATCCAATCAAAACTCCAATGGCACAACAGGTATGTTCACGCATGTTTCTTTAACAGGTTTGCTCTTATCAATAGCTCTGTTGATTTCAATTTCAATTGTGTATACAGTTGACTTTTATATCATGCACATTACTAGCATCACAACAGAGCCAATAGTGTTGTTGTACATGTAGACCCGTGATACCCATCTGAAATCTTGTTACACCGTGTAGTTTCCCATGCTTTGTATTCTTTCACTGCTGCTTTGTCTTGAATTGATACGATTTGAACCGTGTCTCTATTTTGATTTGGCAAGACAATGCAGTGACCATAGGACATAGATATATGTTTGTTTGATGCTTTTATTATGTACTAGTACTTGGCAATAGAAGACTTGGTAGTTTAATCCTGTCCACCTTACTAATGAACTGGTTCACCGAAATGAGTTTCATATACTAGTACATGCTAAACTTGTTATGTGTCTGCTTGTTTCTTCTTTTAGAATGCTGACAGAATATTGGGGAAGAGTGCCTTATTAAGCAATGGTAAAGGAAGTAATGCAGATAAGGTTCAGGATAGTGACACATCCTTGTTGGTCTCCAACAAAGCTGATAAAACAACTAAGGAAGACTGAGGGAGTCCTGGATTAGGGGGTGTTCGGATAGCTGGACTATACCTTCAGCCGGACTCCCGGACTATGAAGATACAAGATTGAAGACTTCGTCTCGTGTCCAGGAGAAACTTTCCTTGGCGTGGAAGGCAAGCTTGGCGATACGGATATGCAGATCTCCTACCATTATAACCGACTCTATGTAACCCTAACCCTACCCGGTGTCTATATAAACCAGAGGGCTTTAGTCCGTAGGACAACATACACATCAACGATCATACCATAGGCTAGCTTCTAGGGTTTAGCCTCCTCGATCTCGTGGTAGATCTACTCTTGTACTACCCATACCATCAATCTTAATCAAGCCGGACGTAGGGTTTTACCTCCATCGAGAGGGCCCGAACCTGGGTAAAACTTCGTGTCCCTTATCTCCTGTTACCATCCGGCCTAGATGCACAGTTCGGGACCCCCTACCCGAGATCCGCCGGTTTTGACACCGACATTGGTGCTTTCATTGAGAGTTCCTCTGTGTCGTCGCCGTCAGGCTCGATGGCTCCTACGATCATCGATAGCGATGCAGTCCAGGGTGAGACCTTCCTCCCCGGACAGATCTTCGTCTTCGGCGGCTTCGCACTGCGGGCCAATTCGCTTGGCCGTCTGGAGCAGATCGAAAGCTACGCCCCTGGCCGTCAGGTCAGATTTGGAAGTTTTAACTACATGGCTGACATCCGCGGGGACTTGATCTTCGACGGATTCGAGCCACTGCCAAGCGCGCCGCACTGTCACGACGAGCATGATCTAGCTCTGCCGCCGAACAGTGCCCTGGAGGCCGCACCCGCATCGGCTCCGACCCTTAATTCGGAGCCAATTGTGCCGATCGAGGATGGGCGGTTGGACGCCACCTCGGGGGCTGCGACCCCAACGGCGATTGAGCCAAGCACCAGCCCCGTACTTTGTGAGACTCGTGACTCCAAGGAGCCGGACTCCTCTCCGGACTCCGAACCCTCCGCGCCCGGCCGATCGAATCCGATTGGGCGCCGATCATGGAGTTCACTGCCGCGGACATCTTTCAGCACTCGCCTTTCGGCGATATCCTGAAGTCACTGAAGTCTCTCTCTTTACCAGGAGAGCCCTGGCCGGACTACGGTCAGCAAGGTTGGGGTACGGACGATGAAGAAATTCAAAGCCCACCCACCACCCACTTTGTAGCCACTGTCGACGACTTAACCGACATGCTCGACTTTGACTCCGAAGATATCGACGGTATGGATGCCGATGAAGGAGATGATGAAGAACCAGCGCCTACTAGGCCCTGGAAAGCCACCTCGTCATATGACATATACATGGTGGACACCCCAAAAGAGGGAGATGGCGATGGAACAGCGGAGGATGACCCCTCCAAGAAACAGCCTAAGCGCCGGCGTCAGCGGCGCCGCTCAAAATCCCGCCAAAACAAACACGGTGATTCCAGCACGGGAGATAATAATACTCCGGAAAGCGCCGAAGAAAACCCCCTCCAGCAAGATTTAGCACAGGAGGATGGAGAAACCAGCCCTCATGAGAGAGCGGCAGACAGAGAGGTCGAGGACGATAATTATATGCCTCCCTCCGAAGACGAGGCAAGCCTCGACGACGACGAATTCGTCGTGCCAGAGGATCCCGTCGAGCAAAAGCGTTTTCAACGCAGGCTTATGGCCACGGCAAGAAGCCTCAAGAAAAAACAGCAATAGCTTAGAGCTGATCAAGATTTGCTAGTCGACAGATGGACTGAAGTCCTTGCGGCCGAAGAGCATAAACTCGAACGCCCCTCCAAGAGCTACCCAAAGCGCAGGTTGCTACCCCGATTAGAGGAGGAAGCACTTGATGCGGCCGACCGGCCACCTCGTGGTCGCGACAGAGAGGCCTCTCGGCCCTCCACTCAAGCCGCACCCCGTACCAAGGCACGGGAATATGCGCCGGACTTACGAGACATGTTGGAGGACAAGGCAAGGCAAACAAGATCGATCTACGGATCGCGTGGGCGCCCCACGGCTCGAGACGGTAACCGTCACGCCGGCCACAAATTCGGCGGGGCCGAACACAGTAGACAAGGCTCATTGGAGCTACGTCATGATATAGCCCAGTACAGAGGCGCCGCACACCCACTCTGCTTTACAGACGAAATAATGGATCATCAAATCCCCGAGGGTTTCAAACCCGTAAACATCGAATCATATGATGGCACAACAGATCCTGCGGTATGGATCGAGGATTATCTCCTTCATATCCACATGGCCCGCGGCGATGATTTCCACGCCATCAAATACCTCCCACTCAAGCTTAAAGGACCAGCTCGGCATTGGCTTAACAGCTTGCCAACAGGATCAATCAGTTGTTGGGAGGACCTGGAAGCCGCATTCCTCGACAATTTCCAGGGCACTTACGTGCGACCCCCAGACGCCGATGACCTAAGTCACGTAATTCAGCAGCCAGAGGAATCGGCCAGGCAATTCTGGACACGGTTCCTAACAAAGAAAAATCAAATAGTCGACTGTCCGGACGCTGAGGCCCTAGCAGCCTTCAAACACAATATCCGTGACGAGTGGCTGGCCCGGCACCTTGGACAGGAAAAGCCGAAATCTATGGCAGCACTCACGACACTCATGACCCGCTTTTGCGCGGGAGAAGACAGCTGGCTTGCTCGTAGCAACAATATGACCAAGAACCCTGGTAATTCGGACACCAGGGACAGTAGTGGCAGGTCGCGTCGCAACAAGCAGAAGCGCCGCATTAACGGCGACAATGCTGAGGATACGGCAGTTAATGCCGGATTCAGAGGCTCTAAATCCGGTCAGCGGAAAAAGCCATTCAAAAGGAATCCTAGGGGCCCGTCCAGTTTGGACCGAATACTCGACCGCTCGTGCCAGATACATGGCACCCCCGAAAAGCCAGCCAATCACACCAACAGGGATTGTTGGGTGTTCAAGCAGGCAGGCAAGTTAAACGCCGAAAATGAAGACAAGGGGCTGCATAGCGATGACGACGAGGAGCCCCGGCCGCCGAACAACAGTGGACAGAAGGGTTTTCCCCCACAAGTGCGGACGGTGAACATGATATACGCAACCCATGTCCCCAAAAGGGAGCGGAAGCGTGCGTTAAGGGACGTATACGCGGTAGAGCCAGTCGCCCCAAAGTTCAACCCATGGTCCTCCTGCCCGATCACCTTTGATCGAAGGGACCATCCCACTAGCATCCGTCATGGCGGATTCGCCGCATTGGTTCTAGACCCAATTATTGACGGATTTCATCTCACTAGAGTCCTTATGGACGGCGGCAGCAGCCTGAACCTGCTTTACCAGGATACAGTGCGGAAAATGGGCATAGATCCCTCGAGGATTAAGCCCACCAAAACGACCTTTAAAGGCGTAATACCAGGTGTAGAGGCCAACTGTACAGGCTCAGTCACACTTGAAGTGGTCTTCGGATCTCCGGATAATTTCCGAAGCGAGGAGTTAATCTTCGACATAGTCCCGTTTCGCAGTGGCTATCACGCACTGCTCGGGCGAACCGCATTCGCTAAGTTCAATGCGGTACCGCATTACGCATACCTTAAGCTCAAGATGCCAGGCCCTCGAGGAGTAATTACGGTCAATGGAAACACCGAACGCTCCCTCCGAACGGAGGAGCACACGGCGGCCCTTGCAGCGGAAGTTCAAAGCAGCCTCTCCAGGCAGTTCTCCAGTCCGGCCACTAAACGACCGGACACCGTCAAGCGCGCCCGGAGTAACCTACAACAAGACCGCCTGGCACGATCCGAGCAGGCGTAGCAATGCGGCCCCAACCCCAACCCTCGCAAAAAGGCGACGCCAGTACTTCGCGTACATAACTACGCTCTAGAGATACCATGGGCACAGGGGGAGGGGCACCATCACGGCACGCCCAAAACACGGCTTAAACCGTACCAGGGGCTGCCGATTTTTTAATTTTCTCTTACTTTCAGGACTTCATCCTTCGGAAGGCCTGTTCGGCAGTTCAATTGCCGCACAAACGATGCAAGAACCAGGGAAGCAGACAAGCCACGCCGCACTACGGAACTCCCAGGTGGTCTCTATCACGAGCAGTATACCCGTTCCGCATACTATTCCGCAGCTTGCCCCTGGAACGGACATGTTAACTAGTCCAACCTTCCACTTATCGCATTATTTGTATCGTTCTGCTTTGATCGCAGCCCTTTTTAATAAACAATGCATAGCTTTCGTCTATTTTTGCATTACCTTTTTTTCTTTATATATGTTCCTTAACGACATGTTGCACCCGTACACGTTGGTACGGCCAAAATACGCCAGGGGCTTTAGTACCCCTCAATATGGTGTGAGAAGTCCGAACACTTTAACAAGTGCGGCACCCCGAACTTATAGCATTATATGCATCGGCTCCGAATCATGTCTTGGGTCAATAGTTGGGTTTGCCCGGCTCCTATGTTTTGGTGCCTTACGTTCCGCTATATCGGCTAAGGTAGCACTAGGAGAACCACTGCGATTGTGCCCCGGTTGAGCTGGGTCGAGCACCTCAGTGGAGAAAGCTAAAACTGACTGTCATGATGAAGCGAGAGCTGGTCGCTGTTCGAGAGGTTTTTTCGAGTCCCTAAAGACTTATGCCGCTTAGGGCGAGGAGCCGGCTCTGTCCGGCCAAGGCGTGGATAGCGCCCCGAACTCGGTCTTCCGAATACCAGGGGCTTCGCCGAAATTTAAAATTATAGAATTCTATGGCTAAGTGAGAGTGTTCACGCATTATAGTCCGATTGCCTTGTTCGTTGGGCTGAGCGCCTCCCTCGAAGGACCCAAACATGGGAAAAAGAGCGCTCAGGTTTATCCCCGAACACCCCAGCACTAGCGGCACGGGGGCAGAAGCCGACGACTCGCCATCTCTCAGAATTGATAAACAGCCGCACAGAAGGTAATATTTTAAATTCCAACAGCATTGCTTAGCGCATATAAACAAGTTTTCAGCGCACAGGACAAAACGAGCAAGTTTCACTCAAAAATTACATCCCTAGAACATTCATCCGCCACAAGGCGGGCACCCTTCAGAACATCCTTATAGTAATTCTCGGGCTTGCGATGCTCTTTCCCCGGCGGTGGCCCGTCCTTCACAAGCTTCTCAGCATCCAGCTTGCCCCAGTGCACCTTAGCACGGGCAAGGGCCCTACGGGCACCTTCAATGCAGACGGAGCGCTTGATGACTTCAAGCCTTGGACAGGCCTCCACCAACCGCCGCACCAGCCCGAAATAGCTCCCAGGCAGAGCCCCTCCAGGCCACAGCCAAACAATGAGGCCCTTCATGGCCTGTTCGGCCGCCTTGTGGAGCTCGACCAGTTGCTTCAGCTGGTCGCTCAGGGGCACGGGGTGTCCGGCCTCAGCGTACTGAGACCAGAACACCTTCTCCGTCGAGCTGCCCTCCTCGGCTCGATAGAATGCGGCGGCATCGGATACACTCCGGGGAAGATCTGCGAACGCTCCTGGAGAGCTCCGGATTCGGGTAAGTAACAAGTAACTCACGTTTATGTGTTTGCTTTGCATAAAGAATGCCTTACCCGCCGCTATCTTCTTCACCTCATCCAACTCCTGGAGGGTCTTCTGGGATTCGGCCTTGGCAGACTTGGCATTTTCAATAGCCACCGCGAGCTCGGACGCTCGCGTCTTTGAGTCAAGCTCCAAACTCTCATGCTTTTCCATGAGAGCCTGGAGCTCTTGCCGCACCTTGCCAACTTCGGCCTCATACTTCTCCCGCTCGGTGCGCTCCGAGGCTGCCCTCTTCTCGGCCTCGTCCAGCGCTTGCTTAAGGGTCGCCACCTCAGACGTGGCCCCTACAATAGCCACGATAATCCTGTCATTTTTTGCAATTGCACCTTTTATATATATATTTTTAACAAGGTATTTCTTACCTTCATTGTCCTCGAGCTGCTTCTTGGCACGCTCGAGCTCTTGCTCGGACCTTTCGAGGTCCTGCTTTAGCGTGTCCACTTCCGCAGTCAGTGCGGCGGACGCAAGCAGGGTAGCCTGCACATGCATATTGACTCATTTTTGTTAGACTCCTGCGAATTCTATTTGATCCTCTATTCGGCTTTTCTTCCCGAATGCCAAACAGAGCATCAGGGGCTACTGTCTATGCGGTACTATTATTTACACTTTCTTTACTTACCTCAAAGCCTGTCAAAAGGCTAGTACAAGCTTCAGTCAGTCCGTTTTGGCGGACTGAACCTTCTGGACCACCGCACTCATAATAGCGCGGTGCTCCTCGTCGATGGAGGCGCCTTGGAGCGCCTCCAACATATTGTCCGGCGCCTCCGGTTGGATGGAGGCCGCCGGCATGATGGACTTGCTCCTCTTGGAAGGAGGTCCCCCGCTGGACTCTGGAACATTTGAAGGTTCCGGAGCGGTGTCCGGCCACGAGCCGGACTTGGAGCCCTGGGGGGTTTCATCCCCTTTACTCCTGGAGTCCGGGAGGTCGCCTTGCGGCGCCTCCAGGACCACCTCCTCCCGGCTTGGAACCTGTTGGGACAACACTTCGGTGTCGTCCGTAGGGCGGGGGGAGGAAGCCGTCGGAAGTGAGTTCACATCCGACGAGTCCAGTGAGCCGCTCGACGACGCGTCGAGCCGGTCTTTGGGTGGGCTGCATAAACATATTCGACGTGAGGGAAAGCTTGCAATAAATGAATACTATGAATTACTCTGGTATCCGAATACTTACAATTTGGCCAGGGGCTTGGCCCTAGGAGCCCACTCCTCTCCGCCTCCGTCGGTGTCGTTGGAGTAGTCCGGAGGAAGGGTTTTCCCCTTCTTGGACCCTTCGGCCTCTCCAGTTGGGGCGGCCTTCCTTTTCTTCCCTTCCCCCGCTGGAGGGGGAGGGGTCTCTTCTTCTTCCTCCTCCTCGTCTTTGTGGGAGGAGTGCGTCTTGGATTCATCGGATGATGAATCCGACACCTCCGGGCGTCGGACACTCTTTCGAGTCCCCGTGGCCTTCTTCTTGACCTTCTTCTCCGGCACCACATAGGGTGCCGGAACCAGTAGCTTCGCCAAGCAAGCGTCCGCTGGGCCTTCGGGCAAAGGAGCCGGACAGTTGATCTGTCCGGATGTCACCTGCCAATCCTATCAAAGGTAAGGGAGCTTAGATCCCGCATGGAGTCAAACTATGAAAAACTGATACCCTGTAAAAGGAAAAAATAGCTTACCGCGAGAGCGTGACGCTGCGCACTGAATCCGCGATCCTCAGTAGCGGATGCGGGAGCCTCAGCGCCCTTGAAAAGCACCCTCCAGGCATCTTCGTACGTCGTGTCGAAGAGCCTCCTCAGAGTTTGGTGCCGCGCCGGGTCGAACTCCCACAAGTTGAAAGCCCGTTGTTGGCACGGGAGGATCAAGCGGATGAGCATAACCTGGACTACGTTGACAAGTTTGAGCTTCTTGTCCACCAGGGTTTTGACGCATGTTTGGAGTCCGGTTAGCTCTCCTTTTTTGCCCCACGACAGGCCCGTCTCTTTCCAGGACGTGAGCCGCGTTGGGGTCTGGACCGGAATTCGAGGGGTGCGACCCATTCGGCGTCGCGCGGCTCGGTGATGTAAAACCACCCCGATTGCCACCCCTTCAGGGTCTCCACAAAGGAGCCCTCGAGCCAGAGGACGTTGGCCATCTTGCCCACCATGGCGCCTCCGCACTCCGCCTGGCTGCCGCGCACCACCTTCGGCTTGACGTTGAAAGTCTTGAGCCAGAGCCCGAAATGGGGGCGGATGCGGAGGAAGGCCTCGCACACGACGATAAACGCCGAGATGTTGAGGACGAAGTTCGGGGCCAGATCGTGGAAATCCAGGCCGTAGTAGAACATGAGCCCCCGGACAAATGGGTGGAGAGGGAAGCCCAGTCCGCGGAGGAAATGGGGGAGGAACACCACCCTCTCATGGGGCCTAGGGGTGGGGATGAGCTGCCCCTTTTCGGGGAGCCGGTACGCGATGTCGTTAGACAGGTATCCGGCCTTCCTCAGCTTTTTGATATGTCCCTCCGTGACGGAGGAGACCATCCACTTGCCTCCCGCTCCGGACATGGCTGGAGAAGGTTGAGGTGGGGAGTGCGGACTTGGGCGCTGGAGCTCGAGTGCGCAAGAATGGATAGGCGAAGGAGGAAGAAGGCGTAGGTGAAAAGGTGGATCTTTATCCCCTTATATGGGTGGACGCAGCTACATGTCCCCACCAGCCTGGTAAAACTCGCTTATCTCCAAGCGCCGTAATCGATGGCGCGGTTGGGTTACCCACGCCCGTATTGATGAGAATCCCGGAATAAGGGGACACGATCTCTGCTTTAACAAGACGTGCCAAGGAAACCGCCTCGCATAACGCGCTGAGATGGGACAGTAAAACGGTTCGAATAAAAGCTTGGCCGTGGTGTGATGTCACACTACGGAATACGTCAGCAGATTAGATTTGTGTAAATATTATTCTCTCTATGGCAATATGTGGAAACTTATTTTGCAGAGCCGGACACTATCTTTGTGTTCAAAATCTTCTATGAAGTACTTGGAGGAGGAACCCGCCTTGCAATGCCGAAGACAATATGCGCGCCGGACTCGTCGTCATTGAAGCCTGGTTCAGGGGCTACTGAGGGAGTCCTGGATTAGGGGGTGTTCGGATAGCCGAACTATACCTTCAGCCGAACTCCCGAACTATGAAGATACAAGATTGAAGACTTCATCCCGTGTCCGGGAGGGACTTTCCTTGGCGTGGAAGGCAAGCTTGGTGATACGGATATGCAGATCTCCTACCATTATAACCGACTCTATGTAACCCTAACCCTACCCGGTGTCTATATAAACCGGAGGGTTTTAGTCCGTAGGACAACATACACATCAACGATCATACCATAGGCTAGCTTCTAGGGTTTAGCCTCCTCGATCTCGTGGTAGATCTACTCTTGTACTACCCATACCATCAATATTAATCAAGCAGGACATAGGGTTTTACCTCCATCGAGAGGGCCCAAACCTGGGTAAAACTTCGTGTCCCTTGTCTCCTATTACCATCCGGCCTAGACGCACAGTTCGGGATCCCCTACCCGAGATCCGCCGGTTTTGACACCGACAAAGACTATCTTGAAGACAGTGAGACAACCCCAAAGTCCCGTCTTGGTTTAGTGTTTGAGTTACTGGCCACTACCGCTTGCACAAGCTATTCAAACTCACTGTCTGAATCAGTTCGGTTTCTTGAGTCTCAACTACAAGCTGAAAGACATCGATCAGCTGTGCTGCACAAGAAGCGGAAGGACTGCGGAAGTCCCTGGAGCATTCAGATGCATACTTTCTAGTGCAACAACAAGCGTTGGAGGATTTTAGCACCAAACAGGACAAAGCTAATCAGCTTGCTAAGCTTATTGCCAGCATGGTGGATACCCAGGATAACGTTTCCTGAGCTCTTCTGAAGTTGTTTCAGTTATGCTCTTATTTTGCTGCCGCGTTTATTTGCACTGGTGGCCAATTTTGACGGCCAGTGTATGTAATGTGCTGATTTGTTCCCTATATTTGCACTGGTGGCGAACTTTGATGCCCAGTGGATATAATATGTGTAATAGCGGTAATAGGCTAGTGTTGATTGCTTGCTTATTTATTTCCTTATTGTCTTGTTCAGTTGTTTGCTTGTAGTCACTGCAGTTCTTTTTCTGTTTTTTTTTCTAGTGGCCACAATAGCCTATTTTTGGTAACTAGGCCAAAATAATCATGGCAACACACGGACTGTTGTAACCATGGGCCTCCTGCAGGCCGTATGATCCATGGGCCTTCGTCCGGCCGTAGGATCCATCGGCCTTCTATACGGGCCTTAGGGTCCATGGGCCTTCTACGGGCCGTAGGGTCCATGGGCCTTCTATGGGTCGTACGATCCATGGGCCTTCTACGGGCCGTACTATCCATGGGCCTCATACGGGTCGTAGGATCCATGGGCCTTCTACCGGGCGTATCATCATTTCGCCAATCATGGGCCGTACTATTCATGGACCATAACGGGCCGTTAATAGGCCGTATTTGATAACTCTATGAAAATAGCCCAACGGGTTTTTTACATGAAAACGGACCAACATATTAACGGTCCGCAAACGGACCGACTGTAACGACGGGCTGAATTTGGCCCACAAGCAGAAAATGACAGTAACGGGCCGTATGTAACCGAATGCTGCAAATGAGCCCAAGAATCAATGGGCCCTGAGAAGGCTGAAAGATAACTTGGGCTGGAAACGGCCCAATGGAATAATGGGCCGTTAATGGGTATAAAGTGATACACGGTTCACTACGGGCCAGTTTCACCATGGGCCGTTAATGGGCCAAGAGTTACAAAGGTCCTCATATGGGCCGAAAGAAGTCATGGGCCACACATGGGCCGGAAGTTAAAATGAGCTAAATCATATTGGACGGCCCAGATGACGCTACTGGGCCTAATTCAGATAGGGCATAACGGGCCCTGGGTTAGCGGGCTGTAAATGGGCTATATGCGAACAGGCTGTTAACAGGATTTTCGTGGGCCGGCCCGCCACCTTTTGACCAAGTCAAACGGGCCGGCCTTTTCACAGGAATGGGCCTCTGTTGGGCCGTGCCACATGTCGCCGTATCATAGGCGCCTTCGGTCCAATGAGCGGATGACATCTATCCCAACGGTGAGCCGACATGTGTTTCCTCCAGCCAATGATGATTTTACACGTGGAAAATCCCCATTGGTTGGGGCTGTTAACGGGTTATCGGATCCAAAACCCGACCCGATAGCTTAAAGGCGTTCCGTTACGCTGGATGCCACGTGTCGGTCACCCTTGACGAAAGCACTTCTGTGACGCACGATTTATCGTCATGGAAGTGGACACTTCCATGATGATAACTTTGGTAATGTCATGGAACACTTCTACGACAGCACAGGTATGACTATCTTGATTCTGTTATAAAATCGTCATGGATGTACATGCATGACAAAAAACGCGACCTACTGTTACAAACACATATCATCACGGAAGTGTATTTTTTGTAGTGGTGATATGGTCAAGACATGATGCTATATTTTATTGTATGAGATGATCATGTTTTGTAACCGAGTTATCGGCAACTGGCAGGAGCCATATGGTTGTCGCTTTATTGTATGCAATGCAATCGCCCTGTAATTGCTTTACTTTATCACTAAGCAGTAGCGATAGTCGTAGAAGCAATAGTTGGCGAGACGACAATGATGCTACGATGGAGATCAAGGTGTCGCGCCGGTGACGATGGTGATCATGACGGTGCTTCGGATATGGAGATCACAAGCACAAGATGATGATGGCCATATCATATCACTTATATTGATTACATGTGATGTTTATCTTTTATGCATCTTATTTTGCTTTGATTGACGGTAGCATTATAAGATGATCTCTCACTAAATTTCAAGATAAAAGTGTTCTCCCTGAGTATGCACCGTTGCCAAAGTTCATCGTGCCTAGACACCACGTGATGATCGGGTGTGATAAGCTCTACGTCCATCTACAACGGATGCAAGCCACTTTTGCACACGCAGAATACTCAGGTTAAACTTGACGAGCCTAGCATATGCAGATATGGCCTCGGAACACTGAGACTGAAAGGTCGAGCGTGAATCATATAGTAGATATGATCAACATAGTGATGTTCACCATTGAAAACTACTCCATTTCACGTGATGATCGGACATGGTTTAGTTGATTTGGATCACATGATCACTTAGATGATTAGAGGGATGTCTATCTAAGTGGGAGTTCTTAAGTAATATGATTAATTGAACTTTAATTTATCATGAACTTAGTCCTGATAATATTTGCATAACTATGTTGTAGATCAATAGCTCGCGATGTAGCTCCCCGTTTATTTATGATATGTTCCTATAGAAAACTATATTGAAAGATGTTAGTAGCAAAGATGCAGACTAGCTCCGTGATCTAAGGATTATACTCATTGCTACACAGAAGTATTATGTCCTTGATGCACCACTAGGTGACAGAACTATTACAGGAGCAGATGCAGATGTTTTGAACATTTTGACAAAAGCTCGATATGATAACTACTTGATAGTTTAGTGCACCATGCTTTACGTCTTAGAACCGGGACTTCAAAAATGTTTTGAACACCACGGAGCATATAAGATGTTCCAAGAGTTGAAATTGGTATTTCATACTCATGCCCATGTCGAGAGGTATGAGACCTCTGACATTACTTTGCCTACAAGATGGAGGAGAATAGCTCAACCAGTAAGCATGTGCTCAGATTGTCTGAGTACTACAATCACTTGAATTAGGTGGGAGTTAATCTTCTAGATAAGATAGTGATTGACAGAGTTCTCTAGTCACTATCACCAAGTTGCTAGAACTTCATGATGAACTATAATATGCAAGGGATAACGGAAATGATTCCCAAGCTCTTCGTGATGCTGAAATCAATGAAGGTAGAAATCAAGAAAGAGCATCAAGTGTTGATAATTAACAAGACCACTAGTTTCAAGAAAAGGGCAAAGGGAAAGAAAGGGAACTTCAAGAAGAAACGGCAAGCAAGTTGATGCTAAAGTGAAGAAGCCCAAGTCTGGACCTAAGCCCGAGACTAAGTGCTTCTACTGCAAAGAGACTGGTCACTAGAAGCGGAATTACCCCAAGTATTTGGCGGATAAGAAGGATGGCAAAGTGAACAATGCTATATTTGATATACATGTTATTGATGTGTACTTTACTAGTGTTTATAGCAACCCCTCGGTATTTGATACTAGTTCAGTTGCTAAGAGTAGTACCTCGAAACAGGACTTGCAGAATGAACAAAGACTAGTTAAGGGTGAAGTGACGATGTGTGTTGGAAGTGGTTCCAAGATTGATATGATCATCATCGCACACTCCTTATACTTTCGGGATTAGTGTTAAACCTAAATAAATGTTATTTGGTGTTTGCGTTGAGCATGAATATGATTTGATCATGTTTATTGCAATACGGTTATTCATTTAAGTTAGAGAATAATTGTTGTTCTGTTTACATGAATAAAACCTTCTATGGTCATACACCCAATGAAAATGGTTCGTTGGATCTCGATCGTAGTGATACACATATTCATAATATTGAAGCCAAAAGATGCAAAGTTAATAATGATAGTGCAACTTATTTGTGGCACTGCCGTTTGGGTCATATTGGTGTAAAGCGCATGAAGAAACTCCATGCTGATGGACTTTTGGAATCACTTGATTATGAATCACTTGGTACTTGCGAACCATGCCTTATGGGCAAGATGACTAAGACGCCATTCTCCGGAACAATGGAGCGAGCAACAGATTTGTTGGAAATCATACATACTGATGTATGTGGTCTGATGAATGTTGAGGCTCGTGACGACTATCGTTATTTTCTGACCTTCACAGATGATTTGAGCAGATATGGGTATATCTACTTGAAGAAACATAAGTCTGAAACATTTGAAAAGTTCAAAGAATTTCAGAGTGAAGTGGAAAATCATTGTAACAAGAAAATAAAGTTTCTATGATCTGATCGTAGAGGTGAATATTTGAGTTACGAGTTTGGTCTTCAATTAAAACAATGTGGAATAGTTTCAGAAACTCATGCCACCTGGAACACCACAACGTAATGATGTGTCCGAACGTCATAACCGTACTTTATTTGATATAGTGCAATCTATGATGTCTCTTACCGATTTACCACTATCGTTTTGGGGTTATGCATTAGAGACAACTGCATTCACATTAAAAAGGGCACCATCTAAATCCGTTGAGACGACACCATATGAACTATGGTTTAGCAAGAAACCTAAGCTGTCGTTTCTTAAACTTTCGGGTTGCGATGCTTATGTGAAAAAGTTTCATCTTAATAAGCTCAAACCCAAGTCGGAGAAGTGCGTCTTCATAGGATACCCAAAAGTAACTGTTGGTTACACCTTCTATCACAGATCCGAAGGCAAGATATTTGTTGCTGAGAATGGATCCTTTCTAGAGAAGGAGTTTCTCTCGAAAGAAGTGAGTGGGAGGAAAGTAGAAATTGATGAGGTAACTATACCTGCTCCCTTATTGGAATGTAGTTCATCACAGAAATCTGTTTCTGTGACTCCTACACCAATTAGTGAGGAAGCTAATGATGATGATCATGTAACTTTAGATCAAGTTACTAACTGATAACCCACAAGTATAAGGGATCGCGAGATATCATAACGAATAGCAGAAGCAGGTTTAGGTGTCACAAGCTTACTCAAAACAGAAGGTGAATCAAGTGCAGAGCTAGATGGCAGTTCCTTACCTCCCCTCGTAGTTGAGGGATAAATCTTGGTTCTTGGATCTTTCAAGTTCTTCATAATGATAAGCAGATATAAATCCCAAGTGACTCAAAAAATAGAGCTATGCTCCCCGGCAACGGCGCCAGAAAATAGTCTTCATAACCCACAAGTATAGGCGATCGCAACAGTTTTCGAGGGTAGAGTATTCAACCCAAATTTATTGATTCGACACAAGGGGAGCCAAAGAATATTCTCAAGTATTAGCATTTGAGTTGTCAATTCAACCACACCTGGAAACTTAGTATCTGCAGCAAAGTATTTAGTAGGAAAGTAATATGATAGTAGTGGTAACAGTAGCAAAAGGTAACAACAGTAAAAGCAATGTTTTTGGTATTTTGTAGTGATGATAGTAATAGCAACGGAAAAGTAAATAAGGGAAGAACAATATATGGAAAGCTCGTAGGCAATGGATCGGTGATGGAGAATTATGCCGGATGCGGTTCATCATGTAACAGTCATAACCTAGGGTGACACAGAACTAGCTCCAGTTCATTGATATAATGTAGGCATGTATTCCGAATATAGTCATACATGCTTATGGAAAAGAACTTGCATGACATCTTTTGTCCTACCCTCCCGTGGCAGCGGGGACCTTACGAAAACTAAGGGATATTAAGGCCTCCTTTTAATAGAGTACCGGAACAAAGCATTAACACATAGTGAATACATGAACTCCTCAAACTACGGTCATCACCGGTAAGTATCCCGATTATTGTCACTTCGGGGTTAACGGATCATAACACATAATAGGTGACTATAGACTTGCAAGATAGGATCAAGAACTCTCATATATTGATGAAAACATAATAGGTTCAGATCTGAAATCATGGCACTCAGGCCCCAGTGACAAGCATTAAGCATAGCAAAGTCATATCAACATCAATCTCAGACATAGTGGATACTAGGGATCAAACCCTAACAAAACTAACTCGATTACATGATAGATCCCATCCAACCCATCACCGTACAGCAAGCCTACGATGGAATTACTCACGCACGGCGGTGAGCATCATGAAATTAGTGATGGAGGATGGTTGATGATAACGATGGCGCGGATTCCCCTCTCCGGAGCCCCGAACGGACTCCAGATCAGCCCTCCCGAGAGGTTTTAGGGCTTGGCGGTGGCTCTGTATCGTAAAACGTGATGAATTCTTCTCTCTGATTTTTTTCTCCCTGAAACCAAATATATAGAGTTGGAGTTGGAGTCGGAGGAGCTCCAGGGGGCCCACGAGGTAGGGGGGCACGCCCTAGGGGGGCAGGCGCGCCCCCACCCTCGTGGACAGGTGGTGGCCCCCCTGGCCTTCATCTTTTGCAGGTATTTTTTATATTTTCCAAAAAGTTGCTCCATGAAGTTTCAGGTCATTCCGAGAACTTTTGTTTCTGCACATAAATAACACCATGGTAATTCTGCTGAAAACAGCGTCAGTCCGGGTTAGTTCCATTCAAATCATGCAAGTTGGAGTCCAAAACAAGGGCAAAAGTGTTTGGAAAAGTAGATACGACGGAGACGTATCAACTCCCCCAACCTTCAACCTTTGCTTGTCCTCAAGCAATTCAGTTGACAAACTAAAAGTGATAAAGAAAAACTTTTACAAACTCTGTTTGCTCTTGTTGTTGTAAATATGTAAAGCCAGCATTCAAGTTTTCAGCAAAGATTATAACTAACCATATTCACAATAACACTTAGGTCTCAAGTTTACTCATATCAATGGCATAATCAACTAGCGAGCAATAATAATAAATCTCGGATGACAACACTTTCTCAAAACAATCATAATATGATATAACAAGATGGTATCTCGCTAGCCCTTTCTGAGACCGCAAAACATAAATGCAGAGCACCTTTAAAGATCAAGGACTGACTAGACATTGTAATTCATGGTAAAAGAGATCTAGTCAATGTCATACCCAATGTAAACTAACAATAATGAATGCAAATGACAGCGGTGCTCTCCAACTGGTGCTTTTTAATAAGAGGATGATGACTCAGCATAAAAGTAAATAGATAGGCCCTTCGCAGAGGGAAGCAGGGATTTGTAGAGGTGCCAGAGCTCGGTTTTGAAATAGAGGTGAATAATATTTTGAGCGGTATACTTTCATTGTCAACATAACAACCAAGAGATGGCGATATCTTCCATGCTACACACATTATAGGCGGTTCCCAAACAGAATGGTAAAGTTTATACTCCCCCTTCCACCAACAAGCATCAATCCATGGCTTGCTCGAAACAACGAGTGCCTCCAACTAACAAGAGTCCCAGGGGGAGTTTTGTTTGCAATTATTTTGATTTAGTTTGCATAAAGCATGGGACTGGGCATCCCGGTGACCAGCCACTTTCTCGTGAGTGAGGAGCGGAGTCCACTCCTCTTGAGAATAACCCGCCTAACATGGAAGATACGGACAACCCTAGTTGATACATGAGCTATTCGAGCATACAAAACAGGATATTTATTTGAAGGTTTAGAGTTTGGCACATACAAATTTACTTGGAACGGCAGGTAGATACCGTATATAGGTAGGTATGGTGGACTCATATGGAATAACTTTGGGGTTTAAGGGATTGGATGCACAAGCAGTATTCCCGCTTAGTACAGGTGAAGGCTAGCAAAAGACTGGGAAGCGACCAGCTAGAGAGCGACAACAGTCATGAACATGCATTAAAATTAATCAACACCGAATGCAAGCATGAGTAGGATATAATCCACCATGAACATAAATATCGTGAAGGCTATGTTGATTTTGTTTCAACTACATGCGTGAACATGTGCCAAGTCAAGTCACTTAAATCATTCAGAGGAGGATACCACCCTATCATACCACATCATAACCATTTCAATAGCATGTTGGCACGCAAGGTAAACCATTATAACTCATAGCTAATCAAGCATGGCACAAGAACTATGATCTCTAGTTGTCATTGCAAACATGTTTATTCATAATAGGCTGAATCAGGAACGATGAACTAATCATATTTACAAAAACAAAAGAGGTCGAGTTCATACCAGCTTTTCTCATCTCAGTCAGTCCATCATATAATCATCATTATTGCCTTTCACTTGCACGACCGAACGATGTGAATAATAATAATAGTGCACGTGCATTGGACTAAGCTGGAATCTGCAAGCATTCAATAAACATGAGAAGACAAGGCAATATGGGCTCTTTTGTCAGATCAACAATAATGCATATAAGAGCCACTTCAACAATTTAATTATGGTCTTCTCCTATCGACCCCCAAAGAAAAGAAAAGAAATAAAACTATTTACACGGGAAAGCTCCCAACAAGCAAAAGAAGAACATGAAATCTTTTTGGGTTTTCTTTTTAATTACTACTACAAGCATGGAAAGTAAACTAATTAAAAGTTACAACTATTTTTTTGGGTTTTTCTTAAGGTTTATTAAACACACAAGAAGAAAGCATAAAAAGGAAAGTAAACTAGCATGGATGATACAATGAAAAAGTATGAGCACCGACATCTAGCAATGAGTGTGTGAACATAAATGTAATGTCGGTGGGAAATACGTACTCCCCCAAGCTTAGGCTTTTGTCCTAAGTTGGTCTATGGCCACGGCTGGCCTGGCGGATATCCATAATAGTAGTTGGGGTCGTACTGAGATGCAGCGGCTATCGCCTCCTGAGCTGCAGCGTGACGACGAGCGGCCTCCTCCCTCCTCTCGTACTCATCTGCCTCCTCTCTGGTAATAACATGTCTTCCTTTTGCCTGATAATCAAAGAAGGCAGGAGTAGGGAGAGTAATACGGACAACACAGTGTCTGTCAAAGATTAAGCGATATTGGAGAGGTGATTCATTCCTCTCGACAAACTGGTGGTGAACCATAGCATTAAAATCTAAATAAGCGAGAGGCAACTCAATATCATCCTCGTGTATGGCTATACCAAGAAAATTTGCAATGCGGGTTGCATAAATTCCACCAAAGAAATCTCCATTAAATCTATTAAGATGCAACCTACGTGCAACAATGGCTCCCAAATTATAAGATTTGTCTCCTAACACAACACTCCTAAGAATACGGAGGTCAGGAACACACATATGACATGCTTCATCTTTACCATTTATGCATCTACCTATGAAGAGAGCAAAATAATGTATAGCAGGAAAATGAATGCTCCCTATGGTAGCTTGTGTTATATCTCTAGATTCCCCCACAGTTATACTAGCAAGAAAATCTCTAAATTCAGATTTGCGAGGATCCCTGATACTACCCCATCGTGGAAGTTTGCAAGCAGTGGTAAAATCCTCTAAGTCCATAGTGTAAGAATTTTCATAAAGATCAAACATGACAGTTGGAGAATTACGTGAAGATGAAAATTCAAACCTCCTCACAAAGGAACTAGTGAGCTGGTGATACTGGCTGCACTTCTCTTCCTCGAAGCTCACAAGATCAGCGTTACGCAAATATGCGTTAAATTCTTCCTTAATTCCCGCTCGATCCATAAAGTTTCTGAAGGCCATTCACAAGGACGCACTAGAGCGTCTCTTGGTGGCTCTTCATCAGCATCACGCATTGCAAGCCTGGGTCCTTGCTTCCTTGAAGAACCACCTTGGAACATTTTCCTAAGCATATTTCTTCCTCTGAAAAATTCTGAAATTTTTAGTAACTTCAAAATAAAAGTAAACCAAACTCAATAATATTGATAACAACTACTCCTACAAGTGCCTAGGGCCTATATCATGCATCAAAACTACTTGGAACCATATAAATTTGACATGCAAGCTCAAGAACATGGTCACCTAGGCAGCACAAATTTGCAATGAATAAATCACTAGAACAAAAACTAATTGGACCAATGGAGGAGTCACATACCAAGGAACAATCTCCCCAAGCAGTTTTGTGAGGGGTGCTTTGAGCAAGGAGATCGAAAATGGCAGCAAAACGAGCTTGGACTCGGGTTTGAGCAGGGTATTCGTGTTTGGGGGAGGAAGAAGGAGTGTGTGGGTGAAAGGATAAGTGGAGAGGGCCACCGTGGGCCCACGAGGCAGGAGGGCGCGCCCAGGGCGTAGGGTGCACCCTCCACCCTCGTGGGCAGGTGGGTGACCCCCCTGTTGTGTTCTCAGTGCCAAATATTCTAAAATATTCTAGAAAAAAAATCATATTTAAATTTCAGGGCATTTGGAGAACTTTTATTTTTGGGGTATTTTTATATTGCACGGATAATCAGATAACAGACAGAAAATACTATTTTTATTTAATTTAAAATGAATAACAGAAAGTAAAAGTGGGGTACAAAAGGTTGTGCCTTCTAGTTTCATCCACATCATGATCATCAAAAGGAATCCACTAACAAGGTTGATCAGGTCTTGTTAACAAACTCATTCTGAATAACATGGAGCCGGAGAAATTTCGAATAACACTATGTTACCTCAACAGGGATATGCACATCCCCAATAATAAGAATATCATATTTCTTCTTGACAGTAGGAAGAGGAAGTTCAAAACCTCCAAATATAATCGATGGAATTTTTCTAATAGAGTTGATACTATGAACTTGAGGTTGTTTCCTCGGAAAGTGTACCGTATGCTCATTACCATTAACATGAAATGTGACATTGCCTTTAGTGCAATCAATAATAGCCCCTGCAGTGTTCAAAAAAGGTCTTCCAAGAATAATAGACATACTATCGTCCTCGGGAATATCAAGAATAACAAAGTCCGTTAAAATAGTAACGTTTGCAACTACAACAGGCACATCCTCACAAATACCGACAGGTATAGCAGTTGATTTATCAGCCATTTGCAAAGATATTTCAGTAGGTGTCAACTTATTCAAATCAAGTCTACGATATAAAGAGAGAGGCATAACACTAACACCGGCTCCAAGATCACATAAAGCAGTTTTAACATAGTTTCTTTTAATGGAGCATGGTATAGTGGGTACTCCTGGATCTCCAAGTTTCTTTGGTATTCCACCCTTAAAAGTATAATTAGCAAGCATGGTGGAAATTTCAGCTTCCGGTATCTTTCTTTTATTAGTAACAATATCTTTCATATACTTAGCATAAGGATTCATTTTGAGCATATCAGTTAATCGCATACGCAAAAAGATAGGTCTAATCATTTTAGCAAAGCGCTCAAAATCCTCATCATCCTTTTTCTTGGATGGTTTGGGAGGAAAAGGCATGGGTTTATGAACCCAAGGCTCTCTTTCCTTACCATGTTTCCTAGCAACAAAGTCTTTCTTATCATAATGTTGATTCTTTGATTGTTGGTTATCAAGATCAACAACAGGTTCAATTTCTATATCATTATCATTGCTAGGTTGAGCATCATCATGAACATTATTAACATTATCACTAGTTTCAGGTTCATTACCAGATTGTGTTTCAGCATCAGAGATAGAAATATCATTTGGATTCTCAGGTGTTTCAGTAATAGGTTCACTAGAAGCATGCAAAGTCCTATCATTTTTCTTTTTCTTCCTTTTAGAAGGACTAGGTGCATCCACATTATTTCTCTGAGAATCTTGCTCAATTCTCTTAGGGTGGCCTTCAGGATACAAAGGTTCCTGAGTCATTCTATCAGTTCTAGTAGCCACTCTAATAGCATTATCATTATTCTTACTATTCAATTCATTGAGCAAATCATTTTGAGCTTTAAGTATTTGTTCTACTTGAGTGGTAACCATAGAAGCATGTTTACTAATAAGTTTAAGTTCACCTTTAACATTAGCCATATAATCACCCAAGTGTTCAAGCATATTTGAATTGTATTTCAATTGTCTACCAAAATAAGCATTAAAATCTTCTTGCTTAGCCATAAATTTATCAAACTCATCTAAGCACGGAATAGCAAATTTAGTAAATGGGATTTCAGCTTTATCATATCTATAGAGAGAATTTACCTTTACTACCTGTGTCGGGTTATCAAGACCATGAGTTTCTTCAATAGGTAAAGGATTAAGATCATATGTTTCTTCAACAGGCGGTAAATTAAGACCGTGTATTTCTTCAATAGGTGGTAAATTCTTAACATCTTCAGCTTTAATACCCTTTTCTTTCATAGATTTCTTTGCCTCTTGCATATCTTCAGGACTGAGAAATAGAATACCCCTCTTCTTCGGAGTTAGTTTAGGAATAGGCTCAGGAATTGGTTCCGGAGGTGTCCAATTATTTTCATTTGTCAACATATTATTCAATAAAATTTCAGCTTCATCCGGTGTTCTTTCCCTGAAAACAGAACCGGCACAACTATCCAGGTAATCTCTGGAAGCATCGGTTAGTCCATTATAAAAGATATCAAGTATTTCATTTTTCTTAAGAGGATGATCAGGCAAAGCATTAAGTAACTTGAGAAGCCTACCCCAAGCTTGTGGGAGACTCTCTTCTTCAATTTGCACAAAGTTATATATATCCCTTAAAGCAGCTTGTTTCTTATGAGTAGGGAAATATTTAGCAGAGAAGTAATAAATCATATCCTGGGGACTACGCACACAACCAGGATCAAGAGAATTAAACCATATCATAGCATCACCCTTTAATGAGAACGGAAATATTTTAAGGATATAAAAGTAACGAGTTCTCTCATCATTAGTGAACAGGGTGGCTATATCATTTAATTTAGTAAGATGTGCCACAACAGTTTCAGATTCATAGCCATGAAAAGGATCAGATTCAACCAAAGTAATTATATCAGGATCAACAGAGAATTCATAATCCGTATCAGTAACACAGATAGGTGAAGTAGCAAAAGCAGGGTCAAGTTTCATCCTAGCATTTAGAGATTTCTTATTCCATTTAGCTAATAACCTCTTGAGTTCGTATCTATCTTTGCAAGCTAAAATAGCTAAAGAAGCTTCTTTATCAAAAACATAACCCTCAGGAATAACAGGCAAGTCTTCATCATCAATTTCATCAGTATTATCAGATTCAATAATTTCATTCTCTCTAGCCCTAGCAAGTTGTTCATCAAGAAAATCACCAAGTGACACAGTAGTATCAAGCATAGAAGTAGTTTCATCATAAGTATCATGTATAGCAGAAGTGGCATCATCAATAACATGCGACATATCAGAACGAATAGCAGAAGCAGGTTTAGGTGTCGCAAGCTTACTCAAAACAGAAGGTGAATCAAGTGCAGAGCTAGATGGCAGTTCCTTACCTCCCCTCGTAGTTGAGGGATAAATCTTGGTTTTTGGATCTCTCAAGTTCTTCATAATGATAAGCAGATATAAATTCCAAGTGACTCAGAATAGAGCTATGCTCCCCGGCAACGGCGCCAGAAATTAGTCTTGATAACCCACAAGTATAGGGGATCGCAACAGTTTTCGAGGATAGAGTATTCAACCCAAATTTATTGATTCGACACAAGGGGAGCCAAAGAATATTCTCAAGTATTAGCAGCTGAGTTGTCAATTCAACCACACCTGGAAACTTAGTATCTGCAGCAAAGTATTTAGTAGCAAAGTAATATGATAGTAGTGGTAACGGTAACAAAAGGTAACAATAGTAAAAGCAATGTTTTTGGTATTTTGTAGTGATGATAGCAATAGCAACGGAAAAGTAAATAAGCGAAGAACAATATATGGAAAGCTCGTAGGCAATGGATCAGTGATGGAGAATTATGCCGGATGCGGTTCATCATGTAACAGTCATAACCTAGGGTGACACAGAACTAGCTCCAGTTCATTGATATAATGTAGGCATGTATTCCGAATATAGTCATACGTGCTTATGGAAAAGAACTTGCATGACATCTTTTGTCCTACCCTCCCGTGGCAGCGGGGTCCTTACGGAAACTAAGGGATATTAAGGCCTCCTTTTAATAGAGTACCAGAACAAAGCATTAACACATAGTGAATACATGAACTCCTCAAACTACGGTCATCACCGGTAAGTATCCCGATTATTGTCACTTCGGGGTTAACGGATCATAACACATAATAGGTGACTATAGACTTGCAAGATAGGATCAAGAACTCTCATATATTGATGAAAACATAATAGGTTCAGATCTGAAATCATGGCACTCGGGCCCTAGTGACAAGCATTAAGCATAGCAAAGTCATAGCAACATCAATCTCAGAACATAGTGGATACTAGGGATCAAACCCTAACAAAACTAACTCGATTACATGATCGATCCCATCCAACCCATCACCGTCCAGCAAGCCTACGATGGAATTACTCACGCACGGCGGTGAGCATCATGAAATTGGTGATGGAGGATGGTTGATGATGACGATGGCGACGGATTTCCCTCTCCGGAGCCCCAGAACGGACTCCAGATCAGCCCCCCGAGAGGTTTTAGGGCTTGGCGGCGGCTCCGTATCGTAAAACACGATGAATTCTTCTCTCTGATTTTTTCTCTCCCCCAAACCAAATATATAGAGTTCGAGTTGGAGTCGGAGGAGCTCCAGGGGGCCCACAAGGTAGGGGGGCGCGCCCTAGGGGGGCAGGCGCGCCCCCCACCCTCGTGGACAGGTGGTGGGCCCCCTGGCCTTCATCTTTTGCAGGTATTTTTTATATTTTCCAAAAAGTTGCTCCGTGAAGTTTTAGGTCATTCCGAGAACTTTTGTTTCTGCACATAAATAACACCATGGTAATTCTGCTGAAAACAGCGTCAGTCCGGGTTAGTTCCATCTGAATCATGCAAGTTAGAGTCCAAAACAAGGGCAAAAGTGTTTGGAAAAGTAGATACGAAGGAGACGTATCACTACCGAACCTCGTAGGTCAACCAGAGTGAGATCCGCACCAGAGTGGTACGATAATCCTGTTCTGGAGGTCATGTTAATTGAGCATGACGAACCTACGAACTATGAGGAAGCGATGATGAGCCCAGATTCCGCAAAATGGCTTGAGGCCATGAAATCTGAGATGGGATCCATGTATGAGAACAAAGTGTGGACTTTGGTTGACTTGCCCGATGATCGGCAAGGCATAGAAAATAAATGGATCTTCAAGAGGAAGACGGGCGCTGATAGTAGTGTTACTATCTACAAAGCTAGACTTGTCGAAGAAGGTTTTGACAAAGTTCAAGGTGTTGACTACGATGAGATTTTCTACTTGTAGCGATGCTTAAGTCTGTCCGAATCATGTTAGCAAATTGCCACATTTTATGAAATCTGGCAAATGGATGTCAAAACTACATTCCTTAATGGATTTCTTAAAGAAGAATTGTATATGATGCAACCAGAAGGTTTTGTCGATCCTAAAGGTGCTAACAAAATGTGCAAGCTCCAGCGATCCATCTATGGACTGGTGCAAGCATCTCAGAGTTGGAATATACGCTTTGATGAGTTGATCAAAGCATATAGTTTTATACAGACTTGTGGCGAAGCCTGTATTTACAAGAAAGTGAGTGGAAGCACTACACCATTTCTGACAAATATATGTGAATGACATATTGTTGATCGTAAATAATGTAGAATTTTCTGGAAAGCATAAAGGAGTATTTGAAAGGAGTTTTTCAAATAAAGACCTCGGTGAAGCTACTTACATATTGAGCATCAAGATCTATAGAGACAAATCAAGACGCTTCATAAGTTTTTTCAATGAGTACATACCTTGACAAGATTTTGAAGTAGTTCAAAATGGAATAGTCAAAAAAAGAATTCTTACCTGTGTTACAAGGTGTGAAATTGAGTAAGACTCAAAGCCCGACCACGACAGAAGATAGAAAGAGAATGACAGTCATTCCCTATGCCTCGGCCATAGTTTCTATAAAGTATGCCATGCTGTGTACCCTACACTGAGTTTAGCAAGGGAGTACAATAGTTATCTAGGAGTAGATCACTGGACATCGGTCAAAATTATCCTTAGTGGAATAAGGATATGTTTCTCGATTATGGAGGTGACAAAAGGTTACGTCGATGCAAATTTTGACACTGATCCAGATGACTCTAAGTCTCAATCTGGGTACATTTTGAAAGTGGGAGCAATTAGCTAGAGTAGCTCCGTGCAGAGCATTGTTGACATAGAAATTTGCAAAATACATACGGATCTGAATGTGGTAGACCCGTAGAATGAACTTCTCTCACAAGCAAAACATGATCACACCTTAGTACTCTTTGGGTGTTAATCACATAGCGATGTGAACTAGATTATTAACTCTAGTAAACCCTTTGGGTGTTGGTCACATGACGATGTGAACTACGGGTGTTAATCACATGGTGATGTGAACTATTGGTGTTAAATCACATGGCGATGTGAACTAGATTATTGACTCTAGTGCAAGTGGGAGACTGAAGGAAATATGCCCTAGAGGCAATAATAAAGTTATTATTTATTTCCTTATTTCATGATAAATGTTTATTAATCATGCTAGAATTGTATTAACGGGAAACATAATACATGTGTGAATACATAGACAAACATAGTGTCACTAGTATGCCTCTACTTGACTAGCTCGTTAATCAATGATGGTTAAGTTTCCTAACCATAGACATGAGTTGTCATTTGATTAATGAGATCACATCATTAGGAGAATGATGTGATTGACTTGACCCATTCCGTTAGCTTAGCACTTGATCGTTTAGTTTGTTGCTATTGCTTTCTTCATGACTTATACATGTTTCTATGACTATGAGATTATGCAACTCCCGTTTACTGGAGGAACACTTTGTGTGCTACCAAACGTCACAACGTAACTGGGTGATTATAAGGGTGCTCTACAGGTGTCTCCGAAGGTACTTATTGGGTTGGCATATTTCGAGATTAGGATTTGTCACTCCGATTGTCGGAGAGGTATCTGTGGGCCCACTCGGTAATACACATCACTTAAGCCTTGCAAGCATTGCAACTAATGAGTTAGTTGCGGGATGATGCATTATGGAACAAGTAAGAGACTTGCCGGTAACGAGATTGAACTAGGTATTGAGATACCGACAATCGAATCTCGGGCAAGTAACATACCGATGACAAAAGGAACAATATATGTTGTTATGCGGTTTGACCAATAAATATCTTCGTAGAATATGTAGGATCCAATATGAGCATCCATGTTTCGCTATTGGTTATTGACTGGAGACGTGTCTCGGTCATGTCTACATAGTTATCGAACCCGTAGGGTCCGCACGCTTAAAGTTCGATGACAGTTATATTATGAGTTTATGGTTTTTGATGTTCCAAAGGTAGTTCGGAGTCCCGGATGTGATCATGGACATGACGAGGAGTCTCGAAATGTTCGAGACGTAAAGATTGATATATTGGACGACTATATTTGGATACCAGAATAGTTCCGGGTGAGATCGGGATAATACCGGAGCACCGGGAGGTTATCGGAACCCCCCGGGAGGTATATGGGCCTTAATGGGCTTTAGTGGAAAGGAGGGGAAAGGAGCAAGGGAGGGGGCGCCCCCCCAAGCCCAATCCAAATTGGGAAGGGGGCCGACCCCCCTTTCCTTCCTCCCTCCTTCCTCTTCCTTCCCTCTCCCTCTCCAAATAGGAAAAGGAGGAGTCCTACTCCCGGTGGGAGTAGGACACCCCCCTTGGGCGCGCCTCCTCCCCTTGGCCGGCCCTCTCCTCCCCTCCTTTATATACGGAGGAGAGGGGCACCCCATAGAGACAACAATTGATCTCTTAGATCTTTTAGCCGTGTGCGGTGCCCCTCTCCACCATAGTCCACCTCGATAATATCGTAGCGGTGCTTAGGCGAAGCCCTGCGACGGTAGAACATCAACATCATCACCATGCCGTCATGCTGACAGAACTCCCCGTCAAAGCTCGGCTGGATCAGAGTTCGAGGGACGTCATCGGGTTGAACGTGTGCATAACTCAGAGGTGCCGTGCGTTCGGTACTTGATCGGTCGGATCGTGAAGGTGTATGACTACATCAACCGCGTTGTGCTAACGCTTCCGCTTTCGGTCTACGAGGGTATGTAGACACACTCTCCCTCTCTTGTTGCTATGCATCACCATGATCCTGTGTGTGCGTAGGGATTTTTTTTTTGAAATTACTACGTTCCCCAACACCCATTTGAATGCATACGCAACCTCAAAATCTCCTACGCATCATATGGATAAAACAAATGCCTAACCATATTTTCATCCCACCTCCTAGGACCGCTCAGCATCAAGTTTGATACCCATTTAACTCTTGTCTTGTTCTTTCTGGTAGTAATTTTAAGTCCAGAAGATATTGGGAGCCAATTATCTCTCCAGATATTAATATTAGTCCCATCACACACTCTCCAAATGACTCCAGATTTAAGCAGATCCAATCGATGCGGAATACCTTGCCAAGTAAGAGAAGCTGACTGCGGGAAAACCGTATCAAGAATATGTCCATGGGGATAATATTTTTTCCTTAATCACTTTAGCGCACAGAGATTCATGATTAACCACCAACCTCCAAGCCTGCTTCGCTAGCAGAGCCTGGTTAAATAATCTGAGGTCCCGGAATCCCATCCCACCCTCACCTTTAGGCTTAGTCATCTTATCCCAAGCCAGCCAATGAGTCTTCCTCCTATTCTCCTCGTCACCCCACCAGAAATTCCTTATGATCTGAGACAACTCCTCGCAGAGTGATGCCGAAAATTTAAAAATACCCATTGCATACACCGGTAGAGCCTGCATGATAGATTTAATCAAAGTTTCTTTCGCCCCACACGAGGCATATTTTTCTATCCAGTCCAATAAAATTTTGAGGGCTTTTTCCTTAGTGGACTAAAATTTACCAGCCTTCATTCTTTCTTGTGGCACCGGGAGCCCAAGATATTTATCCTCAAATCCCTCAGAGGTAATGCTTAGAATTACAATAACAGCCACTTGGACCTCCATACTACAATTCTTGCCAAACAAGATAGAGCATTTATGAGGGCTCAACAGTTGACCCGTCCCCTTCTCATAAGTCGCAATAATATGTTAGTTATGGTCTTTGCCTTGATATCTCTTCATAGGAATGTAAAAACGAGGTTGGAGTGGATTCCTATAGTCAATTCCTTTGTATCAAATGAATGAATAATGCAATCATAGGAAAATTTTCAAGAGGCGCTAGTTATGGGAAGCCCCTGGATAACAAGAGCGGTATCAATAGGCATGGGTGGTCGAGGTCCCTAAGGACTCTTAAATAGAACATTGATGCCGCTCTTTGTCTCCGGGGTGGCAAGGGTGTGATGGAGGCGGTAATGGGAGATGAATTTGGAAGCTTTTGTAAATGTGTGTTAACTCTGTAGCTACTATTGAGGCTAGGGCGCTCAAAGAGGGACTTATTCTTGCATGCCAAGTTGGATGTGCAAAGATGATAATCAAGTTTTTTTGAAACCCCCCCTATATTAATTAATTAATAATGTTATTACAATCATTCATTACAAAATTCGCCACACACGGCGGAACACTATTAAAAGAATCCCATCAGATTTATTTATAAAGCTAAGCTTTGCAATTTCGTGAGCCACCTTATTGGCCTGCCGATTAATTTTCGCAATTTTAAAATTCTTGAGCATCCTCAATATACTCAAAGCTTCTTTCTTCAGATCAACGAGCGGAGACCTGTCAAGATTCTCATTTGCAAGGAAAGAACGGACAAAAGCACAATCAGTCTCCAAAATAATAGACTGGTGAAGAGTGATACCTATATAAAGGCCTGCTAGACAAGCACGTAGCTCAGCTTCATTCATGCTGCAACACTGGCCAAGAAAGTCCCAGGAAGAAATAATAACTTCACCCGATGAGATCCTTACAACCACCCCCACATTGGCCGCACTAATACTCTCTACATAGCTGGCATCGACATTGATCTTGATATAATCATCTGGTGGAGGCTTCCATCCCACCTGTTCATGTGATGTTGCTAAAACTGGTGTAGCACCTCCCATTTTCCCTTTGTTATTAGTAACAACCTCAACAGAGCCGTGACTGGACGTAAAAGAAGACCAATAGTTTACCACAAAAATTGCAGAAGCAGCAATGGATTCCTTCCCTTTCCCAAAAATTAAATCATTTCTCAGGTGCCAGGCTCGTCATAATAGAAACAAAACTTGCTCTCTCTGTTGCAAGCTCAAAAGATCCAACAAAATCAATAGCCAATCTGGTCCCGAGAATTTGAACCACTCTTCATCAGGAATATTCCACGATTCTCTCAAGGCCAATCGCAGGGCACGAGCCTTAGGACAAGTAACGATGGCATGAAAAGTGCTTTCCTCTTCTACTCCACAAATAGAGCACATACCTGAAGTAATCTGATGGTGCTTAACTCTATTGGTCTGGACAACCAAACTATCGGTCGCGGCCCTCCAAGCAAAAATCCTTATCTTCTGAGATGATAATCAAGTTTGATTGCATGTAAGTTGCTCGGGCGATGCATGATGGAGGTTTTCCAACTACAAAAACTTCAACCATCCACTATGAATGTGTGTTCTTAGCGTGTAATTTTGTACATTTAATGATAGAGCATTGTCCTAGAGAAGGAAATAATGTAGCTCCCTATTCAGAGCCAATGTTGAGGGATATTAGACATCTGTCTCAACAAGGGTGGTTTTACTGTTTCTAGTTTGGTTGATGATGTAATTATTTTTTGGATCAAGAAAGTTGCCATGTTGGTCTTTCCTTAAAAGAACTAAAACCCTTGTTTAAACACAATATGTTGCATTAAAACAATGTGCGAAGTTAAATCGCTCGCCGTCGATAGGATACACATGGATCACATATGTCAGGCACATAGGCTACATGCCTATTGGCGTTCCCCTAGTTGCCAAGATGAGCTACCTGATTACAAACTCTAGGGTAATGCCCAGTCTTGTACTCCATGACTTACTGAGGATAGAAATTTTTAGCCAGTCAGGCACACATTGAGGTAGGGTAAGTCGAAACCATCATCATCGAGGATTTGTTTGAGCATAAGTGTATCGGATTTCAAATGGCTTTCCCAATTTTCAACTATGTCATGAAACCAACTTCAGCCATAAGCACCTCTAATATTGTGCACTATGAATATTTGGGAGAAAACATGTAGTGAAGGTCCCCCACCCCACCCTCGCACACGCGCATGATCCCCGAGCACAACCCCCAACTGTCATTTATCTCAATAGCCTTTGTGAGTGACATAACATTGATCTTGGTCCATTAGGTCGTTGGTGGCCTACATCAAGTCCACACAAGTGTGTATGCTTCTCTTCGTGAAAGCTGTCAGCTTCTCCATCATAGCACCATAGCATGCTCTGGTGCTTGAGTAGGTCTCCCTATCCTCCCGCTGCCCCCCTCCGGATCACCTTGGCATGTTTGCATTTGAACAAGAGATGGCACATCCGTGCTTCTTCGTCGCATAATCATACCAAAAAGTCATAGATGTGTAGTGTCACATTTGTTCGGATAAAGAACTGCATAGCATCGTTTGCAGATTTCACATTACACTACTTGAAGTCTCGAACTTCAGTTGGGCAAGTTTATTGCCTTCAATTGAGGGATCAAAATGTTTACTATGCGACTATGTCGACTGGCTTATTCTCACCGAATAACATCTAAAGTGCTGATCTTTTTAAAGGAAAGGAACTTGACAATTATTACAATTGTACTTTGAAGTGACGTGTGCGGCCATTCGTTGCCGCTGAGGCTAGATGGTGGGTGAGAGTCTGAGTTGTGTGAAGTTAAATGACGATGGCTCTTTATCTTGGGTGAAGTTAAATGACGATGAATCTTTTATCTTGGATAAATACACATCGATGACTGGGATGATCCACCATGGTATATATGTTAGGACCATCTTCTGGACTTGCAAGGACTTGTACGAGTGCATTCGAAGTTGAACTAGAAGTTTGTAGAGAAGGGATGGATTTGACACTGCAATGATCCCTGCTCCCGGTAATTTTGGAATTTAATAGTGCGGCCGCAATATCGGAGCAGGGAGTTGTGTCGAGATTAGACATGAGATGAGTCGTTTTGTTCCTAATACTCTTTTTGACGCATGATAGGAATTATGTGTGAGAATTTAAGAAGAAACTGTATTCCCTTCTTTGGTCAGTAAAAATTGATGCGGAACTAGAAACGGGAAGTTAATGTAAGTTATGATGAAGGGTTAAGATTAACTCACTAAAACAATTCTCTTCCAACTCTTACCCCGTTCCCTGTTAATAAAACGGTGGGAGTTGGAGTCTCAAGCCCCATAAGGCCATGACTATTCCCTTATGAATTCCCAATCCTCCTGACCAAACAATAGGTTTAAAGTCTCATACCCCTTCAATTCACATTCCCTAACTCTAATTACCGTCAACCAAACATGTTGTTCTTTCAAACGTTTCACAAGACATAGTTAACCACTTAGCCAAACCCTTTGCGAGCAACAACATCTGATCCGATCAACAATTTTCATGTTCGAATAGACATTCACGCCAGTTACTGATTTGATCAACATTTTTTTTGCAAAATTAGCTTTCCTATTCACTTATACACAATGCACTCCTAGGTCCTAACACGTTACTGAAGTTGAACTAGGAGCACAACATTCGTTTCTTCCGACAACATGCATGTATAGGTCATTGCAATGATCCATAAAGAAGAAAACTCAAACTAATAACAGCTCTTATTCTTGCAATAACCTCGCTGCGAGCACTTGCTTTTGTCTGGATCAGACAAAAAATTTCAGAGAGGCGTGATTCTGGACTATGGTTCAGCCGAATCTATGGTCGACGCCGTACGATTCAACATCTTGCTACATGTGGATCCGCGTCATGCATTGTTTAACATGCAAACAGCTCCCATCATGTATTTTTTAATCAATCATGCACGGATTCTTATGAAAAGTGTCCAGAGATCAATGGTGTCGACCATAGGTTCGGCTGAACCATGGTTCCGTATAACATTTTCGAAAATTTCGCAGTCTTGCTTCCAATTTTCCATGATTAGAGCGAGATTGTTGAACGACGAGACCGGAGATGATCGATGATGCATTTGGAAAATGGCCCATAAGAGTAGCTAGAATTTGATCACCCATGTTGATGTTGGGCCGGCAACATCGTGACGGCGTCCATGAACTCCTCGTCGGCGACGAGCCTCTCCATCGCGTCAGGCGCGATGCACACCTCTAGGGACATGCTCCCTCCCCGATCCGGCCCTTCGTACACCGTCGCCTTCCCATCAATCTTGCCCTCGCGGCCGCTACGCACGGCGGCCGGCTTCCCCCACCCAAAGTCGTTCCCGAACACGTCGAACCGCGGCGAGCTCCCGGTCATCAGCGCCGCGCCTCCGGACATAAGGCTCCCAAAGTACCGGAACTGCGGCTCCCTGGTCCAGCTCTCCAGCCACTCCCTCACGGACTCCTCGTCGAACGACGCCACGGCGCGGTTCAGCTGCCACGCCGTCCAGCCTAGCCCCCTGCCCAGAATCTCGCCGACGGTGCAGCTCGCCGTGCCGGGCACTAGCGCGTTGCCCATGTATCCCGGCGGTATGCCGCTCAGGCGCCCTCGGCATCCGACGGCCAGGCTGTAGGACGTCTCCTTCCCCGGCGGGAGGCGCCGCGCTCGGGAGACCGCTCGCCACAGGTGCGCGAGCAGGGCCTGGAGAGAGGAGATGGTGGCGGTGGCCGTGCCGGCCATCTCGTCGTTCGCCCTCGCCTTGAGCTCCTTGACGCTCGCGGCGGAGAAGGTGAAGAAACACTCTTGCATAATCGGGGGATCAAATCGCCGAACGACGTGCTGCAGCTTGCTGAAAGGCAGGGGGATCGGCACGGGGCTGGCATCAGTGAACCACCTCCGGTGCACCCGCGCGGAGATCGCTCTTAGGTCGCTGGTTGCTCCTCCTCCCCGGTTGATCTCCGACCAAGCGTTCAAGAACTCCCAAAAGACAAAGCCGTCGCCGACGGAGTGGTTCAACGACACGCCGACGAACACGCCGTCGGCGAGCTCGGTGACCTGCGCCGACAGCACGGGGAGCGAATCGACGGCCGCGTCCGCGCCAAGCACCCCGTTCAACGGGAACAAGGCCCGGACCACCGATGACGGGGTGTACACCGAGCCGGCAATGTCCGCGACGGCGACGCCGGGCGCCGTCGCGTGGACGAGCTCGGCGCCCTCCCCGGTGCAGCGCAGCCTGACGTCGACTGTCCCGTCGCCCCGCTCCTCGACGGCGAGACGGCCGGCCAAGTGGTAGTACCTGCCCAGGGCGCGCGCCAGGGACGACGCGAGGGTGCCGACGAGGCGGTCGCCGCCGGCGGGAGGCGCGGGCAGGAGGAGGCCCTTCTGGATGTAGTCGACGCTGATCAAGCGGAGGTCCCACGGCGTGAGGTGGATGTCCTCCGGCGGCGGCGCGTCGCCGATCGACGGCCGGACCAGTCGCCGGGACACGGCCCGGACGGCGCCAGCGGCGCCTCCTGCTTCTTCCATGTCTATGCTCGTTCACTGGATTGGATCTGCTGATGCGACACCCACTCGGACCATTCAACATGCTTTCTTGTCCGGTAGTCATATGAAAATACTCGAATCATAAAGCTACTACCTCCCTTTTATAATATAAAAACATTTTCAAAGTAAAGTTATACTAAGATTGAGACTCTTATTTTGAGGCGGAGAAATTAGGACATATGCTCTATGTGGACCGTTCTCATGACATCTTCAACACGGATCACCGAATTTTCACCCGCAAATGTTTCACCAATATTTGGCCGGGTGCCGATCATCCAACCATGTTTCTCAAATTTAGACCATAGGCTATGACTAGAGTCATGCAGGCCGAGATGGAAAATAGATGAGTAGAAGGTGTGCGCCGTGGGTACACGTGCTCCAACTCACAGTAGACCGGCCGAACGTCTTGGCAAAAAAAAATGTTTATGTATTGTGGGGATTCGAACATTGAGACTGATTTGATGATCCCCCTTAGAGGGCTAAATGTGTTCGGGCCGAACATTTGAGGATGTTTTGTTTTTCGCGTTGGAGACGCCTCTATCCCCTGCCTCGTTGGGCATCTAAGAGCATCTTCTTCAATAGGGGATATATTAATATTGTGAGGATACCATATACACCCATCCTCTACACCAATAAGATGTTCGAAGACATCCAGGATGTAAACAACCAAGAACAAAATAAAAAAGAGAGAAATGAAGAAAAACAAAGCCCCGTCGCGGTGTACAACCACTCGCAACAGAAGCACTCTAACCACCACCAAATACAACACCCGTACTACATACTAGGCTCTCCAAAACCAATGCCTTCAAGAAGAAAACAATGCATAAGCATTGTCGTCGCCCGCTCGAAGATTTTGGGTTTTCACCCCGGAGAAAGACCAAGTTTCCAAAACAATTCCTTGAGAAATGCCATTGCCAGGTACAACCAATGAAGGCCAGACCTTAGGTTTTCACCCTGAAAGTCATGGCTCTGTACTCGAGGAGCACCACCAAAAATGCAGTCCGCCTGTGTTGCCACCCCCGCTTGCCAAGGCTGCTGCTGCAAGTCGTCGAACGCCCGAGACACAGGAAGAACTTGTGCCGCATCGTCTTCAACACAACCAACACTCTCTCTGCCAAAAACAAACCTCCGATCGTAGCCGCCATGTCTTTCTCCATTTCTGTCACTTCATGGAAATCTATATGAAAACATGTCCCATGGTGATGACCAGAAGAGGAAGCTTCGTGCCTCGCCCAAAAAGGGTGTGCACGACCGCGTCGATTCCGCTCTAAATATCCAGTAGCATCTTGTGACGAACTGTGAATATCTCCGAGAGGAAGAACGGAACTCGACGATGGTCCAATCATGGAGACAGAGTTGGTCGATCGACGAGTTGGTGTTTGAAAAATAGCAGGGCCAAAACCACCATTATTCTGGTCAATCCAGCAGTTCTCACACAGTCGCTCGACTCCCGGCGATCGTATGGAGCGGGTCAATCTCCGCCCGAGACGAGCCCAAGGTTGAACAGTTCATGCATGAGCGCCGCAAGACAACCGGTTTCAGCGCCGCTGCCGCAGGGCTTTGCCACGCCTCCGCCTCTAGCCTGCAGCACCACGTCCACCACTTCCTCCACCTCGCTTCACAGGCGCGCGCCCGGCGAGCAGCCGATCCCGCCCGACAAACTCCTCAAGGAGCCGTCGCCGTCGTCCCAGAGACGGATGGATCTGACATCCAGGTTTGAAGTGGAGTGAGGGAGTCCTGGATTAGGGGGTGTCCGGGTAGCCGGACTATACCTTCAGCCGGACTCCTGGACTATGAAGATACAAGATTGAAGACTTCGTCCCGTGTCCGGATGGGACTTTCCTTGGCGTGGAAGGCAAGCTTGGCGATGCAGATATTCAGATCTCCTACCATTGTAACCGACTTTGTGCAACCCTAACCCTCTCTGGTGTCTATATAAACCCGAGGGTTTTAGTCCGTAGAACAACCCCAACATACAACAATCATACCATAGGCTAGCTTCTAGGCTTTAGCCTCCTTGATCTCGTGGTAGATCTACTCTTGTACTACCCACATCATCAATATTAATCAAGCAGGACGTAGGGTTTTACCTCCATCAAGAGGGCCCGAACCTGGGTAAAACATTGTGTCCCTCGTCTCCTGTTACCATCCGCCTAGACGCACAGTTCGGGACCCCCTACCCGAGATCCGCCGGTTTTGACACCGACATTGGTGCTTTCATTGAGAGTTCCTCTGTGTCGTCGCTTTTAGGCCCAATGGCTCCTTTGATCATCAACAACGATGCGGTCCAGGGTGAGACTTTTCTCCCTGGACAGATCTTCGTCTTCGGCGGCTTCGCACTGCGGGCCAATCCGCTTGGCCACCTGGAGCAGATCGAAAGCTACGCCCCTGGCCATCAGGTCAGATTTGGAAGTTTAAACTACACGGCTGACATCCGCGGGGACTTGATCTTCGACGGATTCGAGCCACAGCCAAGCGCGCCGCACTGTCTCGATGGGCATGATCTAGCTCTGCCGCCGAATAGTGTCCTGGAGGCCGCACGCGCATTGGTTCCGACCCTTAATTCGGAGCCTACTGCGCCGGTCGAGGATGAGTGGTTGGACGCCGCCTCGAGGGCTGCGATCTCAAAGGCGATCGAGCCGAGCGCCAGCCCCGCACCCCGCAAGGCCCGTGACCCCGAGGGGCCGAATTCCTCTCCAGACTCCGAGCCCTCCGCGCGCCCGCCGATCGAATCCGATTGGGCGCCGATCATGGAGTTCACCGCCGCGGACATCTTTCAGCACTCGCCCTTCGGCGACATCCTGAAGTCACTAAAGTCTCTCTCTTTATCAGGAGAGCCCTGGCCGGACTACGGTCAGCAAAGTTGGGATACGGACGATGAAGAAATTCAAAGCCCACCCACCACCCACTTCGTAGCCACTGTCAACGACTTAACCGACATGCTCGACTTCGACTCCGAAGACATCAACGGTATGGACAACGATGCAGGAGACGACCAAGAGCCAGCACCTGTAGGGCACTGGAAGGCCACCTCGTCATACGACATATATATGGTGGACACTCCAAAAGATGGAGATGGCAATGGAACAGTGGAGGATGACGCATCCAAGAAACAGACCAAGCGCCGGCGTCAGCAGCACCGCTCTAAATCCCGCCAAAGCAAAAACGGTGATTCCGGCACGGGAGATAATACTACTCTGGATAGCGCCGAAGAACACCCCCTCCAGCAAGATTCGGCACAGGAGGATGGAGAAGCCAGCCCTCATGAGAGAGCGGCAGACAGAGAGGTTGAGGATGATAATTATATGCCTCCCTCCGAAGACAAGGCAAGCCTTGACGACGACTAATTCGTCGTGCCAGAGGATCCCGCTGAACAAGAGCATTTTAAACGCAGGCTTATAGCCACGGCAAGCAGCCTCAAGAAAAAGCAGCAACAGCTTAGAGATGATCAAGATTTGCTAGCTGACAGATGGACTGAAGTCCTTGCGGCCGAGGAGTATGAACTCGAACGCCCCTCCAAGAGTTACCCAAAGCACATGCTTCTACCTCGATTAGAGGAGGAAGTACCTACATCACCAGCGCATGACATGGCCGACCGGCCACCTCGTGGCCGTGACAGAGAGGCCTCTCAGCCCTCCACTCAAGCCGTGCCCCGGCGCCGCTCAAAACATGCTAAGGCACGGGAAAATGCGCCAGACCTGCGAGAGATACTGGAGGACAAGGCAAGACAAACAAGATCGATCTACGGATTGCGTGGGTGCCCTACAACACGTGACGGGGATCGTCACTCCGGACATAATAAATTCGGCCTGGCCGAACACAGTAGACAATGCTCATTGGAGCTGCGTCGTGATATAGCCCAATACAGAGGCGCCGCACACCCACTATGCTTCACAGATGAAGTAATGGATCATAAAATCCCTGAGGGTTTCAAACCCGTGAACATCGAGTCATACGATGGCACAACAGATCCGGCGGTATGGATCGAGGATTATCTCCTTCATATCCACATGGCCCGCGGCGATGATCTACACGCCATCAAATACCTCCCACTCAAACTTAAGGGACCAGCCCGGCATTGGCTTAACAGCTTGCCGGCAGATTCAATCGGTTCTTGGGAAGACCTAGAAGCCGCATTCCTCGACAATTTTGAGGGTACCTATGTGCGACCACCGGACGCTGATGACCTAAGCCACATAATTCAACAGCCAGAGGAATCGGCCACGCAATTCTGGACACGGTTCCTAACAAAGAAAAACCAAATAGTCGATTGTCCGGACGCAGAGGCCCTAGTGTTGGGGAACGTAGTAATTTCAAAAAAATTCCTACGCACACGCAAGATCATGGTGATGCATAGCAACGAGAGGGGAGAGTGTGATCTACATACCCTTGTAGATCGACAACAGAAGCGTTAGGTTGATGTAGTCATACGTCTTCACGGCCCGACTGATCAAGCACCGAAACTACGGCACCTCCGAGTTCTAGCACACGTTCAGCTCGATGACGATCCCCAGACTCCGATCCAGCAATGTGTCGGGGAAGAGTTCCGTCAGCACGACGGCGTGGTGACGATCTTGATGTACTAATGTCGCAGGGCTTCGCCTAAGCACTGCTACAATATTATCGAGGACTATGGTGGAAGGGGGCACCGCACACGGCTAAGAATATGATCACGTGGATCAACTTGTGTCTCTAGGGGGTGCCCCTGCCTCCGTATATAAAGGCTCAAAGTGGGGGCGGCCAAGAGGAGGCACGCCAGGAGGAGTCCTACTCCCTCCGGGAGTAGGACTCCCCCCTTTCCTAGTTGGAATAGGATTCATGGAGGGGGAGAGAGGAGGAAGGGGGGGCCGGCCCCCTCTCCTTGTCCTATTCGGACCAAGGGGGGAGAGGCATGCGGCCCATCTCTGGCCACCTCTCCTCTCTTCCACTAAGGCCCACTAAGGCCCATATACCTCCCGGGGGGTTCCGGTAACCTCCCGGTACTCCGGTAAAATCCCGATTTCACCCGGAACACTTCCTATATCCAAACATAGGCTTCCAATATATCAATCTTTATGTCTCGACCATTTCGAGACTCCTCGTCATGTCCGTGATCACATCCGGGACTCCGAACAACCTTCGGTACATCAAAACGCATAAACTCATAATATAACTGTCATCGAAACCTTAAGTGTGCGGACCCTACGGGTTCGAGAACAATGTAGACATGACTGAGACACGTCTCCGGTCAATAACCAATAGCGGGACCTGGATGCCCATATTGGTTCCTACATATTCTACGAAGATCTTTTATCGGTCAGACCGCATAACAACATACGTTGTTCCCTTTGTCATCGGTATGTTACTTGCCCGAGATTCGATCGTCGGTATCCAATACCTAGTTCAATCTCGTTACCGGCAAGTCTCTTTACTCGTTCCGTAATACATTATCCCGCAACTAACTCATTAGTTCCAATGCTTGCAAGGCTTAAGTGATGTGCATTACCGAGAGGGCCCAGAGATACCTCTCTGACGATCGGAGTGACAAATCCCAATCTCGAAATACGCCAACTCAACATGTGCCTTTGGAGACACCTGTAGAGCTCCTTTATAATCACCCAGTTACGTTGTGACGTTTGGTAGCACACAAAGTGTTCCTCCGGCACACGGGAGTTGCATAATCTCATAGTCATAGGAACATGTATAAGTTATAAAGAAAGCAACAGCAACATACTAAATGATCGGGTGCTAAGCTAATGAAATGGGTCATGTCAATCAGATCATTCAACTAATGATGTGATCCCGTAATCAAATGACAACTCTTTGTCCATGGTTAGGAAACATAACCATCTTTGATTAACGAGCTAGTCAAGTAGAGGCATACTAGTGACACTCTGTTTGTCTATGTATTCACACATGTATTATGTTTCCGGTTAATACAATTCTAGCATGAATAATAAACTTTTATCATGATATAAGGAAATAAATAATAACTTTATTATTGCCTCTAGGGCATATTTCCTTCAGTCTCCCACTTGCACTAGAGTTAATAATCTAGATTACACAGTAATGATTCTAACACCCATGGAGCCTTGGTGCTGATCATGTTTTGCTCGTGGAAGAGGCTTAGTCAACGGGTCCGCTACATTCAGATCCGTATGTATCTTGCAAATCTCTATGTCTCCCACCTGGACTAGATCCCGGATGGAATTGAAGCGTCTTTTGATGTGCTTGGTTCTCTTGTGAAATCTGGATTCCTTCGCCAAGGCAATTGCACCAGTATTGTCACAAAAGATTTTCATTGGACCCGATGCACTAGGTATGACACCTAGATCAGATATGAACTCCTTCATCCAGACTCCTTCGTTTGCTGCTTCCGAAGCAGCTATGTACTCCGCTTCACATGTAGATCCCGCCACGACGCTTTGTTTAGAACTGCACCAACTGACAGCTCCACCGTTTAATGTAAACACGTATCCGGTTTGTGATTTAGAATCGTCCGGATCAGTGTCAAAGCTTGCATCAACGTAACCATTTACGATGAGCTCTTTGTCACCTCCATATACGAGAAACATATCCTTAGTCCTTTTCAGGTACTTCAGGATGTTCTTGACCGCTGTCCAGTGATCCACTCCTGGATTACTTTGGTACCTCCCTGCTAGACTTATAGCAAGGCACACATCAGGTCTGGTACACAGCATTGCATACATGATAGAGCCTATGGCTGAAGCATACGGAACATCTTTCATTTTCTCTATCTTCTGTAGTGGTCGGGCATTGAGTCTGACTCAATTTCACACCTTGTAACACAGGCAAGAACCCTTTCTTTGCTTGATCCATTTTGAACTTCTTCAAAATCTTGTCAAGGTATGTGCTTTGTGAAAGTCCAATTAAGCATCTCGATCTATCTCTATAGATCTTAATGCCTAATATGTAAGCAGCTTCACCGAGGTCTTTCATTGAAAAACTCTTATTCAGGTATCCCTTTATGCTATTCAGAAAGGGACAAATGCATTTTTACCCCTAGTTGGTTCCTACCCACGGGTTTTGCCCTTACTTTTTGAGCTTGCTCAGTTTTGCCCTTACTTTTTCCGTCAAGGTCCCTCGAATGCCCTTTGACCATTTGACCAAAACTTTGAAAATTCATAACTAATTCATATTAACTCAGAAAAATGCAAATAAAATATCGAAATGTCCAGATAAACATTACCTTTATGTGCATATCATTTGCATTCAGGACAAAAGCGCCCTTTAAACAACCTGAGGTAATTAATGTTATTAACATTATTAAAAATAAAAAGGTATAAACAATATTTTTTCATGAATAAAAATTTCAAGCATATGTAGGTGATGTTTTCTGAACATCCAGATATCTTATTTGCTTTTTTCTGAGTTCATATCATCTTGTTATGAATGTTCTAACGACTTTGACAATTATTTGGAAACTTCATAACAAATTGATATGAACTCAGAGAAATGGAAATACGATATTAGGATGTTCATGAAACATCACCTACATTTGCTTGTAATTTTTATTCATGAAAAAAATATTGTTTATACCTTTTTATTTTTAATAATGTTAATAACATTAATTACCTCAGGTAGTTTAAAGGGTGCTTTTGTCCTGAATGCAAATGATATGCACATAAAGGTAATGTTTATCTAAACATTTTGATATCTTATTTGCATTTTTCTGAGTTCATATGAATTATTTATGAATTTTCAAAGTTTTGGTCAAATGGTCAAAGGGCATTCGAGGGACCTCGACGGAAAAAGTAAGGGCAAAACTGAGCAAGCTCGAAAAGTAAGGGCAAAACCCGTGGGTAGGAACCAACTAGGGGCAAAAATGCAATTGTACCATTCAGAAATTCTATATCATTTCCAATCAGTAATATGTCATCCACATATAATATCAGAAATGCTACAGAGCTCCCACACACTTTCTTGTAAATACAGGCTTCTCCGAAAGTCTGTATAAAACCAAATGCTTTGATCACACTATCAAAGCGTTTATTCCAACTCCGAGAGGCTTGCACCAGTCCATAGATGGATCGCTGGAGCTTGCACACTTTGTTAGCTCCCTTTGGATCGACAAAACCTTCTGGTTGCATCATATACAACTCTTCTTCCAGAAACCCATTCAGGAATGCAGTTTTGACATCCATCTGCCAAATTTCATAATCATAAAATGCGGCAATTGCTAACATGATTCGGACAGACTTAATCATCGCTACGGGTGAGAAGGTCTCATCGTAGTCAATCCCTTGAACTTGCCGAAACCCTTTTGCGACAAGTCGAGCTTTGTAGACAGTAATATTACCGTCAGCGTCAGTCTTCTTCTTGAAGATCCATTTATTCTCAATCGCTTGCCGATCATCGGGCAAGTCAACCAAAGTCCACACTTTGTTCTCATACATGGATCCCATCTCAGATTTCATGGCTTCAAGCCATTTTGCGGAATCCTGGCTCACCATCGCTTCTTCATAGTTCGTAGGTTCATCATGATCTAGTAGCATGACTTCTAGAACAGGATTACCGTACCACTCTGGTGCGGATCTCACTCTGGTTGATCAACGAGGTTCAGTAGTATCTTGTTCTGAAGTTTCATGATCATTATCATTAGCTTCCTCACTTATTGGTGTAGGTGTCACAGAAACAGGTTTCTGTGATGCATTACTCTCCAACAAGGGAGCAGGTACAGTTACCTCGTCAAGTTCTACTTTCCTCCCTCTATCGAGAGAAACTCCTTCTCCAGAAAGTTTCCGAACTTAGCAACAAAAGTCTTGCCTTCGGATCTGTGATAGAAGGTGTATCCAATAGTCTCCTTTGGATATCCTATGAAGACACATTTCTCCGATTTGGGTTCGAGCTTATCAGGTTGAAGCTTTTTCACATAAGCATCGCAGCCCCAAACTTTCAAAAACGACAACTTTGGTTTCTTGCCAAACCATAGTTCATAAGGCGTCGTCTCAACGGATTTTGATGGTGCCCTATTTAACGTGAATGCGGCCGTCTCTAAAGCATAACCCCAAAACGATAGCGGTAAATCGGGAAGAGACATCATAGATCGCACCATATCAAGTAAAGTACGATTACGACGTTCGGACACACCATTACGCTGTGGTGTTCCGGGTGGCATGAGTTGCGAAACTATTCCATATTGTTTCAAATGTACACCAAACTCATAAGTCAAATATTCTCCTCCACGATCAGATCGTAGGAATTTTATTTTCTTGTTACGATGATTTTCAACTTCACTCTGAAATTCTTTGAACTTTTCAAACGTTTCAGACTTATGTTTCATTAAGTAGATATACCCATATCTGCTTAAGTCATCTGTGAAGGTGAGAAAATAACGATATCCGCCACGAGCCTCAATATTCATCGGACCACATACATCTGTATGTATGATTTCCAATAAATCTGTTGCTCTCTCCATAGTACCGGAGAACGGTGTTTTAGTCATCTTGCCCATAAGGCACGGTTCACAAGTACCAAGTGATTCATAATCAAGTGGTTCCAAAAGTCCATCAGTATGGAGTTTCTTCATGCGCTTTACACCGATATGACCTAAACGGCAGTGCCACAAATAAGTTGCACTATCATTATCAACTCTGCATCTTTTGGCTTCAACATTATGAATATGTGTGTCACTACTATCGAGATTCAATAAGAATAGACCATTCTTCAAGGGTGCATGACCATAAAAGATATTACTCATATAAATAGAACAACCATTATTCTCTGATTTAAATGAATAACCGTCTCGCATCAAACAAGATCCAGATATAATGTTTATGCTTAACGCTGGCACCAAATAACAATTATTTAGGTCTAACATTAATCCCGAAGGTAGATGTAGAGGTAGCGTGCCGACCGCGATCACATCGACTTTGGAACCATTTCCCACGCGCATCGTCACCTCGTCCTTAGCCAATCTTCGCTTAATTTGTAGTCCCTGTTTCGAGTTGCAAATATTAGCAACAGAACTAGTATCAAATACCCAGGTGCTACTGCGAGCATTAGTAAGGTACACATCAATAACATGTATATCACATATACCTTTGTTCACCTTGCCATCCTTCTTATCCGCCAAATACTTGGGGTTGTTCCACTTCCAGTGACCAGTCTGCTTGCAGTAGAAGCACTCAGTTTCAGGCTTAGGTCCAGACTTGGGTTTCTTCTCTTGAGCAGCAACTTTCTTGCTGTTCTTCTTGAAGTTCCCCTTCTTCTTCCCTTTGCCCTTTTTCTTGAAACTAGTGGTATTGTTGACCATCAACACTTGATGCTCCTTCTTGATTTCTACCTCCGCAGCTTTCAGCATCGCGAAGAGCTCGGGAATAGTCTTATTCATCCCTTGCATATTATAGTTCATCATGAAGCTCTTGTAGCTTGGTGGAAGTGATTGGAGAATTCTGTCAATGATGCTATCATCCGGAAGATTAACTCCCAGTTGAATGAAGTGATTACAATACCCAGACATCTTGAGTATATGCTCACTGACAGAACTGTTCTCCTCCATCTTGCAGCTATAGAACTTATTGGAGACTTGATATCTCTCAATCCGGGCATTTGCTTGAAATATTAACTTTAACTCCTGGAACATCTCATATGCCCCATGACGTTCAAAATGTCGTTGAAGTCCCGGTTCTAAGCCGTAAAGCATGGCACATTGAACTATCGAGTAGTCATCAGCTTTGCTCTGCCAGACGTTCATAACATCTGGTGTTGCTCCAGCAGCAGGCCTGGCACCCAGCAGTGCTTCCAGGACATAATTATTCTGTGCAGCAATGAGGATAATCCTCAAGTTACGGACCCAGTCCGTGTAATTGCTACCATCATCTTTCAACTTTGCTTTCTCAAGGAACGCATTAAAATTCAACGGAACAACAGCACGGGCCATCTATCTACAATCAAACATACATAAGCAAGATACTATCAGGTACTAAGTTCATGATAAATTTAGGTTCAATTAATCATGTTACTTAAGAACTCCCACTTAGATAGATATCCCTCTAATCCTCTAAGTGATTACGTGATCCAAATTAACTAAACCATGTCCGATCATCACGTGAGATGGAGTAGTTTCATTGGTGAACATCACTATGTTGATCATATCTACTATATGATTCACGCTCGACCTTTCGATCTCCGTGTTCCGAGGCCATATCTGTATATGCTTGGCTCATCAAGTATAACCTGAGTATTCCGCGTGTGCAACTGTTTTGCACCCGTTGTATTTGAACGTAGAGCCTATCACACCTGATCATCACGTGGTGTCTCAGCACGAAGAACTTTCGCAATGGTGCATACTCAGGGAGAACACTTCTTGATAATTTAGTGAGAGATCATCTTATAATGCTACCGTCAATCAAAGCAAGATAAGATGCATAAAAGATAAACATCACATGCAATCAATATAAGTGATATGATATGGCCATCACCATCTTGTGCTTGTGATCTCCATCTCTGAAGCACCATCATGATCACCATCGTCACCGGCGCGACACCTTGATCTCCATCGTAGCATCGTTATCGTCTTGCCAATCTTATGCTTCCAGGACTATCGCTACCGCTTAGTGATAAAGTAAAGCATTACAACGCGATTGCATTGCATACAATAAAGCGACAACCATATGGCTCCTGCCAGTTGCCGATAACTCAGTTACAAAACATGATCATCTCATACAATAAAATTTAGCATCATGTCTTGACCATATCACATCACAACATGCCCTGCAAAAACAAGTTAGACGTCCTCTACTTTGTTGTTGCAATTTTTACGTGGCTGCTACGGGCTTAAGCAAGAACCAATCTTACCTACGCATCAAAACCACAACGATAGTTTGTCAAGTTGGTGCTGTTTAAACCTTCGCAAGGACCGGGCGTAGCCACACTCAGTTCAACTAAAGTTGGAGAAACTGTCACCCGCAAGCCACCTATGTGCAAAGCACCTCGGGAGAACCGGTCTCGCGTAAGCGTACGCGTAATGTCGGTCCGGGCCGCTTCGTCCAACAATACCGCCGAACCAAAGTATGACATGCTGGTAAGCAGTATGACTTATATCGCCCACAACTCACTTGTGTTCTACTCGTGCATATAACATCAACATATAAAACCTGGCTCGGATGCCACTATTGGGGAACGTAGTAATTTCAAAAAAATTCCTACGCACACGCAAGATCATGGTGATGCATAGCAATGAGAGCGGAGAGTGTGATCTACGTACCCTTGTAGATCGACAACGGAAGCGTTAGGTTGATGTAGTCGTACGTCTTCACAGCCCGACTGATCAAGCACCGAAACTACGGCACCTCCGAGTTCTAGCACACGTTCAGCTCGATGACGATCCCCGAACTCCGATCCAGCAAAGTGTCAGGGAAGAGTTCCGTCAGCACGACGGTGTGGTGACGATCTTGATGTACTAATGTCGCAGGGCTTCGCCTAAGCACTGCTACAATATTATCGAGGACTATGGTGGAAGGGGGCACCGCACACGGCTAAGAATATGATCACGTGTATCAACTTGTGTCTCTAGGGGGTGCCCCTGCCTCCGTATATAAAGGCTCAAAGGGGGGGGGGTCGGCCGGCCAAGAGGAGGCGCGCTAGGAGGAGTCCTACTCCCTCCGGGAGTAGGACTCCCCCCCTTTCCTAGTTGGAATAGGATTCATGGAGGGGGGAGAGAGGAGGAAGGGGGGCCGGCCCCCTCTCCTTGTCCTATTCGGACCAAGGGGGGAGAGGCGCGCGGCCCATCTCTAGCCACCTCTCCTCTCTTCCACTAAGGCCCACTAAGGCCGATATACCTCCCGGGGGGTTCCGGTAACCTCCCGGTACTCCCGTAAAATCCCGATTTCACCCGGAACACTTCTGATATCCAAACATAGGCTTCCAATATATCAATCTTTATGTCTCAACCATTTCGAGACTCCTCGTCATGTCCGTGATCACATCCGGGACTCCGAACAACCTTAGGTACATCAAAACGCACAAACTCATAATATAACTGTCATCGAAACCTTAAGCGTGCGGACCCTACGGGTTCGAGAACAATGTAGACATGACCGATACACGTCTCCGGTCAATAACCAATAGCGGGACCTGGATGCCCATATTGGTTCCTACATATTCTATGAAGATCTTTTATCGGTCAGACCGCATAACAACATATGTTGTTCCCTTTGTCATCGGTATGTTACTTGCCCGAGATTCGATCGTCGGTATCCAATACCTAGTTCAATCTCGTTACCGGCAAGTCTCTTTACTCGTTCCGTAATACATCATCCTGCAACTAACTCATTAGTTCCAATGCTTGCAAGGCTTAAGTGATGTGCATTACCGAGAGGGCCCAGAGATACCTCTCCGACGATCGGAGTGACAAATCCCAATCTCGAAATACGCCAACCCAACATGTACCTTTGGAGACACCTGTAGAGCACCTTTATAATCACCCAGTTACGTTGTGATGTTTGGTAGCACAAAAGTGTTCCTCTGGCACACGGGAGTTGCACAATCTCATAGTCATAGGAACATGTATAAGTTATGAAGAAAGCAATAGCAACATACTAAACGATCGGGTGCTAAGCTAATGAAATGGGTCATGTCAATCAGATCATTCAACTAATGATGTGATCCCGTTAATCAAATGACAACTCTTTGTCCATGGGTAGGAAACATAACCATCTTTGATTAACGAGCTAGTCAAGTAGAGGCATACTAGTGACACTCTGTTTGTCTATGTATTCACACATGTATTATGTTTCCGGTTAATACAATTCTAGCATGAATAATAAACTTTTATCATGATATAAGGAAATAAATAATAACTTTATTATTGCCTCTAGGGCATATTTCCTTCACCTAGCAGACTTCAAGCATAACATCCGCGACGAGTGGCTTGCCCGACACCTTGGACAGGAAAAGCCGAAATCTATGGCAACCCTCACGACACTCATGACCCGCTTTTGCGCGGGAGAAGACAGCTGGCTAGCTCGCAGCAACAACTTAACCAAGAACCTTGGTAATTCGGATACCAAGGACAAAAGTGGCAGGTCGCGCCGGAACAAGCAAAAACACCGCGTTAACAGCGACAGCAACGAGGATACGACAGTCAATGCCGGATTCCGAGGCTACAAATCCGGTCAGCGGAAAAAGCCATTCAAAAGAAATACTTAGGGGCCGTCCAGTTTGGACCAAATACTCGACCACTTGTGCCAGATACATGGCACCCCCGAAAAGCCAACCAATCACACTAATAGGGATTGTTGGGTGTTCAAGCAGGCAGGCAAGTTAAATGCCAAAAGTAGAGACAAGGGGCTGCGTAGCGACGACGAGGAGGAGCCCAGGCCGCCGAACAACAGTGGACAGAAAGGTTTCCCCCCACAAGGGCGGACGGTGAACATGATATACGCAACCCACATCCCCAAAAGGGAGCGGAAGCGTGCATTACGACGTATACGCGCTGGAGCCAGTCGCCCCAAAGTTCAACCCATGGTCCTCCTGCCCGATCACTTTTGATCAAAGGGACCACCCCACTAGCATCCGTCATGGCGGGTTCGCCGCATTGGTTCTAGACCCAATTATTGACGGATTTCATCTCACAAGAGTCCTTATGGACGGCGGCAGCAGTCTGAACCTGCTTTACCAGGATACAGTGCGGAAAATGGGCATAGATCCCTCAAGGATTAAGCCCACCAAAACAACCTTTAAAGGCGTCATACCAGGTGTAGAGGCCAACTGTACAGGTTCAGTCACACTTGAAGTGGTCTTCGGATCTCCGGATAACTTCCGAAGCGAGGAGTTAATCTTCGACATAGTCCCGTTCCGCAGTGGCTATCACGCACTGCTCGGACGAACTGCATTCGCAAAGTTCAATGCGGTACCGCACTATGCATACCTCAAGCTCAAGATGCCAGGCCCTCGAGGAGTAATCAGGGTCAACGGAAACACCGAACGCTCCCTCCGAACGGAGGAGCACACGACAGCGCTCGCAGCAGAAGTACAAAGCAGCCTCTCCAGGCAATTCTCCAGTCCGGCCTTCAAAAGGCCGGACACTGTCAAGCGCGCCTAGAGTAACCTACAACAAGACCGCCTGGCATGTTTTGAGCTGGCGTACCAATGCGGCCCCAACCCTAGCCCTCTCGAAATAGGAAAACTAGCGCTTCGCGTACATAACCACGCTCTCGAAATACCATGGGCGTTGGGGAAGGGGCACCATCACGGCATGCCCAAAACACGGCTTAAACCGTACTAGGGGCTGTCGAATTCTTCTTTAATTTTCTATTACTTTCAGGACTCCATACTTCGGACGACCTATTCGGCAATTCAACTGCCGCACAAACGATGCAACAACCAGGGAAGCAGACAAGCCATGCCGCATTATGGAACTCCCAGGTGGTCTCTATCACGAGTAGTATAGCAGTTTTGCATACAGTTCCGCAGCCTGCCCCTGAACCGGACATGTTAAATAGTCCACGTTTGCGTATTACGCTATCTTTATCGTTCTGCTTTGATCGCAGCCTTTTTAAACAATGCATAGTCTTTATCTATTTTTCATTACCTTTCTTACAAATATATGTTCATTCATGACATGTTGCACCCGTACACTATGGTACGGCAAATACGCCAGGGGCTTCAGTAGCCCCCAACATGGTGTAAGAAGTCCGAACACTTTCACAAGTGCGGCACCCCGAACTTATAGCATTATATGCATTGGCTCCGAATCATGTCTTGGGTCAATAGTTGGGTTTGCCCGCCTCCTATGTTTTGGTACCTTATGTTCCGCTATATCGGCTAAGGTAGCACTAGGAGAACTACTGCGATTGTGCCCCAGTTGAGCTGGGCTGAGCACCTCAGTAGAGAAAGCTAAAACTGACGGTCATGATGAAGCGAGAGACCGGTCGCTGTTCGAGAGCTTTTTCGAGTCCTTAAAGACTTATGCCGCTTAGAGCGAGGAACCGGCTTTGTCCGGCCAAGGCGTGGATAGCGCCCCGAACTCGGTCTTCCGAATACTAGGGGCTTCGCCGAAATTTAAAATTATAGAGTTCTATAGCTAAGTGAGAGTGTTCAAGCATTATAATCCGATTGCCTCATTCGTTGTGCTGAGCGCCTCCCTCGAAGGACCCAAACATGGGAAAAAGAGCGCTTAGGTTTATCCCGAACACCCCAGCACTAGTGGCATGGGGGCAGAAGCCAACGACTGGCCATCTCTCAATTTTTGATAAACGACCGCACGGAAAGTAATATTTTATATTCAACGAGCATTGCTTAGCGCACATGAACAAGTTTTCAGCGCACATGACAATACGAGCGAGTTCATTCAAAAATTACATCCTTGGTACATTCATCCGCCATAAGGCGGGCACCCTTCAAAACGTCCTTATAATAATTCTCGGGCTTGCGATGCTCTTTCCCCGGCGGTGGCCCGTCCTTCACAAGCTTCTCACCGTCCAGCTTGCCCCAGTGCACCTTAGCACGGGCAAGGGCCCTCCGGGCACCTTCGATGCAGACGGAGCGCTTGATGACCTCGAGCCTTGGACAGGATTCCACCAGCCGCCGCACCAATCCGAAGTAGCTCCCAGGCAGGGCCTCTCCAGGCCACAGCCGAACTATGAGGCCCTTCATGGCCTGTTCGGCCGCCTTGTGGAGCTCGACCAGCTGCTTTAGCTGGTCGCTCAAGGGCACAGGGTGTTCGGCCTCAGCATACTGAGACCAGAACACCTTCTCTGTCGAACTGCCCTCCTCGGCTCGGTAGAATGCGGCGGCATCAGATACGCTCCGGGGAAGATCTACGAACGCTCCTGGAGAGCTCCGGATTCGAGTAAGTAACAAGTAGCTTACTTCCGTATGTTTTCTTTGCGTAAAGAATGCCTTACCCGCCGCTATCTTTTTCACCGCATCCAATTCCTAGAGGGCCTTCTGGGATTCGGCCTTGGCAGACTTGGCGGTCTCGATGGCCGCCGCGAGCTTGGACGCTCGCGTCTTCGAGTCAAGCTCCAAAGTCTCATGTTTTTCATGAGAGCCTGAAGCTCTTGTTGCGCCTCGCTGACCTGCGCCTCAAATTTCTCCCGCTCGGTGCGCTCTGAGGCCGCTCTCTTCTCGGCCTCGGACAGCGCCTGCTTGAGGGTCGCCACCTCAGTTGTGGCCCCTGCAATAAGCAGCGTAATCCTGTCATTTTTTGCAATTGCATATTTTTATATATTTCTATAAGGTACCTCTTACCTTCTTTCTCCTCGAATTGCCGCCTGGCCAGGCCGAGCTCTCGCTCGGACTGCTCGAGACCCTTCTTCAGGGTGCCTACCTCCGCAGTCAGTGCGGCGGTCGCAAGCAGCGAAGCCTGCATACGCATATTGACTCTTTCTTATTAGACTCCCGCGAAGTTTATTAGATCCTCTATTCGGCTTTTCTTTCCGAACGCCAAACAGAGCATCAGGGGCTACTGTCTATGCGGTAATATTTTTAAATATTTTTACTTACCTCGAAGCCTGTTAGAAGGCTAGCACAAGCTTCAGTCAGTCCGCTCTTGGCGGACTGAACCTTCTGGAGCACCGTGCTCATGATAGTACGGTGATCCTCATCAATGGAGGCGCCGTTAAGCACCTCCAGTAAATTGTCCGGCGCCTCCAGTTGGACGGGGGCCGCCGGCTTAGTAGGCTTGCTCCTCTTAGAAGGAGGTCACCTGCCGCACTCCGGAACCGTTGAGGATTCTGTCATGGTGTACGGTGCAAAGCCGGACTTGGAGCCCTGGGGGGTCTTGTCCCCTTTACTCCCGGAGTCCGGGAGGCCGCTTCGCGTCTCCTCCAGGACCACCTCCTCTTGGCCCGGAGCTTGTCACGACACCACTTTGGCGTCGTCCGCAGTACGGGGGGAGGCAGCGGGCGAAACTGAATTCACGTCCGATGAATCTAGGGAGCCGCTCGACGACTCGTCGAGCCCGGCCTTGGGCGGGCTGCATAATTACATTCGACGTAAGGAAAAGCTGTGCAACTAGGGAGTGCTATGAGTTACTCTGGTATCTGAATACTTACGATTCCGCCGGGCGCCTGGCCCTTTGCGGCCACTCCTCTTCGCCCTCGTCGGCGTTGGTGGAGTAGTCTGGAGGAAGGGTCTTCCCCTTCTTGGACCCTTCGGCCTCCCCTGCTGGGGTGGCCTTCCTCTTCTTTCCTCCCCCCGCTGGAGGGGGAAAGGTTTCTTCTTCCTCCTCCTCATCTTCACGGGAGGAGGGCGTCTCGGAGTCGTCGGACGATGAGTCCGACACCACCGTACGTCGGGAACTCTTGCGAGTCCCAGTGGCCTTCTTCTCCGGCACCACATAAGGTGCCGGAGCCAGCAGCTTCGATAAACGAGCATCTGCTGGGTCTTCAGGCAAAGGAGCCGGACAGTCGATCTGTCCGGACTTCGCCTGCCACTCCTGTCAAAGGTAAGGGAGTTTAGATCCCGCATAGAGTCAAACTATGAGAAACAAATGTCCTGTAAAAGGTAAAGATAACTCACCGCACTAGCTGGACGCTGCGTGCTGAATCCACGATCCTCGGATGCGGATGCGGGAGCCTCAGCGCCCTTGAAAAGCACCTTCCAGGCATCTTCGTACCTCGTGTCGAAGAGCCTATTCAAAGTTTGGTGCTGCGTCGGATCGAACTCCCACAGATTGAAGGCCCGTTGTTGACACAGGAGGATCCGGCGGACGAGCATAACCTGGACTATATTGATAAGCTTGAGCTGCTTGATCACCAGGGACTGGATGCATGTTTGCAGTCCGGTCACCTCTCCCTCGTTGCCCCATGACAGGCCCGTCTCTTTCCAGGACGTGAGCCGCATAGGGGGTTCGGACCGGAACTCAGGGGCTGCGACCGAATCAAGGTTGCGCGGCTCGGTGATGTAAAACCATCCTGATTGCCACCCCTTCAGGGTCTCCACAAAGGAGCCCTCGAGCCATAGGACGTTGGCCATCTTACCCTCCATGGCACCTCTGCACTCCACCTGGCTGCCGCGCACCACCTTCGGCTTGACGTTGAAAGTCTTGAGCCAAAGGCCAAAATGGGGGCGGATGCAGAGAAAGGCCTCGCACATGACGATAAATGCCGATATGTTGAGGATGAAGTTCGGGGCCAGATCGTGGAAATCCAGGCCATAGTAGAACATGAGCCCCGGATGAATGGGTGAAGAGGGAAACCCAGTTCGCGGAGGAAGTGGGGAAGGAATACGACCCTCTCATGGGGCCTTGGGGTGGGGAGGAGCTGCCCCTTTTCAGGAAGCCGGTGTGCGATGTTGTTGGACAAGTATCTGGCCTTCCTTAGCTTTTTGACATGGCCCTCCGTGACGGAGGAGACCATCCACTTGCCTCCCGCTCCAGACATGGCTGGAGAAGGTTGAGGTGGGAAGTGCGGGCTTGGGCGCTGGAGCTCGGGTGCGCAGAAGATGGATAGGCAAAGGAGGAAGAAGGCGTAGGTAAAAAGGTGGATCCTTATCCCCTTATATGGGCAGACGCGGCTATGCGTCCCCACCAGCCTGGTAAAACTCGCTTATCTCCCAAGCTCCATGATAAATGGCGCGGTTGGGTTACCCACGTCCTATTGATGAGAATCCCGTAAATGGGGGACACGATCTCTGCTTTGACAAGACATGCCAAGGAAACCGCCTCGCAAGATGCACTGAGGTGGGGAAGTAAAAACGATTCGAATAAAGGCTTGGCCGTAGTATGATGTCACGCTACGGAATACGTCAGTAGATTAGATTTGTGTTAATATTATTCTCTCTATGGCAATATGTGGAAACTTATTTTGCAGAGTCGGATACTACCCTTAGTGTTTACAAACTTTTATGAAGAACTTGGAGGAGGAACCCGCCTTGCAATGTCGAAGACAATCTACGCGCCGGACTCGTCGTCATTGAAGCCTGGTTCAGGGGCTACTGAGGGAGTCCTGGATTAGGGGGTGTCCGGGTAGCCGGACTATACCTTCAGCCGGACTCCTGGACTATGAAGATACAAGATTGAAGACTTCGTCCCGTGTCCGGATGGGACTTTCCTTGGCGTGGAAGGCAAGCTTGGCGATGCTGATATTCAGATCTCCTACCATTGTAACTGACTTTGTGTAACCCTAACCCTCTCCGGTGTCTATATAAACCGGAGGGTTTTAGTCTGTAGAACAACCCCAACATACAACAATCATACCATAGGCTAGCTTCTAGGGTTTAGCCTCCTTGATCTCGTGGTAGATCTACTCTTGTACTACCCATATCATCAATATTAATCAAGCAGGACGTAGGGTTTTACCTCCATCAAGAGGGCCCGAACCTGGGTAAAACATTGTGTCCCTCGTCTCCTGTTACCATCTGCCTAGACGCATAGTTCGGGACCCCCTACCCGAGATCTGCCGGTTTTGACACCGACATGGAGCCTCCCACCAACCGAGGAGGGCGCGAGAGGAGGCCTCTCCGCCGCCTACCGTCACATGAGCTTTGCCCATGCCGGCCACCAACAACGGCAAGGGAGATGGATGGAGAGAAGGCCCCTGCGTTGGCTACGATTCCTCCACCCGTGTCGCCCGAGCGGATACAGCCGGGTACTTGATACGTCTCCAACATATCTATAATTTATGAAGTATCCATGCCATGTTTACAACAATTTTATATGGTTTTGGTATGATTTTATTAGAACTAACCCGGACTGACGCTTGTTTTCAGCAGAACTATCGTGGTGTCATTTTTTGTGCAAAAATAAAAGTTCTTGGAATGGGCTGAAAATTTACAGAGATTTTTTATGGATCAAAAGAGACCCTCGAAGCACCTGAGATGGACCAGAAGAGTCCAGAGGAGACCACAAGCCAGGGGGCGCGCCCTACCCCCCTGGGGGCACCCTAAGGGCTTGTGGGCCCCTCGGGCACCTCCTTGACTTGTTTCCGATGCCAAAAATTCTTATAAATATATAAACCTCCGAAAAGAACCCTAGATCGGAAGTTCCACCGCCGTAAGCCTCTATAGCCACAAAAAACCAATCGGGAGCCCGTTCTGACACCCTGCTGGAGGGGGAAACCATCACCGGAGGCCATCTTCATCATCCTGGCGGTCTCCATGATGAGGAGGGAGTAGTTCACCCTCAGGGCTGAGGGTATGTACCAGTAGCTATATGTTTGATCTCTCTCCCTCATGTTCTTGATTTGCCACGATCTTGACGTACCGCAAGCTTTGTTATTATAGTTGGATCATATGGTGTTTCTCCCCCTCTACCTTCTTGTGATGAATTGTGTCTTGCTCTTTGAGGTTTCGTTATGTTGGATTGAGTATTGGATTTGAGAACACTTGATGTATGTCTTGCGATGGGATATCTGTGGTGACAATGAGATGTTCTATTGATTCACTTGATGTATGTTTTGGCACTCAACTCGCGGATTCCCGGGGTGACATTGGGGTAATCTATGCATTGGGGTTGATGCATGTTGTCGTCCTACGTTCTCCGATTGAAACTTTGGAGTGATTCTTTGTTGCATGTTGAGGAATTGTTATATGATCCAATTATGTTATCATTATTGGGAGACTTTGCACTAGTGAAAGTATGAACCCTAGGCCTTGTTTTCAAGCATTGCAATACCGTTTTTGCTCACTTTTGTCAGTTGCTACCTTGCTGTTTTTTATATTTTCAGATTACAAAAACCGATATCTACTATCCATACTACACTTGTATCGCCATCTCTCCGCCGATCTAGTGCACCTATACAATTTACCATTGTATTGGGTGTGTTGGGGACACAAGAGACTCTTTGTTATTTCGTTGCAGGGTTGTTTGAGAGAGACCATCTTCATCCTATGCTTCCTATGGATTGATAAACCTTAGGTCATCCACTTGAGGAAAATTTGCTACTGTCCTACAAAACTCTGCGCTTGGAGGCCCAACACAAGTCTACAAGAAGAAGGTTTCATAGTAGACATGAAGCTATTTTCTGGCGATGTTGCCGGGGAGGTGAGTGCTTGAAGGTATATCTTTAGATCTTGCAATTGAATCTTTTAGTTTCTTGTTTTATCACTAGTTTGATTTATAAAAGAAAACTACAAAAAATGGAATTGAGGTTGCCACATATAATTCTTTTTTATAATGCCTTTCTTGAAAACGATGGATTGGAAAATTGTGACAAAGTGTTAGAAGAAGAAGTCAATGAAATGTTTGGCACTAAATCTTTGAATGATGAGCATGATTGCAATGTTACTAGTATGAATTCTTTGAACATCCATGATGCTAGTGATATGCAGAGCCATAAGCTTGGGGATGCTATGTTTTATGAATATGATCTTTTTAGCCCCACAGGTTTTGATGAGCAAATTATTATGATGATAGCATGCCTCCTATTTATGATGATTATATTAATGAAAGTGGGTTTGAAAGAGTGTCAACTCTAGGAAGTAATGATCCCACTATTTTGGAGAGTATTTAATCTTATTGTTATAATTATGAAAGTGGATTTGGAGAGGTCATGGCTTTATTTAGTGATGAATCCACTATTTTGGAAGAGGTCTCAATTGATTATGACAACAAAGTTGATATCTATAATGATTATTGTGATGACATGTATGCTATATGTTGGGGAACATAGCAGAAATTCAATTTTTTCTACGCAACACCAAGATCAATCTATGGAGTAATCTAGCAACGAGGGAAGGAGAGTGCATCTACATACCCTTGTAGATCGCTAAGCGGAAGCGTTCAAGAGAACGGGGTTGAAGGAGTCGTACTCGTCGTGATCCAAATCACCGGAGATCCTAGTGCCGAACGGACGGCACCTCCGCGTTCAACACACGTACAACCCGGTGACGTCTCCCATGCCTTGATCCAGCAAGGAGAGAGGGAGAGGTTGAGGAAGACTCCGTCCAGCAGCAGCACAACGGCGTGGTGGTGGTGGAGGAGCGTGGCAATCCTGCAGGGCTTCGCCAAGCACCACGGGAGAGGAGAAGGACTTGGGAGAGGGGAGGGCTGCGCCAGAACATTGGTGCGGCTGCCCTCCCACCCCCCACATATATATAGGGGCAAGGGAGAGGGGGGGCGGCCCCCTCAGATCCCATCTGAGGAGGGGGCGGCGGCCAAGGGGGGTTGCCTTGCCCCCCAAGGCAAGGGGGCGCCCCCCCCCTTTAGGGTTCCCCCAAACCCTAGGCGCATGGGACTTAGGGGGGGAGGCGCCCAGCCCACTAAGGGGCTGGTCCCTCTCCACATACAGCTCATAGGGCCCTCCGTGGCAGGTGGACCCTCCTGGTGGACCCCCGGAACCCCTCTGGTGGTCCCGGTACAATACCGGCAACCCCCCGAATTATTCCGGTGACCGTATGATGACTTCCTATATATAAATCTTTACCTCCGGACCATTCCGGAACTCCTCGTGACGTCCGGGATCTCATCCGGGACTCTGAACAACATTCGGTAACCACATACAAACTTCCTTTATAACCCTAGCATCATCGAACCTTAAGTGTGTAGACCCTACGGGTTCGGGAAGCATGTAGACATGACCGAGACATTCTCCGGTCAATAACCAACAGCAGGATCTGGATACCCATGTTGGCTCCCACATGTTCCACGATGATCTCATCGGATGAACCACGATGTCAAGGATTCGATCAATCCCGTATACAATTCCCTTTGTCTAGCGGTATTATACTTGCCCGAAATTCGATCGTCGGTATCCCGATACTTTGTTCAATCTCGTTACCGGCAAGTCTCTTTACTCGTTCCGTAACACATCATCCCGTGATCAACTCCTTGGTCACATTTTGCACATTATGATGATGTCCTACCGAGTGGACCCAGAGATACCTCTCCGTTTACACGGAGTGACAAATCCCAGTCTCGATTCATGCCAACCCAACAGACACTTTGGGAGATACCTGTAGTGTACCTTTATAGCCACCTAGTTACGTTGTGATGTTTGGCACACCCAAAGCACTCCTACGGTATCCGGGAGTTGCACAATCTCATGGTCTAAGGAAATGATACTTGACATTAGAAAAGCTTTAGCATACGAACTACATGATCTTGTGCTAGGCTTAGGATTGGGTCTTGTCCATCACATCATTCTCCTAATGATGTGATCCCGTTATCAACGACATCCAATGTCCATGGTCAGGAAACCATAACCATCTATTGATCAACGAGCTAGTCAACTAGTGGCTTACTAGGGACATGGTGTTGTCTATGTATCCACACATGTATCTGAGTTTCCTATCAATACAATTCTAGCATGGATAATAAACGATTATCATGAACAAGGAAATATAATAATAACCAATTTATTATTTCCTCTAGGGCATATTTCCAACAGTCTCCCACTTGCACTAGAGTCAATGATCTAGTTCACATCGCCATGTGATTAACATTCACAGGTCACATCGCCATGTGACAAACATCCAAAGAGTTTACTAGAGTCAATAATCTAGTTCACATCACTATGTGATTAATACTCAATGAGTTCTGGGTTTGATCATGTTGCTTGTGAGAGAGGTTTTAGTCAACGGGTCTGCAACATTCAGATCCGTATGTACTTCGCAAATCTCTATGCTATATTTGGAGCCATTTCAAATAACTGGTCTACTTGGAGCTATTCTAAATTGTTGCTCCGTTATACGTATATCTCTACTTAGAGCTATCCGGATAGGTGTTAAGCTTGCATCGACGTAACTCTTTACGTCGAACTCTTTATCACCTCCATAACCGAGAAACTTATCCTTATTCCTCTAAGGATAATTTTTACCGCTATCTGGTGATCTACTCCTAGATCACCTTTGTACCCTCTTGCCAGACATGTGGCAAGGCACACATCAGGTGCGGTACTCAGCATGGCGTACCGTATAGAGCCTATGACAAAAGCATAGTGGACGACCTTCGTCCTTCCTCTTTGTTCTGCCATGGTCGAGCTTTAAGTCTTAACTTCATACCTTACAACTCAAGCAAGAACTCCTTCTTTGGCTGATCCATCTTGAACACCTTCAAGATCATGTCAAGGTATGTGCTCATTTGAAAGTACCATTAAGCGTTTTTGATCTATCCTTATAGATCTTGATGCTCAATGTTCAAGTAGCTTAATCCAGGTTTTCCATTGAAAAACACCTTTCAAATAACCCTATATGCTTTCCAGAAATTCTACATCATTTCGGATCAACAATATGTCATCCACATATACTTATCAGAAATGTCGTAGTGCTCCCACTCACTTTATTGTAAATACAAGTTTGTAACAAACTTTGTATAAACCCATAAACTTTGATTACTCCATCAAAGTGTATATTCCGACTCCGAGATGCTTACTCCAGTCCTTAGAAGGATTGCTGGAGCTTTGCATACTTGTTAGCATCTTTCAGGATCGAAAAAACCTTTCTTATTGTATCACATACAACCTTTCCTTACGAAAACTGGTAAGGAAACTTGTTTTGACATCCATCTGCCAGATTTCATAAATGCAGCTTATGCTAACATGATTCCGACGGACTTGAAGCATCGCTACGGGTGAGCAAATCTCATCATAGTCAACTACTTGAACTTGTGAAAAACTCTTCGCCACAAGTCGAGCTTCATAGACAGTGACATTACCGTCCACGTCCGTCTTCTTCTTAAAATCCACATGCACCTAACAGCCTTACGATCGTCAAGTAGTTCTTTCAAAGTCTACACTTTGTTTTCATACATGGATCCTCTCTCGGATTTTATGGCCTCGAGCCATTTTTTGGAATCCGGGCCCACCATCGCTTCTTCATAACTCGTTGGTTCATTGTTGTCTAGCAACATGACCTCCAAGACAGGATTACGTACCACTCTAAAGTAGTATGCATCCTTGTCGTCCTACGAGGTTTTGGTAGTGACTTGATCCGAAGTTTCATGATCACTATCATAAGCTTCCACTTTAATTGGTGTAGGTGCCACAGGAACAACTCCTTGTGCCCTGCTATACACTAGTTGAAGTGACGGTTCAATAACCTCATCAAGTCTCCACCATCCTCCCACTCAATTCTTTCGAGAGAAAATTTTCCTCGAGAAAGGACCCGATTCTAGAAACAATTCCTATTGCTTTCGGATCTGAGACAGGAGGTATACCCAACTGTTTTGGGTGTCCTATGAAGATGCATTTATCCGCTTTGGGTTCGAGATTATCAGCCTGAAACTTTTTCACATAAGCGTCGCAGCCCCAAACTTTTAAGAAATGACAGCTTAGGTTTCTCTAAACCATAGTTCATACGGTGTCATCTCATCGGAATTATGTGGTGCCCTATTAAAGTGAATGTGGTTGTCTCTAATGCCTAACCCATAAACTATCATGGTAATTCGATAAGAGACATCATGGTATGCATCATATCCAATAGGGTGCAATTATGATGTTCGGACACACCATCACACTATGGTGTTCTAGGCTGTATCAATTGTGAAACAATTTCCACAATGTCTTAATTCTGTGCCAAACTCGTAATTCAGATATTCTTCTCTATGATCATATCATAGACAGTTTATCCTCTTGTCACGATGATCTTCAACTTCACTCTAAAATTACTTGAACCTTTCAATAATTCAGACTCGTGATTCATCAAGTAAATATACTCAAAATCATCTGTGAAGTAAGAACATAACGATATCCACTACATGCCTTGGCACTCATTGGACTGCACACATCAAGATGTATTACTTCCAACAAGTTGCTTTCTGAAAACGAGGCCTTTCAGTCATCTTGCCCATGTGGTATGATTTGCATGTCTCAAGTGATTCAAAATCAAGTGAGTCCAAACGGTCCATTTGCATGGAGTTTCTTCATGCATAAACATCAATAGAGATGGTTCGCATGTCTCAAACTTTTCAAAAACGAGTGAGCCCAAAGATCCATCAACATGGAGCTTCTTCATGTGTTTTATACCGATATGACTCAAATTGCAGTGCCACATTTGTGTGGTACTATCATTACTATCTTATACCTTTGGCATGAAAATGTGTATCACTATGATCGAGATTCAATAAACCATTCATTTTAGGTGCAAGACCATTGAAGGTATTATTCAAATAAACAGAGTAACCATTATTCTCCTTAAATGAATAACCGTATTGCGATAGACATAATCCAATCACGTCTATGCTCAACGCAAACACCAATCTCGATGGTAGAGGGAGCGAGCGATGCTTGATCACATCAAGCTTGGAAAAACTGCCAACACATATTGCCAACTCACCTTTAGCAAGTCTCTGTTTACTCTGCAGCCTTTTATTTCGAGTTTACTAACACTTAGCAACCAAACCGGTATCTAATACCATGGTGCTACTAGGAGTACTAGTAAAGTACACATTAACATAATGTATATCCAATATACTTCTATCGACCTTGCCAGCCTTCTCATCTACCAAGTATCTAGGGTAATTCTGCTCCAGTGGCTGTTCCCCTTATTACAGAAGCACTTAGTCTCGGGTTTGGGTTCAACCTTGGGTTTCTTCACTAGAGCAGCAGCTGATTTCCCGTTTCATGAAGTATCCCTTCTTGCCCTTGCCCTTCTTGAAACTAGTGGTTTCACCAACCATCAACAATTGATGCTCCTTCTTGATTTCTACTTTTGTGGTGTCAAACATCACGAATATCTCAAGGATCATCATATATGTCCCTGATATATTATAGTTCATCACGAAGCTCTAGCAGCTTGGTGGTAATGACTTCGGAGAAACATCACTATCTCATCTGGAAGATCAACTCCCACTTGATTCAAATGATTTTTGTACTCAGACAATCTGAGCACAAGCTCAACAATTGAGCTTTTCTCCCTTAGTTTGCAGGCTAAGAAAAAAATCGTCGGAGGTCTTATGCCTCTTGACGTGGGCACGAGCCTGAAATCCCAATTTCAGCCCTTGAAACATCTCATATGTTTCGCGACGTTTTAAAATGTCTTTGGTGCCTCAACTCTAAACCGTTTAACTGAACTATCACGTAGTTATCAAAATGTGCATGTCAGATGTTCGCAACATCCACAGATGACGTTCGAGGTTCACCACACTGAGCTGTGCATTAAGGACATAAGCCTTCTATGAAGCAATGAGGACAATCCTCAGTTTACGGACCTAGTCCGCATAATTGCTACTATCAACTTTCAACTAAATTTTCTCTAGGAACATATCTAAACAGTAGAACTGAAGCGCGAGCTACGACATAATTTGCGAAGACCTTTTGACTATATTCAGGATAATTAAGTTCATCTTATGAACTCCCACTCAGATAGACATCCCTCTAGTCATCTAAGTGATTACATGATCCGAGTCAACTAGGCCGTGTCCGATCATCACGTGAGACGGACTAGTCAACATCGGTGAACATCTTCATGTTGATCGTATCTACCATACGACTCATGCTCGACCTTTCGGTCTCTTGTGTTCCGAGGCCATGTCTGTACATGCTAGGCTCGTCAAGTCAACCTAAGTGTTTTGCATGTGTTTCGAGGCCATGTCTGTACATGCTAGGCTCGTCAACACCCGTTGTATTCGAACGTAAGAATCTATCACACCCGATCATCACGTGGTGCTTCGAAACGACGAACTTTCGCAACGGTGCACAGTTAGGGGGAACACTTTCTTGAAATTTTAATGAGGGATCATCTTATTTACTACCGCCGTTCTAAGCAAATAAGATGTATAAACATGATAAACATCACATGCAATCAAATAGTGACATGATATGGCCAATATCATATTGCTCCTTTTGATCTCCATCTTCGGGGCTCCATGATCATCATCGTCACCGGCATGACACCATGATCTCCATCATCATGATCTCCATCATCGTGTCTTCATGAAGTTGTCTCGCCAACTATTACTTCTACTACTACAGCTAACGGTTAGCAATAAAGTAAAGTAATTACATGACGTTTATGTTGACACGCAGGTCATAAATAAATTAAGACAACTCCTATGGCTCCTGCCGGTTGTCATACTCATCGACATGCAAGTCGTGATTCCTATTACAAGAACATGATCATCTCATACATCACATATATCATTCATCACATCCTTTGGCCATATCACATCACATAGCATACCCTACAAAAACAAGTTAGACGTCCTCTAATTGTTGTTTGCATGTTTTACGTGGCTGCTATGGGTTTCTAGCAAGAACGTTTCTTACCTACGCAAAACCACAACGTGATATGCCAATTGCTATTTACCCTTCATAAGGACCCTTTTCATCGAATCTGATCCGACTAAAGTGGGAGAGACAGACAACCGCCAGCCACCTTATGCAACTAGTGCATGTTTGTCGGTGGAACCGGTCTCACGTAAGCGTATGTGTAAGGTTGGTCCGGGCCGCTTCATCCCACAATGCCGCCGAATCAAGATTGGACTAGTAACGGTAAGCATATTGAACAAAATCAACGCCCACAACTACTTTGTGTTCTACTCGTGCATAGAATCTGCGCAATAGACCTAGCTCATGATGCCACTGTTGGGGAACGTAGCAGAAATTCCAAATTTTCTACGCAACACCAAGATCAATCTATGGAGTAATCTAGCAACGAGGGAAGGAGAGTGCATCTACATACCCTTGTAGATCGCTAAGCGGAAGCGTTCAAGAGAACGGGGTTGAAGGAGTCGTACTCGTCGTGATCCAAATCACCGGAGATCCTAGTGCCGAATGGACGGCACCTCCGCGTTCAACACACGTACAGCCCGGTGACGTCTCCCATGCCTTGATCCAGCAAGGAGAGAGGGAGAGGTTGAGGAAGACTCCGTCCAGCAGCAGCACGACGTCGTGGTGGTGGTGGAGGAGCATGGCAATCCTGCAGGGCTTCGCCAAGCAGCACGGGAGAGGAGAAGGACTTGGGAGAGGGGGAGGGCTGCGCCAGAACATTGGTGCGGCTGCCCTCCCACCCCCCACATATATATAGGGGCAAGGGAGAGGGGGGGGCGGCCCCCTCAGATCCCATCTGAGGAGGGGGCGGCGGCCAAGGGGGGTTGCCTTGCCCCCCAAGGCAAGGGGGCGCCCCCCCTTTAGGGTTCCCCCAAACCCTAGGCACATGGGCCTTAGGGGGAGGCGCCCAGTCCACTAAGGGGCTGGTCCCTCTCCACATACAGCCCATAGGGCCCTCCATGGCAGGTGGACCCTCCCAGTGGACCCCTGGAACCCCTCCGGTGGTCCCGGTACAATACCGGCAACCCCCCGAGTTATTCCGGTGACCGTATGATGACTTCCTATATATAAATCTTTACCTCCGGACCATTCCAGAACTCCTCGTGACATCCGGGATCTCATCCGGGACTCCGAACAACATTCGGTAACCACATACAAACTTCCTTTATAACCCTAGCGTCATCGAACCTTAAGTGTGTAGACCCTACGGGTTCGGGAAGCATGCAGACATGACCGAGACGTTCTCCGGTCAATAACCAACAGCGGGATCTGGATACCCATGTTGGCTCCCACATGTTCCACGATGATCTCATCGGATGAACCACGATGTCGAGGATTCGATCAATCCTGTATACAATTCCCTTTGTCTAGCGGTATTGTACTTGCCCGAGATTCGATCGTCGGTATCCTGATACTTTGTTCAATCTCGTTACCGGCAAGTCTCTTTACTCATTCCGTAACACATCATCCCGTGATCAACTCCTTGGTCACATTGTGCATATTATGATGATGTCCTACCGAGTGGGCCCAGAGATACCTCTCCGTTTACACGGAGTGACAAATCCCAGTCTCGATTCGTGCCAACCCAACAGACACTTTCTCGAGATACCTGTAGTGTACCTTTATAGCCACCCAGTTATGTTGTGACGTTTGGCACACCCAAAGCACTCCTACGGTATCCGAGAGTTGCACAATCTCATGGTCTAAGGAAATGATACTTGACATTAGAAAAGCTTTAGCATACGAACTACATGATCTTGTGCTAGGCTTAGGATTGGGTCTTGTCCATCACATCATTCTCCTAATGATGTGATCCCTTATCAATGACATCCAATGTCCATGGTCAGGAAACCGTAACCATCTATTGATCAACGAGCTAGTCAACTAGAGGCTTACTAGGGACATGGTGTTGTCTATGTATCCACACATGTATCTGAGTTTCCTATCAATACAATTCTAGCATGGATAATAAACGATTATCATGAACAAGGAAATATAATAATAACCAATTTATTATTGCCTCTAGGGCATATTTCCAACACTATAAAGAATAATGATAACCATGAAACTTGTCATCATGATTTTAATTTTCAATCACATAATAACTATTTTGTTGAGTTTGCTCCCACTATTATGAATGAGATGAAATTTGCTTATGTGGAGAGTACCAAAATTTCTATGCTTGTAGATCATGAAAAGAGTGCTTTATGTGATAGTTATATTGTTGAATTCATTCATGACGCTACTGAAAATTACTATGAGAGAGGAACATATGATTTTACATATTGCAATAATATCAAGTTTCCTCTCTATGTGTTGAATGTTTTGAAGTCATGCTTATTTTGTCCGCCTATGCTAGTTGATTCTTGTTCGGTTGTTCCCATGAATTGTTTCTCACAAAATCCCTATGCATAGAAAGTGGGTTAGACTTAAATGTGCTAGTCATATGCTTCACGATGCTCTCTTTGTGTTTCAATTCTTTACTTTTATGCGAGCATCATTGAAATCATCATGCCTTGCTAAAAAGGCATTAAAGAAAAACGCTTGTCGGGAGACAACCCAATATTTATACCTACTGTTTTTGTGTGTTCACATGATTAAGATACTATAGTGATCATGTTGTATAGCTTTTGTTTTAATAAAGTGCCAAGTAAAGCCTTTGGGATAGTGTGGATGATAGTTGACTTGATTCTGTGCAAAAACATAAAATTTTGCCATTAGTTGGGGAGGAGCCAAGGGGAGAGAAAGGAAGGAGGGGAGTCGGTGACGGTGTCATGGACTAGGGGGTACTCACCATATTGTCTCCCGATCAGTTGGATTGGGCCGAGGACCACCATGGCCGTTTACTCATGGGCCAGTTCAGACAGCCGATGACATACATGAGGAAGATTCCATAAGACTTGGTGATCAAGAGAAGGACTCCTCTCCACCGACATATTCGACTAGGACTCTTTTTATCCTAGGCCTCTGGTACATTATATAAGCCGAGGCCAGACTAGTCGACAGGGGATCATGACATTATTCATCATACCCTTAGGTTTTAGACCACAATATATGATCTCGAGGTAGATCAAGTCTTGTAATCTTTATATTCATCAAGATCAATCAAGCAGGAAGTAGGGTATTACCTCCATTATGAGGGCCTGAACCTGGGTAAACACCATATCCCTTGTCTCATGTTACCCATCGATCCCGGATCCATAGCTTGGGACCCCCTACCCGAGATCTGCCGGTTTTGACACCGACAATGGTGCTTTCATTGAGATTTCCGTTGTGAGATCAACGAAGGATCAATGGCTCGTTTGTAGATTAACTGCGATGTCGGCATCTTCGTCACTGGCTTGGCTGGTCACCTTGGTTCGACCGAGGACTGCACTTCGTGTCAGATCGTCATGTTTGGACGATGACCTTCATCAACATCAACTCCGATCTCTCTCTAGATAATGGAGGAATCATTCATGGAGCCCGGGGGCTCAACATCAACATTGCCCTTGAGCGATCGTGCTGTTTTCTGGACAACGAACTTGTATCCGCCGCCACCGCCTCCTCAGGTGTCATTTTAATGATTGCTTTGGTGGAATTGTGCGTAATTAAGTCTACAACAACCATGCAAAATTTTGTCGAGTTCTGATGGAGGAATCTCCGGGAATCTATGATATACCGGAGCCCTGTCAAATCTGGACGGGATCTGGACGAGTTTAGGGCGTGGTCTTCAGAGGCCAGCTCGGAGGTCCTTTGGAAGATCCAACCATTCATCTGCTGAGGAATTCCCATATCTACCACCCTTAAAAATTTCAGCTCGATCCGACGGTTCAAACTCCGAGAACCTTCCGATGAGTTGACCAATTATCTGATCTGTTTTCTGCGCGAATACGGATCCGATCCAAATTCATGTTTCTTTATGACCGTGATATTGGATAACCTTTTTAACGGAATTTTCTTCTATGGTATTTTGCATTGTTCTTAATACGTGCCCATAAAATTTTAAGCCTTCTCTGAGGTACTCTTCACCATCACGCTAGTGTCAAACCAGACATTGCTCCACGGCTGCCGACCTGCGCTAGACACGTGTTCGCTTTGTTGAGCCGAGCTCAACTTCTTCGGATCATCATCTCGGCAAGCCGAACAAGAGTTCGTAATCATGAAGGATAAATCATCACCAACATCGCCGCACGGTCACTTCATCAAGCCGGCATTGACCACGTCACGAGTTATGACCTACATCGGCATGGCCGTACTGTTGCTTCTTCAAGCCGATGTTCATCACGCCGACCTACTTCGACTCATCGGCTGACATCGAGGCTTCGACACCTCGGCTGGACTAGGGGCTCCGCTATTTCTTCATCAACATGCTCTCGTGACTTCGACGTCACCGGCCGACCAGCTTCGACACATCGGCTGGCATGGTGGATGCAACGTCACCTTACCGACCTGCTCCGTCACCTCGTCTGGACCGGGGGCTTCACCATCTCTTCATCAACCTACTCCGGAGACTTCGGCGTCACCAGTCGACCGGCTTCGTCACGTTAGCTGGACTGGGGGCTTTGTCTCGGCGAGCTAATCTTTGCCAGCATCGCCATGCCGTCGCTTCTCGCCCATCACGCAATGGGTGCATGGATCGAGTCCTAATTTTGGGAGTCACCTTTCTTAGGATTGCTACAACAAATAAACCAGGTGCTATTAATCCCAGTGGCCCATCATCTGTACATAGGTCTATTAAATGGTTGCCATATTCGACGGCCGCGTGGTGGTTCGGTCAGTTTCCATACACAGTTCGGTGAACACCGCATCCGGAACTCGGACCGACCTATGAATTCAGGCTTTACCACGCCTTTACCGCATCAAGCCGACGCCCTGCATCGACATTGACTTCGGCGCCAGGCCACATATCTTTAAATAAATTATTTTGCGAAAATTAATTACGCAAGTATTTTCATATATTTATATTATTATTGTTGGCCTGCACTATTTTACATGTGTAGGTAAGGCAAGCCGACGCCGTCATCCCAACCGGCATAAATTAGCTCGCGTGATCACCTTGTTGGTCGAATTGCCATACCGACATGCTCGGTTGCCTCGGGGACTTCGACATCCCTGAGAGAGGTCTACCTCATCGTGTGTTCGGCACACGGGCCATATTTCTTTATTACTCACTTTGCATAAATTATTAATTATGCAACACATTTTTTTAATTTATTATTATTACTATTATCTCCGGCTTGCACTATTTTCTGTGCACAGGTAAATGATCCGGGTTGGGCAGCATTGTCACCTCGGCGTACCGACGTACCACGTCACCTCGGCTGGACCAGGGGCTTCATCAACACTTCATTAACCAACGCCGAGGACTTCGGCATCACACTGTCGGCCTGCTCCATCGCCCCGGTCGGACTGGGGGTTTTACCTCGCTACATCGGCCTTGCTATGTCGCCACTTCGGAGTGTCAAACACTTCGCTCCGCCACCCCGAGACTGGCTTAGGGGCTGGGACCTCGTCTCGCCGTAAGCTCGAACCGCGTCATCGATGCCGAACACATTAACCAGCTAAGTCCCTTTCATGCTCAAAATTTTTTATTTTTAATTTGTGTTCGGTTCGACCATGCTCACATATGTTATTTGTTAAAGGAAACTCCCTTTACCCATGTTAACCAGGGGCTCTTAAAATTTACATGAGCCATTTTTAATAAACGTTTTCTTCTAAGTCGTCGCAAAGTCTGTTTCTATCACTCCTTTTTCGACGCGAGTGCGTGGTCAACAGCCGGGGAGCCTAGTTTCTCTCTCAAAGCCGCTCAAGTTTAGTTCACTAAACTGGCCTAACGAGAATTACTCCGCCTTCGGGATAGGAGGTTGCAGCCGTAGGCTGACCCGCTTGAAGTCTTGAGATAGGTAGTGTCATATTAATGCGCGACAGAAGCACAAAAATTTTGAGACTAATTTTCGGATTGGCCCCAAATGACTTGATTTAGTTCGGACGTCAAGCTTTTACATAAAGTTTTTGGCTTTTCGAGATCATGGCACTTTTTAACTATTTGTATGTTTTCCTTTTAGGAAGCGGGACATCCTCATGACCGAGGTGCCCTGCATAATAATTCAGCTTGGGAGATCTTGGGAGATCTTTTTTTGACCCACAGCTCGGCATCTTTCCTGCCAAACTACACCTCGGCGTTGACAAAACACACGCCAAATCGGGACTAGTTCTCGAGCAGTGCAACGCCAGACGCCTTTAAAGCATTCACAATATTAATGGGGGGCTGAGACTACAGCCGAACCCACCAAAACCAAGGTACCCCATAGAGTCCTCGGCAAAGCATTCTCGGGCATTGCTTTATATGCATTAGTTTTGAATTGTGTCTTCGGTCAATAGTTGAGTTGCCCGACTCCTGTGCTTGCCTCCTACATCCCGCTTTGTTCGGCTAGGTGTGCAAAGGGAGAACCACTGCGATTGTGCTTCCAGCTTGCATGGTTAAGCACCTCAGTGGAGAAAGCCAAAAACCGACTATCATAATAAGCATAAACTGGTCAGTGATCTGATGACTTTGTTAAACTATAAGATCGATGGAGGTCACCCCATGTTAAGTGACGGGTCATTCATAACATTGGCCGAAGTGTTGACGGCTTGACCTCGGCTTACGCCGAACACTAATCGGCTGCTAGTAACTGGCCTTCCAACTTTAAGCTCCTATGACTAAGTGAAAGTTATAAAGCCTGCATATCTGATTGCCTCGTTTCCGCTAAGCAACCGCCTCTGGGCACCGAGACGTCGGCTAAGGGTTGTCTTGTTACAGTGGAAACACCCTGTGTAGCATCTACAAAGGGGTAGAAGCCGATGATGGGCCACTTTCAAATGATAAATGGTCGCAATAGAGTCAAAATAAACATATATCATCAATGTTTGTATTCAATATACAAGCGCTGCCTTCCGCAATTATCGTTATAAAGCCATAAATTTGCATCAATTTGACTTAAGATTTTGGCCAAGCTGGTTTGTCTGGCTCCTGTGCTTACCCCTACGTTCCCGATTTTTTGGCTAGGCGGTAAGGGGAGCACCTCTATGATTGTTACTACCAGGTCATCTGGGTTAGTACCTTAGACTGGGTGAAGCCGAAAGCTAGCTATCTTAACGAATATAATTGGTCGGCAACGAGGGAAGTGAAAATTTAGGTTCGCTAAAGACCACATAAGTTCGGGCACTGTCCCCAAACTAAACCCTTAGAATTTTCCTCCCACATTGATCGGAGGTGAGGTTTCATGATCATGATCAGTATGACAACCCAAAGAAAGGAACCGATAGCGGGACTATTTTCTTTGGAAGATGTTTCTTACGTCTAATATCATTATAGCATATCTCTTCGCATGCCTTTGTTTATAAAACCATATGACCGGATTGCCTTGTGTTGTCATAAATCTTTGCCCTTATAAAGGCTTTATAAAGTAGGACAAATACTCCCCGGCTACTCGCCGAGGAGGTTGAAGCCAATGGTCGGTCAACAAAGTTTTGTACAATTTCGCAAAAAAAAACAAAGTTTTGTACAATGCGGATCCGAGCATTAATGATGTAAAGTACTAGGGTACATAGAATCATTACACATAAATTGTGAGCAAAAATCAATTTTTTCGCGTCCAATCTTCTAAAGAGTCAATGGCACAGTCTCTTTGAGACAACCGAGTAGCTAACATAACGCTCTCATAGTTCCCTATTGGCATTAATTTCCTATCTATTAAGCCCCTTAAGGCCGACCTTGGCGAGCTCAGCTTTCGTTAGCTCTAACTACTTTATGAGATCTTTATTCTATTTCCGAGAAGTTTGTGTTAAACACAACAAAATTTTCTATCAAACGGATATCGATCCTTAATTCGGCCACCCGTGCCCTCATTAAGGCTCGGGGGCTACTGGGCTTCGCGCTTATTATTTACAAATATTAAAGGGGCACATCGATCCCCTGATCTGGTGTTACCACCCGATCAGTGTCTCGGGGGCTACTGCATTTCCTATTCTATACAGAAAAATTCAAAGTGCTCAGTGTTGGGCTTGACCGAACTATGGGCAAACGCGGTTTTCGGACAACAATAGGTACCAACTGGGACTTATCCGGCATCAAGCTATATATTACAGTGACTTCTCAAAACCCTCTCTCAAGGGCTCGTCCGCCGATCATTATCTCCTCTAATGCACATCTCATATTTTAGGCCGACACACGCCTTGAGGGCTTCTAGCTATATATCTCGCCAGTAAATAAATTGCATCAATCGGAAATAAAATCCGCAAACAATCAGCCCGAGCCCGAGGTGGTGCACCACCTCGGAAGCAGTTCGACATATAGCTCAGATGCAAGTGGCTAGCTCCTTAGAGGGCATTTCCGGCATTAAGCTCGATTGAACTCCTTCAAAATTTTCCAAGAGTGAGGTAATTTATGACACCTCGGATATAGTCCGACGTTGGAGCTCAGATACAGTCCGGCGTTAGGGCTCGGATACAGTCCGGCGTTAGAGCTTGGATACAGTTCGGCATTGGAGCTCGGCTGCCCAAGGACAATTCGGATGCAATCCAGTGTTGGAGCTCGGTTGCGAAAGGGGATACCGCCAACTTAGAAAAACTTCAAACCCGAGGTGTGGCATAAAAATAAAAAGGCATTGAAAGGCTGAAGACTTAAAGGGCTCCTCGGATACCCGGCATATAAACTCTTCAGATCTAGCTCGGCAATCCTCAAGATAGAAGATGGGAAGATTTGTTGAACCAGTTTTCAAGACAGACGACCGAAGTCGAAGAACAGTTCGGAAGAACTGAGAAGCGTCCCCAACTTGAAGACCGGTTCAGGGGGCTACTGACGATGTCCTGGACTAGGGGGTACTCACCACGTCGTCTCCCGATCAGTTGGATTGGGACAAGGTGAAGGAAATATGCCCTAGAGGCAATAATAAAGTTATTATTTATTTCCTTATATCATGATAAATGTTTATTATTCATGCTAGAATTGTATTAACCGGAAACATAATACTTGTGTGAATACATAGACAAACAAAGTGTCACTAGTATGCATCTACTTGACTAGCTCGTTGATCAAAGATGGTTATGTTTCCTAGCCATTGACATGAGTTATCATTTGACATGATGTATTACAGAACGAGTAAAGAGACTTGCCGGTAACGAGATTGAACTAGGTATTGAGATACCGACGATCGAATCTCGGGCAAGTAACATACCGATGACAAAGGGAACAACGTATGTTGTTATGCGGTTTGACCGATAAAGATCTTCGTAGAATATGTGGGAGCCAATATGAGCATCGAGGTTCCGCCTATTGGTTATTGACCGGAGACGTGTCTCGGTCATGTCTACATAGTTCTCGAACCCGTAGGGTCCGCATGCTTAAAGTTTGATGACGATTATATTATGAGTTTATGTGTTTTGATGTACCGAAGATAGTTCGGAGTCCTGGATGTGATCACGGACATGACGAGGAGTCTCGAAATGGTCGAGACGTAAAGATCGATATATTGAACGGCTATGTTTGGACACCAGAAAGGTTCCGGAAGGTTTCAGACATTTATCGGAGTACCGGGGGTTATCGGAACCCCCCAGGAACTAATGGGCCTTGTTGGGCCCTAGTGGAGAGAGAGAGGGGCCGGCCAGGGCAAGAGGCGCGCCCCCTCCCCTTGAGTCCGAATAGGACAAGGAAGGGGGGCGTGAAGGAAATATGCCCTAGAGGCAATAATAAAGTTATTATTTATTTCCTTATATCATGATAAATGTTTATTATTCATGCTAGAATTGTATTAGCCGGAAACATAATACATGTGTGAATACATAGACAAACAAAGTGTCACTAGTATGCCTCTATTTGACTAGCTCGTTAATCAAAGATGGTTGTGTTTCCTAACCATAGACAAAGAGTTGTTATTTGATTAACGGGGTCACATCATTAGTTGAATGATCTGATTGACATGACCCATTCCATTAGCTTAGCACCCGATCATTTAGTATGTTGCTATTGCTTTCTTCATGACTTATACATGTTCCTATGACTATGAGATTATGCAACTCCCGTTTACCGGAGGAACACTTTGTGTGCTACCAAACGTCGCAACGTAACTGGGTGATTATAAAGGACCTCTACAGGTGTCTCCAAAGGTACATGTTGGGTTGGCGTATTTCGAGATTAGGATTTGTCACTCTGTTTGACGGAGAGGTATCTCTGGGCCCTCTCGGTAATACACATCACATAAGCCTTGCAAGCATTGCAACTAATGTGTTAGTTGTGAGATGATGTATTACGGAACGAGTAAAGAGACTTGCCGGTAACGAGATTGAACTAGGTATTGGATACCGACGATTGAATCTCGGGCAAGTAACATACCGATGACAAAGGGAACAACGTATGTAGTTATGCAGTCTGACCGATAAAGATCTTTGTAGAATATGTAGGAGCCAATATGGGCATCTAGGTCCCGCTATTGGTTATTGACCGGAGACGTGTCTCAGTCATGTCTACATTGTTCTCGAACCGTAGGGTCCGCGCGCTTAAAGTTACGATGACAGTTTCATTATGAGTTTATGTATTTTGATGTACCGAAGGTTGTTCGGAGTCCAAGATGTGATCAGGGACATGATGAGGAGTCTCGAAATGGTCAAGACATAAAGATCGATAGATTGGACGACTATATTCGGACACCGGAATTGTTCCGGGTGATTTCGGATAAAACCGCAGTGACGGAGGGGTTACCGGAACCCCTCGGGGAAGTAATGGGCCTTATTGGGCCTGAGGGGAGAGAGAGGGCAGCAGCCCAGGAGGTGGCGCGCCCCCCCTCATGGGGAGTCCGAATAGGACTAGGAGGGGGGGCGCGGCCCCCCTTTCCCTCTCCCTCTCCCTCTCTTTCCTTCCCCCTCCCTATTCCTAGTTGGACTAGGAAAGGGGAGTCCTACTCCCACTAGGAGAAGGACTCCCCCCTCTCCTTGGCGCACCCAAGGGCCGGCCGGCCTCCCCCTTGCTCCTTTATATACGGGGGCAGGGGGCACCCTAGAACACACAAGTTGATCTTCGTGATTGTTCCTTAGCCGTGTGCGGTGCCCCCCTCCACGATATTACACCTCGATCATATTGTAGTGGTGCTTAGGCGAAGCCCTGCGACAGTTGAACATCAAGATCGTCACCACGCCATCGTGCTGACGAAACTCCTCCCCGAAGCTTTGCTGGATCGGAGCCCGGGGTGCGTCATCGAGCTGTACGTGTGTCAAGAACTCGGAGGTGCCGGAGTAACGGTGCTTGGATCGGTTGGACCGGGAAGACGTACGACTACTTCCTCTATGTTGCGTCAACGCTTCCGCTTCGGTCTACAAGGGTACATAGACAACACTCGCCCCTCTTGTTGCTATGCATCACCATGATCTTGTGTGTGCGTAGGAATTTTTTTGAAATTACTACGTTCCCCAACAGTGGCATCCGAGCCTAGGTTTTATGTGTTGATGTTATATGCATGAATAGAACACAAAGTGAGTTGTGGGAGATATAAGTCATACTGCTTACCAGCACGTCATACTTTGGTTCGACGGTATTGTTGGACGAAGTGGCCCGGACTGACATTATGCGTACGCTTACGCGAGACCGGTTCTCCCGACGTGCTTTGCACATAGGTGGCTTGCAGGTGACAGTTTCTCCAACTTTAGTTGAACAGAGTGTGGCTACGCCCGGTCCTTGTGAAGGTTAAAACAACACCAACTTGACGAACTATCGTTGTGGTTTTGATGCGTAGGTAAGATTGGTTCTTGCTTAAGCCCGTAGCAGCCACGTAAAACTTGCAACAACAAAGTAGAGGACGTCTAACTTGTTTTTGCAGGGCATGTTGTTGTTGGGGAACGTTGCAGAAAACAAAATTTTCCTACGGTTTCACCAACATCCACCTAGGAGTTCATCTAGCAACGAGTGATCGGATTGCATCTACATACCTTTGTAGATCACGCGCGGAAGCGTTCAAAGAACGGGGATGAGGAAGGCGTACTCGACGTGATCCAAATCACCGGAGATCCTAGCACCGAATGGACGGCACCTCCGCGTTCAACACACATACGGTCAGCGTGATGTCTTCTTCTTCTTGATCCAGCAAGAGGAAAGGAGAGGTTGAGGAAGCTGGCTCCAGCAGTAGCACGACGGCGTGGTGGTGGTGGAGCTGCAGTACTCCGGCAGGGCTTCGCCAAGCACTATGGAGGAGGAGGAGGTGTTGGAGAGGGAGAGGGAGGCACCAAAGGCCAAGGTAAGAAGTCCTCCATCTCCCCACTATATATAGGAGGGCCAAGGGGGGGGGCGCCGGCCCTAGGAGATCTAATCTCCTAGGGGGGTGCGGCCAAGGGGAAGAATCCCTCCTCCCCAAGGCACCTAGGAGGTGCCTTCCCCTCCTAGGACTCTTCCTTTAGGGTTTTCCCCCACCCTAGGCGCATGGGCCCTAGGGGGAAATGGAGCCCCAACCCACTTTGGGCTGGATCCCTTCCCACTTCAGCCCATGGGGCCCTCCGGGATAGGTGGCCCCACCCGGTGGACCCCTGGGACCCTTCCGGTGGTCCCGGTACAATACCGGTGACCCCGAAACTTGTCCCGATGCCCGAAATAGCACTTCCTATATATAATTCTTCACCTCCGGACCATTCCGGAACTCCTCATGACGTCCGGGATCTCATCCAGGACTCCGAACAACATCTGGGTTACTGCATATACATATCCCTACAACCCTAGCGTCACCGAACCTTAAGTGTGTAGACCCTAAGGGTTCGGGAGACATGTAGACATGACCGAGATCGCTCTCCGGTCAATAACCAACAGCGGGATCTGGATACCCATGTTGGCTCCCACATGCTCCTCGATGATCTCATCGGATGAACCACGATGTCGAGGATTCAAGCAACCCCGTATACAATTCCCTTTGTCAATCGGTATGTTACTTGCCCGAGATCTGATCGTCGGTATCCCAATACCTCATTCAATCTCGTTACCGGCAAGTCACTTTACTCGTACCGTAATGCATGATCCCGTGACCAGACACTTGGTCACTTTGAGCTCATTATGATGATGCATTACCGAGTGGGCCCAGAGATACCTCTCCGTCATACGGAGTGACAAATCCCAGTCTCGATCCGTGTCAACCCAACAGATACTTTCGGAGATACCTGTAGTGCACCTTTATAGTCACCCAGTTACGTTGTGACGTTTGGTACACCCAAAGCACTCTTACGGTATCCGGGAGTTACACGATCTCATGGTCTAAGGAAGGGATACTTGACATTGAAAAAGCTCTAGCAAAACGAACTACACGATCTTGTGCTATGCTTAGGATAGGGTCCTGTCCATCACATCATTCTCCTAATGATGTGATCCCGTTGTCAATGACATCTGATGTCCATAGTCAGGAAACCATGACTATCTGTTGACCAACGAGCTAGTCAACTAGAGGCTCACTAGGGAATGTTATGGTCTATGTATTCACACGTGTATTACGATTTCCGGATAATACAGTTATAGCATGAATAAAAGACAATTATCATGAACAAGGAAATATAATAATAACCCTTTTATTATTGCCTCTAGGGCATATTTCCAACAGTCTCCCACTTGCACTAGAGTCAATAATCTAGTTACATTGTGATGAATCGAACACCCATAGAGTTCTGGTGTTGATCATGTTTTGCTCGCGAGAGAGGTTTAGTCAACGGATCTGCGACATTCAGATCCGTATGTACTTTGCAAATATCTATGTCTCCATCTTGAACATTTTCACGGATGGAGTTGAAATGACGCTTGATGTGCCTGGTCTTCTTGTGAAACCTGGGCTCCTTGGCAAGGGCAATAGCTCCAGTGTTGTCACAGAAGAGTTTGATTGGCCCCGACGCATTGGGTATGACTCCTAGGTCGGTGATGAACTCCTTCACCCAAATTGCTTCATGTGCTGCCTCCGAGGCTGCCATGTACTCCGCTTCACATGTAGATCCCGCCACGACGCTCTGCTTGCAACTGCACCAGCTTACTGCCCCACCATTCAAAATATACACGTATCCGGTTTGTGACTTTGAGTCATCCAGATCTGTGTCGAAGCTAGCGTCGATGTAACCCTTTACGACGAGCTCTTCGTCACCTCCATAGACGAGAAACATTTCCTTAGTCCTTTTCAGGTACTTCAGGATATTCTTGACCGCTGTCTAGTGTTCAATGCCGGGATTACTTTGGTACCTTCCTACCAAACTTACAGCAAGGTTTACATCAGGTCTGGTACACAGCATGGCATACATAATAGAACCTATGGCTGAGGCATAGGGGATGACACTCATCTCTTCTATATCTTTTGCCGTGGTCGGACATTGAGCTGAGCTCAATTTCACACCTTGCAACACAGGCAAGAACCCCTTCTTAGACTGATCCATATTGAACTTCTTCAATATCTTATCAAGGTATGTGCTTTGTGAAAGACCTATGAGGCGTCTTGATCTATCTCTGTAGATCTTGATGCCTAATATATAAGCAGCTTCTCCAAGGTCCTTCATTGAAAAACTCTTATTCAAGTAGGCCTTAATGCTGTCCAAGAGTTCTATATCATTTCCCATCAAAAGTATGTCATCTACATATAATATGAGAAATGCTACAGAGCTCCCACTCACTTTCTTGTAAACGCAGGCTTCTCCATAAGTCTGCGTAAACCCAAACGCTTTGATCATCTTATCAAAGCGAATGTTCCAACTCCGAGATGCTTGCACCAGCCCATAAATCGAGCGTTGGAGCTTGCACACCTTGTCAGCATTTTTAGGATCGACAAAACCTTCCGGCTGCATCATATACAATTCTTCCTTAAGGAAACCATTAAGGAATGCCGTTTTGACGTCCATTTGCCATATTTCATAATCATAGAATGCGGCAATTGCTAACATGATTCGTACGGACTTTAGCTTCACTACCGGTGAGAAAGTCTCATCGTAGTCAACCCCTTGAACTTGTCGATAACCCTTAGCGACAAGCCGAGCTTTATAGATGGTCACATTACCATCCGCGTCTCTCTTCTTCTTAAAGATCCATTTATTTTCTATGGCTCGCCGCTCAACGGGCAAGTCAGTCAAAGTCCATACTTCGTTTTCATACATGGATCCTATCTCGGATTTCATGGCTTCTAGCCATTTGTCGGAATCCGGGCCCGCCATCGCTTCTTCATAGTTCGAAGGTTCACCGTTGTCTAACAACATGATTTCCAAGACAGGGTTGCCGTACCACTCTGGTGTGGAACGTGTCCTTGTGGACCTTCGAATTTCAGTAGGAGCTTGATCAGAAGTATCTTGATCATCATCATTAACTTCCTCTCTTGTCGGTGCAGGCACCTCAGAAACATTTTCTTGAGTTGCGCCATTTTCCGGTTCAAGAGGTAATACTTCATCAAGGTCTACTTTCCTCCCACTTACTTCTTTCGAGAGAAACTCTTTCTCTAGAAAGGACCCATTCTTGGCAACAAAGATCTTGCCTTCGGATCTGAGGTAGAAGGTATACCCAATAGTTTCTTTAGGGTATCCTATGAAGACGCATTTTTCCGATTTGGGTTCGAGCTTTTCAGGTTGAAGTTTCTTGACATAAGCATCGCATCCCCAAACTTTTAGAAACGATAGCTTAGGTTTCTTCCCAAACCATAATTCATACGGTGTCGTCTCAAGGATTTCGACGGAGCCCTATTTAAAGTGAATGCGGCAGTCTCTAAAGCATAGCCCCCAAAAGATAGCGGTAAACGGCAAGAGACATCATAGATCGCACCATATCTAATAGAGTGCGATTACGACGTTCGGACGCACCATTACGCTAAGGTGTTCCAGGCGGCGTGAGTTGTGAAACTATTCCACATTTTCTTAAGTGTGTGCCAAACTCGTGACTCAAGTATTCTCCTCCACGATCTGATCGCAGGAACTTGATTTTCCTGTCACGTTGATTCTCAACCTCACTCTGAAATTCCTTGAACTTTTCAAAGGTCTCAGACTTGTGTTTCATTAAGTAGACAAACCCATATCTACTCAAGTCATCAGTGAGGGTGAGAACATAACGATAGCCACCGCGAGCCTCAACACTCATTGGACCGCACACATCAGTATGTATGATTTCCAATAAGTTGGTTGCTCGCTCCATTGTTCCTGAGAACGGAGTCTTGGTCATTTTACCCATGAGGCATGGTTCGCACGTGTCAAATGATTCATAATCAAGAGACTCTAAAAGTCCATCAGCATGGAGCTTCTTCATGCGTTTGACACCTATGTGACCAAGGCGGCAGTGCCACAAGTATGTGGGACTATCATTATCAATCTTACATCTTTTGGTATTCACACTATGAATATGTGTAGCATTACGCTCGAGATTCATTAAGAATAAACCATTCACCATCGGAGCATGACCATAAAACATATCTCTCATATAAATAGAACAACCATTATTCTCGGATTTAAATGAGTAGCCATCTCGTATTAAACGAGATCCTGATACAATGTTCATGCTCAAACTTGGCACTAAATAACAATTATTGAGGTTTAAAACTAATCCCATAGGTAAATGTAGAGGTAGCGTGCCGACGGCGATCACATCGACCTTGGAACCATTCCCGACGCGCATCGTCACCTCGTCCTTCGCCAGTCTCCGCTTATTCCGTAGCTCCTACTTTGAGTTACAAATGTGAGCAACTGCACCGGTATCAAATACCCAGGAGCTACTACGAGTACTGGTAAGGTACACATCAATTACATGTATATCACATATACCTTTTGTTTTGCCGGCCTTCTTGTCCGCTAAGTATTTGGGGCAGTTCCGCTTCCAGTGACCACTTTCCTTGCAATAAAAGCACTCAGTCTCGGTCTTGGGTCCATTCTTTGACTTCTTCCCGGCAGCTTGCTTGCCGGGCGCGGCAACTCCCTTGCCGTCCTTCTTGAAGGCTTTCTTACCCTTGCCCTTCATGAACTTAGTGGTTTTATTCACCATCAACACTTGATGTTCCTTTTTGACTTCTACCTCTGCTGATTTCAGCATTGCAAATACTTCAGGAATGGTCTTTTCCATCCCCTGCATATTGAAGTTCATCACAAAGCTCTTGTAGCTCGGTGGAAGCGACTGAAGGATTCAGTCAATGACCGCGTCATCTGGGAGATTAACTCCCAGCTGAGTCAAGCGGTTATGCAACCCAGACATAGTGAGTATGTGCTCACTGACATAACTGTTTTCCTCCATCTTACAGCTGAAGAACTTGTCGGAGACTTGATATCTCTCGACCCAGGCATGAGCTTGGAAAACCATTTTCAGCTCTTCGAACATCTCATATGCTCCGTGTCTCTCAAAACGCTTTTGGAGCCCCGGCTCTAAGCTGTAAAGCATGCCGCACTGAACGAGGGAGTAGTCATCGGTACGTGCCTGCCAAGCGTTCATAACGTCTTGTTCTGCAGGGAGAACAGGTGCGTCACCTAGCGGTGGTTGTAGGACATAATCTTTCTTGGCAGCTATGAGGATGATCCTCAGGTTCCGGACCCAGTCCGTGTAGTTGCTGCCATCGTCTTTCAGCTTGGTTTTCTCTAGGAACGCGTTGAAGTTGAGGACTACGTTGGCCATTTGATCTACAAGACATATTGTAAAAAAAATTAGACTAAGTTCATGATAATTAAGTTCATCTAATCAAATTATTCAATGAACTCCCACTTAGATAGACATCCCTCCTGTAATCTAAGTATAACATGATCCGAGTTAACTAGGCCGTGTCCGATCATCACGTGAGACGGACTAGTCAACGTCGGTGAACATCTTCATGTTGATCGTATCTTCTATACGACTCATGCTCGACCTTTCGGTCTTCTGTGTTCTGAGGCCATGTCTGTACATGCTAGGCTCGTCAAGTCAACCTAAGTGTTTGCATGTGTAAATCTGTCTTACACCCGTTGTATGTGAACGTTGGAATCTATCACACCCGATCATCACGTGGTGCTTCGAAACAACGAACTGTCGCAACAGTGCACAGTTAGGGGGAACACTTTCTTGAAATTATTATGAGGGATCATCTTATTTACTACCATCGTTCTAAGCAAACAAGATGCAAAACATGATAAACATCACATGTAATCAAATAATAATAGTGACATGATATGGCCAATATCACATAGCTCCTTTGATCTCCATCTTGGGGCTCCATGATCATCTTGTCACCGGCATGACACCATGATCTCCATCATCACGATCTCCATCATCGTGTCTCCATGAAGTTGCTCGCCGACTATTACTTCTACTACTATGGCTAACACGTTTAGCAATAAAGTAAAGTAATTTACATGGTGTTTCTCAATAACACACAGGTCATACAAAAATAAAGACAACTCCTATGGCTCCTGCCGGTTGTCATACTCATCGACATGCAAGTCGTGATTCCTATTACAATAGCATGAACATCTCATACATCACATATATATCATTCATCATTCATCACAACTTTGGCCATATCATATCACAAAGCACTTGCTGCAAAAACAAGTTAGACGTCCTCTAATTGTTGTTGCAAGTTTTACGTGGCTGAAATAGGGTTCTAGCAAGAACGTTTTCTTACCTACGTTAAAGCCACAATGTGATTTGTCAACTTCTATTTACCCTTCATAAGGACCCTTTTCATCGAATCCGCTCCAACTAAAGTGGGAGAGACAGACACCCGCCAGCCACCTTATGCAACTTGTGCATGTTAGTCGGTGGAACCGGTCTCACGTAAGCGTACGTGTAAGGTTGGTCCGGGCCGCTTCATCCCACAATACCGTTGAAGCAAGATAAGACTAGTAGCGGCAAGAAAGTTGACAACATCAACGCCCACAACAATTTGTGTTCTACTCGTGCAAGAGAACTACGCATAGACCTAGCTCATGATGCCACTGTTGGGGAACCTTGCAGAAAACAAAAAAATTCCTACGGTTTCACCAAGATCCATCTAGGAGTTCATCTAGCAACGAGTGATTGGATTGCATCTACACACCTTTGTAGATCACGCGCGGAAGCGTTCAAAGAACGGGGATGAGGAAGGCGTACTCGACGTGATCCAAATCACCGGAGATCCTAGCGCCGAACGGACGGCACCTCCGCGTTCAACACACGTACGGTCAGCGTGACGTCTCCTTCTTCTTGATCCAGCAAGAGGGAAGGAGAGGTTGAGGAAGATGGCTCCAGCAGCAGCACGACGGCGTGGTGGTGGTGGAGCTGCAGTACTCCGGCAGGGCTTCGCCAAGCACTATGGAGGAGGAGGAGGTGTTGGAGAGGGAGAGGGAGGCACCAAAGGCCAAGGTAAGAAGTCCTCCATCTCCCCACTATATATAGGAGGGCCAAGGGGGGGGGGGCGCCGGCCCTAGGAGATGGGGTGCGGCCAAGGGGAAGAATCCCTCCTCCCCAAGGCACCTAGGAGGTGCCTTCCCCTCCTAGGACTCTTCCTTTAGGGTTTTCCCCCACCCTAGGCGCATGGGCCCTAGGGGGAAATGGCGCCCCAGCCCACTTTGGGCTAGATCCCTTCCCACTTCAGCCCATGGGGCCCTCTGGGATAGGTGGCCCCACCCGGTGGACCCCCGGGACCCTTCTGGTGGTCCCGGTACAATACCGGTGACCCCGAAACTTGTCCCGATGCCCGAAATAGCACTTCCTATATATAATTCTTTACCTCCGGACCATTCCGGAACTCCTCGTGATGTCTGGGATCTCATCCGGGACTCGGAACAACATTCGGGTTACTACATATACATATCCCTACAACCCTAGCGTCACTGAACCTTAAGTGTGTAGACCCTACGGGTTCGGGAGACATGTAGACATGACCGAGATCGCTCTCCGGTCAATAACCAACAGCGGGATCTGGATACCCATGTTGGCTCCCACATGCTCCTCGATGATCTCATCGGATGAACCACGATGTCGAGGATTCAAGCAACCCCGTATACAATTCCCTTTGTCAATCGGTATGTTACTTGCCCGAGATCCGATCGTCGGTATCCCAATACCTCATTCAATCTCGTTACCGGCAAGTCACTTTACTCGTACCGTAATGCATGATCCCGTGACCAGACACTTGGTCACTTTGAGCTCATTATGATGATGCATTACCGAGTGGGCCCAGTGATACCTCTCCGTCATACGGAGTGACAAATCCCAGTCTTGATCCGTGTCAACCCAACAGACACTTTCGGAGATACCCGTAGTATACCTTTATAGTCACCCAGTTACGTTGTGACGTTTGGTACACCCAAAGCACTCCTACGGTATCCGGGAGTTACACGATCTCATGGTCTAAGGAAAAGATACTTGACATTGGAAAACTCTAGCAAACGAACTATACGATCTTGTGCTATGTTTAGGATTGGGTCTTGTCCATCACATCATTCTCCTAATGATGTGATCTCGTTATCAATGACATCCAATGTCCATAGTCAGGAAACCATGACTATCTGTTGATCAACGAGCTAGTCAACTAGAGGCTTACTAGGGACATGTTGGTGTCTATTATTCACACATGTATTACGATTTCCGGATAACACAATTATAGCGTGAATAAAGACAATTATCATGAACAAGGAAATATAATAATAATGCTTTTATTATTGCCTCTAGGGCATATTTCCAACAGTTGTGATGTGATATGGTCAAGACATGATGCTGAATTTTATTGTATGAGATGATCATGTTTTGTAACCAAGTTATCGGCAACTGGCAGGAGCCATATGGTTGTCGCTTTATTGTATGCAATGCAATCGTGCTGTAATGCTTTACTTTATCACTAAGCGGTAGCGATAGTCATGGAAGCATAAGATTGGCGAGACAACAACAATGCTACGATGGAGATCAAGGTGTCGCGCCGGTGACGATGGTGATCATGACGGTGCTTCGGAGATGGAGATCACATGCACAAGATGATGATGGCCATATCATATCACTTATATTGATTGCATGTGATGTTTATATTTTATGCATCTTATCTTGCTTTGATTGACGGTAGCATTACAAGATGATCTCTCACTAAAATTATCAAGAAGTGTTCTCCCTGAGTATGCACCGTTGCGAAAGTTCTTCGTGCTGAGACACCACGTGATGATCGGGTGTGATAGGCTCTAAGTTCAAATACAACGGGTACAAAACAGTTGCACACGCAGAATACTCAGGTTATACTTGACGAGCCAAGCATATGCAGATATGGCCTCGGAACACAGAGATCGAAAGGTCGAGCGTGAATCATATAGTAGATATGATCAACATAGCGATGTTCACCAATGAAACTACTCCATCTCACATGATGATCGGACATGGTTTAGTTGATTTGGATCACGTGATCACTTAGAGGATTAGAGGGATGTCTATCTAAGTGGGAGTTCTTTAAGTAATTTGATTAATTGAACTTAAATTTATCATAAACTTAGTACCTGATAGTATCTTGCTTATGTATGTTTGATTGTAGATAGATGGCCCGTGTTGTTGTTCCGTTGAATTTTAATGCGTTCCTTGAGAAAGCAAAGTTGAAAGATGATGGTAGCAATTACATGAACTGGGTCTTTAACTTGAGGATTATCCTCATTGCTGCACAGAAGAATTACGTCCTGGAAGCACCGCTGGGTGCCAGGCCTGCTGCTGGAGCAACACCAGATGTTATGAACGTCTGGCAGAGCAAAGCTGATGACTACTCGATAGTTCAGTGTGCCATGCTTTACGGCTTAGAATCGGGACTTCAACGACGTTTTGAACGTCATGGAGCATATGAGATGTTCCAGGAGTTGAAGTTAATATTTCAAGCAAATGCCCGGATTGAGAGATATGAAGTCTCCAATAAGTTCTATAGCTGCAAGATGGAGGAGAACGGTTCTGTCAGTGAGCATATACTCAAAATGTCTGGGTATAATAATCACTTGATTCAGATCGGAGTTAATCTTCCAGATGATTGCGTCATTGACAGAATTCTCCAATCACTGCCACCAAGCTACAAGAGCTTCGTGATGAACTATAATATGCAAGGGATGAATAAGACTTTTACCGAGCTCTTCGCAATGCTGAAAGCTGCGGAGGTAGAAATCAAAAAGGAGCATCAAGTGTTGATGGTCAACAAGACCACTAGTTTCAAGAAAAAGGGCAAAGGGAAGAAGAAGGGGAACTTCAAGAAGAACGGCAAGCAAGTTGCTGCTCAAGACAAGAAACCCAAGTCTGGACCTAAGCCTGAAACTGAGTGCTTCTATTGCAAGCATACTGGTCACTTGAAGCGGAACTGCCCCACGTATTTGGCGGATAAGAAGGATGGCAAGGTGAACAAAGGTATATGCGATATACATGTTATTGATGTGTACCTTACTAATGCTCGTAGTAGCACCTGGGTATTTGATACTGGTTCTGTTGCTAATATTTGCAACTCGAAACAGGGACTATGGATTAAGCGAAGATTGGCTAAGGACGAGGTGACGATGCGCGTGGGAAACGGTTCCAAAATCGATGTGATCGCGGTCGGCACGCTACCTCTACATCTACCTTCGGGATTAGTATTAGACCTAAATAATTGTTATTTGGTGGCAGCGTTGAGCATGAACATTATATTTGGATCTTGTTTAATGCGAGACGGTTATTCATTTAAATCAGAGAATAATGGTTGTTCTATTTATATGAGTAATATCTTCTATGGTCATGCACCCTTGAAGAGTGGTCTATTCTTATTGAATCTCGATAGTAGTGATACACATATTCACAATGTTGAAGCCAAAAGATGCAGAGTTGATAATGATGGTGCAACTTATTTGTGGCACTGCCGTTTAGGTCATATCGGTGTAAAGCGCATGAAGAAACTCCATACTGATGGACTTTTGGAACCACTTGATTATGAATCACTTGGTACTTGTGAACCGTGCCTCATGGGCAAGATGACTAAAACACCGTTCTCCGGTACTATGGAGAGAGCAACAGAATTGTTGGAAATCATACATACAGATGTATGTGGTCCGATGAATATTGAGGCTCGTGGCGCATATCGTTATTTTCTCACCTTCACAGATGACTTATGCAGATATGGGTATATCTACTTAATGAAACATAAGTCTGAAACATTTGAAAAGTTCAAAGAATTTCAGAGTGAAGTTGAAAATCATCGTAACAAGAAAATGAAGTTTCTACGATCTGATCGTGGAGGAGAATATTTGAGTTACGAGTTTGGTGTTCATTTGAAGCAATGCGGAATAGTTTCGCAACTCACACCACCTGGAACACCACAGCGTAATGGTGTGTCCGAACGTCGTAATCGTACTTTACTAGATATGGTGCGATCTATGATGTCTCTTACTGATTTACCGCTATCGTTTTGGGGTTATGCTTTAGAGACGGCCGCATTCACATTGAATAGGGCACCATCGAAATTCGTTGAGACGACGCCTTATGAACTATGGTTTGGCAAGAAACCAAAGTTGTCGTTTCTAAAAGTTTGGGGCTGCGATGCTTATGTGAAAAAGCTTCAACCTGATAAGCTCGAACCCAAATCGGAGAAATGTGTCTTCATAGGATATCCAAAGGAAACTATTGGATACACCTTCTATCACAGATCCGAAGGCAAGACTTTTGTTGCTAAATTCGGAAAGTTTCTGGAGAAGGAGTTTCTCTCGAAAGATGTGAGTGGGAGGAAAGTAGAACTTGATGAGGTAACTATACCTGCTCCCTTATTGGAAAGTAGTACATCACAGAAAACTGTTTCTGCGACACCTACACCAATTAGTGAGGAAGCTAATGATAATGATCATGAAACTTCAGGACAAGATACTACTGAACCTCGTAGATCAACTAGAGTGAGAACCGCGCCGGAGTGGTAAGGAAATCCCGTTCTGGAAATCATGCTGCTAGATCATGATGAACCTACGAACTATGAAGAAGCGATGGTGAGCCCAGATTCCGCAAAATGGCTTGAAGCCATGAAATCTGAGATGGGATCCATATATGAGAACAAAGTATGGACTTTGGTTGACTTGCCCGATGATCGGCAAGCAATTGAGAATAAATGGATCTTCAAGAAGAAGACTGACACTGACGGTAATATTACTGTCTACAAAGCTCGACTTGTCGCAAAAGGTTTTCGACAAGTTCAAGGGGTTGACTACGATGAGACCTTCTCACCCGTAGCGATGCTTAAGTCTGTCCGAATCATGTTAGCAATTGCCACATTTTATGATTATGAAATTTGGCAGATGGATGTCAAAACTGCATTCCTGAATGGATTTCTGGAAGAAGAGCTGTATATGATGCAACCGGAAGGTTTTGTCGATCCAAAGGGAGCTAACAAAGTGTGCAAGCTCCAGCGATCCATTTATGGACTGATGCAAGCCTCTCGGAGTTGGAATAAACGCTTTGATAGTGTGATCAAAGCATTTGGGTTTATACAGACTTTCGGAGAAGCCTGTATTTACAAGAAAGTGAGTGGGAGCTCTATAGCATTTCTGATATTATATGTGGATGACATATTACTGATTGGAAATGATATAGAATTTCTGGATAGCATAAAGGGATACTTGAATAAGAGTTTTTCAATGAAAGACCTCGGTGAAGCTGCTTACATATTAGGCATAAAGATCTATAGAGATAGATCAAGACGCTTAATTGAACTTTCACAAAGCACATACCTTGACAAGATTTTGAAGAAGTTCAAAATGGATCAAGCAAAGAAAGGGTTCTTGCCTGTGTTACAAGGTGTGAAGTTGAGTCAGACTCAATGCCCGACCAGTGCAGAAGATAGAGAGAAAATGAAAGATGTTCCCTATGCTTCAGCCATAGGCTCTATCATGTATGCAATGCTGTGTACCAGACCTGATGTGTGCCTTTCTATAAGTTTAGCAGGGAGGTACCAAAGTAATCCAGGAGTGGATCACTGGACAGCGGTCAAGAACATCCTGAAGTACCTGAAAAGGACTAAGGATATGTTTCTCGTATATGGAGGTGACAAAGAGCTCATTGTAAACGGTTATGTTGATGCAAGCTTTGACACTGATCCGGACGATTCTAAATCGCAAATCGGATACGTGTTTACATTAAACGGTGGAGCTGTCAGTTGGTGCAGTTCTAAACAAAGCGTCGTGGCGGGATCTACATGTGAAGCAGAGTACATAGCTGCTTCGGAAGCAGCAAACGAAGGAGTCTGGATGAAGGAGTTCATATCTGATCTAGGTGTCATACCTAGTGCATCGGGTCCAATGAAAATCTTTTGTGACAATACTGGTGCAATTGCCTTGGCAAAGGAATCCAGATTTCACAAAAGAACCAAGCACATCAAGAGATGCTTCAATTCCATCCGGGATCTAGTCCAGGTGGGAGACATAGAGATTTGCAAGATACATACGGATCTGAATGTAGCAGACCCGTTGACTAAGCCTCTTCCACGAGCAAAACATGATCAGCACCAAGGCTCCATGGGTGTTAGAATCATTACTGTGTAATCTAGATTATTGACTCTAGTGCAAGTGGGAGACTGAAGGAAATATGCCCTAGAGGCAATAATAAAGTTATTATTTATTTCCTTATATCATGATAAATGTTTATTATTCATGCTAGAATTGTATTAACCGGAAACATAATACATGTGTGAATACATAGACAAACAAAGTGTCACTAGTATGCCTCTACTTGACTAGCTCGTTAATCAAAGATGGTTGTGTTTCCTAACCATAGACTAAGAGTTGTTATTTGATTAACAGGATCACATCATTAGTTGAATGATGTGATTGACATGAGCCATTCCAGTAGCTTAGCACCCGATCGTTTAGTATGTTGCTACTGCTTTCTTCATGACTTATACATGTTCCTATGACTATGAGATTATGCAACTCCCGTTTACCGGAGGAACACTTTGTGTGCTACCAAACGTCGCAACGTAACTGGGTGATTATAAAGGAGCTCTACAGGTGTCTCCAAAGGTACATGTTGGGTTGGCGTATTTCGATATTAGGATTTGTCACTCCGTTTGACGGAGAGGTATCTCTGGGCCCTCTCGGTAATACACATCACATAAGCCTTGCAAGCATTGCAACTAATGTGTTAGTTGTGAGATGATGTATTACGGAACGAGTAAAGAGACTTGCCGGTAACGAGATTGAACTAGGTATTGGATACCGATGATCGAATCTCGGGCAAGTAACATACCGATGACAAAGGGAACAACGTATGTAGTTATGCGGTCTGACCGATAAAGATCTTCATAGAATATGTAGGAGCCAATATGGGCATCCAGGTCCCGCTATTGGTTATTGACCGGAGACGTGTCTCGGTCATGTCTACATTGTTCTCGAACCGTAGGGTCCGCACGCTTAAAGTTACGATGACAGTTTCATTATGAGTTTATGTATTTTGATGTACCGAAGGTTGTTCGGAGTCCCGGATGTGATCACGGACATGACGAGGAGTCTCAAAATGGTCGAGACATAAAGATCGATATATTGGACGACTATATTCGGACACCGGAATTGTTCCGGGTGATTTCGGATAAAACCGGAGTGCCGGAGGGGTTACCGGAACCCCCCGGGGAAGTAATGGGCCTTATTGGGCCTGAGGGGAGAGAGAGGGCAGCAGCCCAGGAGGTGGCGCGCCCCCCCTCATGGGGAGTCCGAATAGGACTAGGAGCGGGGGCGCGACCCCCCTTTCCCTCTCCCTCTCCCTCTCTTTCCTTCCCCCTCCCTATTCCTAGTTGGACTAGGAAAGGGGAGTCCTACTCCCACTAGGAGAAGGACCCCCCCCTCTCCTTGGCGCACCCAAGGGCCGGCCGGCCTCCCCCTTGCTCCTTTATATACGGGGGCAGGGGGGCACCCTAGAACACACAAGTTGATCTTCGTGATCGTTCCTTAGCCGTGTGCGGTGCCCCCCTCCACGATATTACACCTCGATCATATTGTAGTGGTGCTTAGGCGAAGCCCTGCGACAGTTGAACATCAAGATTGTCACCACGCCGTCGTGCTGACGAAACTCCTCCCCGAAGCTTTGGTGGATCGGAGCCCGGGGTGCGTCATCGAGTTGTACGTGTGTCAAGAACTCGGAGGTGCCGGAGTAACGGTGCTTGGATCGGTTGGACCGGGAAGACGTACGACTACTTCCTCTATGTTGCGTCAACGCTTCCACTTCGGTCTACGAGGGTACGTAGACAACACTCTCCCCTCTCGTTGCTATGCATCACCATGATCTTGCGTGTGCGTAGGAATTTTTTTGAAATTACTACGTTCCCCAACAGGGCGCCCCCCTTGCCTTTCCCCTCTCCTACTCCTTCCTCCCCCTCCTTCTTGGACTAGGAAAGGGAGGGGCAAACCTACTTGGAGTAGGTTTCCCCCTCCTAGGGCGTGCCACCCCCTTGGTCGGCCCTCTCCTCCCCCCTTTATATATGGAGGAGGGGGGCACCCCATAGACACAACAATTGATCTTTTGCATCTCTTAGCCGTGTGCGGTGCCCCCCTCCATCATAATCCACCTCGATAATATCGTAGCGGTGCTTAGGCGAAGCCCTGCATCGATAGAACATCATCATCGTTACCACCCCGTCGTGCTGACGGAACTCTCCCTCAAAGCTCGGCTAGATCGGAGTTCGAGGGACGTCATCGAGCTGAATGTGTGCTGAACTCGGAGGTGCCGTACGTTCGGTACTTGATTGGTCAGATCGTGAAGACGTACGACTACATCAACCACGTTGTGCTAAACGCTTCCGCTTTCGGTCTACGAGGGTACGTGGACAACACTCTCCCCTCTCGTTGCTATGCATCACCATGATCCTGTGTGTGCGTAGGAATTTTTTTGAAATCACTATGTTCCCCAACACGAGGACCCCCATGGCCGTTTACTCATGGGCCAGTTCGGACAACCAATGACATACATGAGGAAGATTCCACAAGACTTGGTGATCAAGACAAGGACTCCTCTCCACCGATGTATTCGACTAGGACTCTTGTTATCCTAGGCCTCCGGTACATTATATAAGCCGAGGCCAGGCTAGTCGATAGGGGATCATGACATTATTCATCATACCCTTAGGTTTTAGACCACAATATATGATCTCGAGGTAGATCAACTCTTGTAATCTTTATATTCATCAAGATCAATCAAGCAGGAAGTAGGGTATTACCTCCATTAAGAGGGCCCGAACGTGGGTAAACACCGTGTCACTTGTGTCCTGTTACCCATCGATCCCAAATCCATAGCTTGGGACCCCCTACCCGAGATTTGTCGGTTTTGACACCGACAATGGTACTTTCATTGAGAGTTCCGTTGTGAGATCAACGAAGGATCAATGGCTCGTCTGTAGATTAACTGCGACGTCGACATCTTCGTCACCGGCTCGGCTGGTCACCTTGGTTCGACCGAGGACTGCACTCCCCGTTAGATCGTCATGTTTGGACGATGACCTTCATCAACATCAACTCCGGTCTTTCTCTAGATAATGGAGGAATCATTCATGGAGCCCGGGGGCTCAACGTCAACATTGCCCTTGAGCGACCGTGCTGTTTTTTGGACAGCAAACTTGTATCCGCCGCCACCGCCTCCTCAGGTGTCGTTTTAACGATGTCTTTGGTGGAATTGTGCATAATTAAGTCTACAACAACCATGCAAAATTTTGTCGAGTTCCGATGGAGGAATCTTCGGGAATCTACGATATACCGAAGCCCTGTCAAATCTGGACGGGAATCTGGACGAGTTTAGGGCGTGTTCTTTAGAGGCCAGCTCGGAGGTCCTTTGGAAGATCCAACCGTTCATCTGCTGAGAAATTCCCATATCTACAACCCTTCAAAATTTCAGCTCGATCCAACGGTTCAAACTCCGAGAACCTTCCGATGAGTGGACCAATTATCTGATCTGTTTTCTGCGTGAATACGGATCCGACCCGAATTCATATTTCTTTATGAATGTGATATTGGACAACCTTTTTAAAGGAATTTACTTCTAGGGTATTGTGTGTTGTTCTTAACACGTGCCCATAAAATTTTAAGCCTTCTCTGAGGTACTCTTCACCATCACGCTGGTGTCAAATCAGATATTGCTCCACGACTGCTGACCTGCGCTAGACACGTCGTCGCTTTGTTGAGCCGAGCTCAACTTCTTCGGATCATCATCTCGGCAAGCCGAACAAGAGTTCGTCATCGCGAAGGATAAATCATCACCAACATCGCCGCCCCACGGGTTACACGGAGCGGGCACACCGGCATCGCCGCACGATCACTTCATCAAGCCGGCATTGACCACGTCACGAGTTACGACCTACATCGGTACGGTCGTACTGCTGCTTCTTTATGAACCTTTCCTTATTTTATCATTTAACAAATCACCATCGGGGTAGTATGTTGCCCTTAGGATAGAAGCACACAAGGAGTCAGGATTGTCCAGAAGACGCCATGCCTGTTTGGCTAACAACGCCAAGTTAAAATAGTGGATATCACAAAATTCCATCCCTCCTTGATTTTTAGGTACACATAATTTTCACCAGGGCATCCAATGCATTCTCTTCTGATTCTCCTCGTCTCCCCACCAGAAATGTGGCGTCGATAATTCCTTAACATTTTTTAGGAATTTCAAAGACCGACATTGCATAAGTGGGTATGGCTTGGATCACAGCCTTGATTAGGATCTCCTTTCCCCCGGTAGAAAGTAATTTTTCCTTCCAGCCGCTAATTCTCTTAACAATTCGCTCAATTAAAAATTGGAAACAGTCTGTTTTATCTAACCCCACATTTACTGGCAAACCCAAATATCTATCACCGAGGGCCTCCGCCATTATATTTAGTGTTGTGCAAAGTTGTGCTCTAATCTTCACCTTCGTGTTAGGACTGAAGAGAAAGGCAGAGCTTGTTTCACTAGGATCGGGAAAAGAGCACATTCTTCGTCCTTATATATTTTTTTTTTACAATTTGAAGCCCAATTGTGAAACAAGCTCTGACCTTGATACTGCAATACGTTACCTATGTCTCGCGGAACGTTCGTGATAAGGGGAATAGGCGGATCTTCACTGACACCTTCCAAATTGTGCTTCACATTGCAATCTTAACTTCAAGGAAGACCTTGAGCAAGTTGGGCTGGCCTTTATGCCCGTGATGTAGTCATGTGTGGGAGTTTTTCTCCTCTTTCTATTTTCTCCTGTGAATAGTTCTTGTACTATTTTGTTTTCCCCATCTTAGTGAAACACGCTCTGGCCTTTCTGGTAAATAACGTCAAGGACGAAGAATGTGCTCTTTTCTTCTTGTTTAATTATCACACACTCTCGCCACAAATTGTTGAACTCGAAAAGCGAAAATGATTGCAATATCAAGTTATCGTATTTAATGAAACCACAGAGTCATTTGCGGGCAGGCGCATTTTTAAATAAACAGAATCGGGGTAATTATTTTCCATACAACTTCTAAAGTTTCGTCCGCAATGTAAATAGAGATCTATTAATCATTTGGTATAGTACAATCCGCTACTTTGATACTCCCTCTATCCGAAAATACTTGTCCTAAAAATGGATAAAATAGATGTATCTATAACCAAAATAAGTCTAAATACAATCATTCCTAAGACAAATATTTTCGAATGAAGGGAGTAGGTTTCAACTTTGTTGAACAGGATCATCGTGCGATCATACCGCCTACCATAAGAAGCTTGCTCGCAGCTAAAAAGTACTGAGTTCTACCAATTTTTTTACAAACAATATATCTACACCATCAAAATTCCGACAAATCTCATTGACCGCACTATCAGATTCCAAAATTATCGGGAGCAGGGATCATTGCAACGTCAAATCCAGCCCTTCTCGACAAACTTCTAGTTCACCATAATAAGTACATACCTAGCCTCTGCATAATTAGGATGCACACAGCCAACACAAAGCACACACACAAACGATCACATCAGCAAATAGCAAAATCACACAAGACCAAAACTATGCCAAGACGGATGGAGAAAAGAAAAACGAAGCAATGAAAACAAACTATTGAACCCCTCGGCTGAGCCGTTTGCGAGCAACAACATCTGATCCGATCAACAATTTTTATGTTCGGATAGGCATTCACGCTAGGTGCTCATTTGATCAACAAATTCTTGCAAAATTAGCTTTCCTATTCACTTATACACAATGCACTCCTAGGTCCTAACACGTTACTGAAGTTGAACTAGGAGCACAACATTCGTTTCTTCCGACAACATGCATGTATAGGTCATTGCAATGATCCATAAAGAAGAAAACTCAAACAAATAACAGCTCTTATTCTTGCAATAACCTCGCTGCGAGCACTTGCTTCTGTCTGGATCAGACAAAAATTTCCATGATTAGAGCGAGATTGTTGAACGACGAGACCGGAGATGATCGATGATGCATTGGGAAAATGGCCAATAAGAGTAGCTAGAATTTGATCACCCATGTTTGGCCGGCAACATCGTGACGGCGCCCATGAACGCCTCGTCGGCGACGAGCCTCTCCATCGCGTCAGGCGATGCACACCTCCAGCGATATGCTCCCTCCCCGCTCTGGCCCCTGGTACACCGTCGCCTTCCCGTCCATCTTGCCCTCGCGGCCGCTACGCACGGCGGCCGGCTTCCCCCACCCAAAGTCGTTCCCAAACATGTCAAACCACGGCGAGCTCCCGGTGATCAGCGCCGCGCCTCCGGACATAAGGCTCCCAAAGTACCGGAACTGCGGCTCCCTGGCCCAGCTCTCCAGCCACTCCCTCATGGCCTCCTCGTCGAACGACGCGATGGCGCGGTTCAGCTGCCACGCCGTCCAGCCCAGCCCCTTGCCCAGTACCTCGCCGACCGTGCAGCTCGCCTTCGCGGGCACTAGCGCGTTGCCCATGTATCCCGGCGGTATGCCGCTCACGCGCCCTCTGCATCCGACGGCCAGGGTGTAGGACGTCTCCTGCCCCGGCGGGAGGCGCCGCGCTCGGGACACCGCCCGCCATAGGTGCGCGAGCAGGGCCTGAAGGGAGGAGATGGTGGCGGTGGCCGTGCCGGCCATCTCGTCGTTCGCCCTCGCCTTGAGCTCCCTGACGTTCGCGGCGGAGAAGGTGAAGAAACACTCTTGCATAATCGGGGGATCGAACCTCCGGACGACGTGTTGCAGCTTGCTGAAAGGCAGGGGGATCGGCACGGGGCTGGCATCAGTGAACCACCTCCGGTGCACCCGCGCGGAGATCTCGCCTAGGTCGCTGGTTGGTCTTCCTCCCCGGTTGATCTCCGACCAAGCGTTCAAGAACTCCCAAAAGACGAAGCCGTCGCCGACGGAGTGGTTCAGCGACACGCCGATGAAGATGCCGTCGGCGAGCTCGGTGACCTGCGCCGATAGCACGGGGAGCGAATCGACGGCCGCGTCTGCGCCAAGCACCCCGTTCAACGGGAACAAGGCCCGGACTATCGACGACGGGGTGTACACCGAGCCGGCGATGTCCACGACGGCGACGCCGGGCGCCGTCGCGTGGACGAGCTCGGCGCCCTCCCCGGTGCAGCGCAGCCTGACGTTGACGGTCCCGTCGCCCCGCTCCTCGACGGCGAGACGGCCGGCCAAGTGGTAGTACCTGCCCAGGGCGCGCGCCAGGGACGACGCGAGGGTGCCGACGAAGCGGTCGCCGCCGGCGGGAGGCGCGGGCAGGAGGAGGCCCTTCTGGATGTAGTCGACGCTGATCAAGCGGAGGTCCCACGGCGTGAGGTGGATGTCCTCCGGCGGCGGCGCGTCGCCGATCGACGGCCGGACCAGTCGCCGGGACACGGTCCGGACGGCGCCAGCGGCGCCTCCTGCTTCTTCCATGTCCATGCTCGTTCACTGGATCTGCTGAATTGCTGATGCGACACCCGATGGACCATCCAACATGCTTTCTGGTCCTGTAGTTATATGTACTCCCTCAGTAAGTTTCGCGGACAAAAAAAATCCCTCTGAAATTATATTTCTTTACAGAGGAAGTACTTTTTTTTAAGTCCAGTCATATGCAAATACTTGAATCACAAAGCTAGAAATAGTGACGTGCCATCCATATGGACCGCTCTCTCGGCATCTCCAACGCGGATCACCGAATTTTCACCCGCGAATGTTCCACCGATAATCCGCAAATCATCCAACCATGTTTCTCAAATTTGCTAAAAGTGTCCAGATAGTCCGGTCCAAATATTTGAGAATATTTTGGTGTCCCCGTTGGAGATGCCCCATCCCCCAGGCCCCCCGCCTCCTTGGGCATATAACTGGAAGAGTCGTAACACAATGATCATCCATTTGCCGCATCGCTATCGACATGCATCTTTAAAGGTCAAATTTTTCAGTATCATTGTAAACTAAATGATACTACTGTGAACATATTCATTCGCTATCGACAAGTTTTCACAGTGGGATAAAATTGTCCATCCGTTGATCACCAACCAGCGACTTTCACTAAGTGGGATAAAATTATTCATCTTGTGGACAAATTTTCTAGTAATACTTCTGTTAAATGGGGTAAAATCTAGTACGACTTTCACTAAGTGGGATAATCCAGGATCACCTGATAGAACACTAAATGCGCATACTCCTTCACTGGATCTGCGGATGGACATTTCATGGACATCCAACATGCTTTCTTGTCATATGTAGTCGTACGCAATACTCGAAATTCATCAATAGATCTAGAGTACGGTTGTAATTGAATTCAACCTGACATATTGCCTCCGTTTCCAAATCGAATTGCCTAGAAAATCAAGCACATGATGTTAGAATTAATGTTGTCCTGTAGTCATATGCAGTCAGTTCAGAGCTGCATCCGTGTAGTCGACATGACGAGGCTTACTAAATCAGGAGAAACATGTTGATGGGTACAGGACACGATTGTAGAAATAGGATTGCTGTACTGAAACTTGCTAGCTGTGGTTGTAGGCTGTAGCTAACCCATCGGTTAATTTGTAGCAAATGTTGTCAAGAAAGTATTGTATGCTATCTTGAGCTTGTGGAGAGGAGCAAAATCCAAATTCACGAGGTCGAATTGCAAGCATGTGACACGATGTAAGCCATCAAGTTCATTAGGGCGCCTTCGATGCGGACCCTCAACCTGTCCCATCCGTCTGGATCGCGCGGTCCAGACGCGTTTTGCCGTGCAATGCGGTATTGTACTTGTCCACTCAACGGTTCAGGCGCCATTTTTCACGTAAATCGGAAGCAAACCCATGATGGGGCTTTGTGGGCGTCCAAATCTTCTATGCCATCCATTATCCATAGAGGATACACACAACATGTAATATTTTGTCCGTTACATCTTTTAAATGTGTGTGGCTAGGTCTGACTCGACTGAGATTCAATCAATTCTAGGTCAAATTACATAGTATATAAGAAGAAAAAAGAAAAACTAAAAAGAAAATTTTGCTCGGATCTTCACGCAAGAGCAAACGAATATAGCATCGACTGAGACATAACCAAGTCTCAGTCGACTGAGACTTAGCAAACCTATTTTAAAATAGACAATGTGCGACAACACCTTAGGAAGATAGAGTCATAGAGCGATTTGGTCAATAGTAGATGAGGAGGTTGATTTGATAGGGCATCTCCAACGGTTTCCCAATAGGGCACTACTAGGCGCCGGTTGGCAGACCCGTTTTTGCTCCGGTCGACCGGCCCGGTTGCCGCGCAACCGTTGATTTGGAGCGAGCATGACCATTTGATTTCTTGTCACGCGCCGTTTTTCTAGCTTAAGTTCGTGAGAAAAAAAACTCTGCGCTGAGACGTTGTGCACATCTCGCCCATCATGCCGCACCCAACTCCAGCGGTAGCAATAACAGCTAGCGGCCACAGCCACTAGCCGCATCTCGCCCATCTCCCCATGTTCCTCGTCGCTGGCCGGCACACCTGCGTCGCCCCATCTCTCGACCGGCCGGCCAAGTCGCAGTTGCATCCAAGCCGGTTGTAGCAAATTCGTCGCTCCTAGCCTGCTCGTCGCAGCCTTAATCGGAGCACTACCACGGACCGTCAAAGCTTCCTGTGTCGTTGGTTGCAGCACTAGGTCACACCGGTTCCAGCATTTATCAACGCAACGTCCGCCCCGCCGCAACACTACTGTGGGTCGTTGCAGCTCTCGGGGACATCGCTTCCAGTAAATCATCTTGCTGGTTCCGGCATTATTGCCGCGCCGCGCCCCCGTTAAAGCACCACCACATGCCTGTTGTAGCTCATAGAAACGTTGGTTCCAGCAAATCAAGGAGCTGTCTCCAGTATTGCCGTCGTGCTACCGCACCCCATTGCAACACCGCTGCAAATAGTTGTAGCTCTGAGGAACAATGGTTCCAGCAGCTAGTTGTAGCAAAAAACGCAGTGTTGTTCTAATATTGGTCGTGTCTTGGTATTCTTTCTAGCACTGTCGACTCATGGTTCCAGCAAATCGCATCACTAGTTCCAGCAAAACGCACTGGTGATTGTAGCATCAGGCAGTCGTGTGCTCGTGCACGGGTGCCGGTTATAGCAGCGCCGTGACCGTTGCAGCAGAAAAACAAAAACCCCATCCTGGATGTCGTCGTAGTAGAAGCAACAACCCTATCATGGGCGTCTCCCCGGCTGCACAAACACCTCAACAGTAGGAGCACATAGTCCCATCGTCGGCGTCCAACTGCACCATTTTGATGCCGGGAGCAGAGGAGGAAGAAAAAGGCAAGGAGAGAATCAGAGCACGAGGGCGAGTAGCGGATTTGATTCAGGGTGTGATGTTCGACTTGACGGCGCAAAGGCTAAAGCAGCGGGGGAGAGAGAGAGGAAGGTGGGAGATACGGTCGCATGTTGAAGACGAGGGGAGGGATGGGGATTGATATGTCTCTGTCGTATCTACTTTTCCAAACACTTTTGCTCTTGTTTTGGACTCTAATTTGCATGATTTGAATGAAACTAACCCGGACTAATGCTATTTTCAGCAGAATTACCATGGTGTTGTTTTTGTGCAGAAATCAAAGTTCTCCAAATGAGCTGAAACCTTTTGGAGATTTTTATGGAATTAATAAGAAATATTGGAGCAAAGAACCACCGGAGAGGGGCACCAGGGTGCACACACAACACCTGGGCGCCCCCTGGGGCGCGCCCTGGTGTTGTGTGGGCCCCTGGTGGCCCATATTACCCTAATTCCAATCACATAAATTCACTTTCGTGGAGAAGAAATAAGAGAGGAAGAACTATCGTGTTTCACGAGACGGAGCCGCCGCCACCTCCTGTTCTTCTTCGGGAGCTCAGATCTGGAGTCCGTTGTGACGTCCGGATACTTAAGCTACAGTAAACCTCTGTTAATGATGCCACGTCACCACAATTACCGTTGCTAATCTCGCGTTAGTTCGAAACTGATTCAAATTCAAATTTTGAATTTAAGTCAAACAATAAAAGTTTTCAAACATTAAAATAAAAATCTTCGGTTTGTACTAAATATTACATAGATAATTATGGTGTAGAGGACACAGTTTTATAAAATGCATAAATATTTTAACTTGAATTAAGACATAAAAAAATAAAAGAAAGAAAATACAAAAGAGAAAAACAAACAAAAAAAGGAAAAGAAACCCCCGGGGCTCCGGCCCAGCAGGCCACCGGCCCAACTGGGCCACGACCTACCAGGCCGGCCCAGCTCCCCCTGGCCCAACCGGCCACACCTTATCCCCTCACCCCCCCCCCGCAAACCCTAACCACCCACACCCCCACTCCTCTCCCCCCCTCCCCACGACCCCACGCCCCTCTTCCCTTCCCCGATCTAGATCGGGATCGGGGAGACGAACCTCCCTACGGCGCTCGGACCCCGTCGCCTCGTCCTCGCCACCCAGCGGCGCCGAGCACGGCCACCCCCTCGCCTTCTCCTCGACGGACCCCCGCCCGACGCCGTCACCCGTCGCCTCCATCTCGCCCTCGTCCGTCGCCACGCCGCCCCACGCCGCCTGGAATGCCGCTTCGCCGGCCGCCTCCTCATCTCCTCCCCGCCGCCCGACGTGCTCGACGCCGGCCCCGCATCGCCACGCGCCGTCGTCGGACCCCGCCGGAACGCCTCCTCGACTCCACCGCTCCCCGCCGTTGCGTTCGCCCTGCATCGGGCCTTCCCTGCAACGCGGGTGAGGAACCCCACTGGCCTCCTCCCTCTCTCTGGTCACGGCGCGTCACCGTGCCCCGCCCGCTCCGGCCACCATGGCCCTGTCCTGCGTCTGCGAGCTCCGCTCGTCGGGTCGCACCAGCTACCGCGTGTGCCCCCACCGCATCCTCCCTAGCGCGCCTCCTCGATCGGCTCCTCCTGCCGGCGGATCCCGGCAAGCCCCCGCGCTCCGGCCACGGCCACTGGCGCACGCTGCGTGCCCGCCCTGGGCGTCACCTCGTTCGGGCGGTTCCACCCGCCCCGTTTGGCCCGCGCCCGTTAGCCCTGATGGCTCGGATGAGCCACTGACTAAGGGGCCCACACCCAAAATGAATTAAAAAAAAGAATTAAGAATTAAAAAATATATATAAAAATATATAAATAGATAATAATAATATATAATGAGTAAATAATTAATATTAAAATTAATTAATTAACTAAATAATTAACTTAACTAATCTTGTTTAGTTGAACTAATTAAACTTGATTAACCTAATCACTTAGGATAGTTAATTAATCTGATAGGTTAATTAGCACTCAATGACAGGTGGGTCCCACTGGACCCACACGTCAGGTTGACCAAGTCAACTCTATTGACTGCTGATGTCAGCATGACATCATGCTGATGTCATTAATCTGTTTTTCGAATTAATTAAATAACTAATTAAATTTCAGAAATTAATAAAATCTTTAAAAAATCATATCTTTTAATCCGTAACTCGGATTAAAATATTTTCAACATGAAAGTTGCTCAGAACGACGAGACGAATTCGGATACGCAGACCGTTCATCCGCCACACACCCCTAACATATCAAAGTCGCAACTTTCCCCCTCCGGCTCCTCTGCCCGAAAACACGGAACACCGGGAATACTTTCCCGGATGTTTTCCCCCTTCGCCGGCATCACCTCATACTGCGTTAGGACACACCTAGCACCGCTCTTTGTCATGTCTTGCGTCGTCTTGCTTATGTTTGCACTGTATTTATTGTTTCTTCCCCCTCTTCTCTTCGGTAGACTACGAGACCGACGCTGCTGCTGCCCAGTTCGACTACGGAGTTGACGACCCCTCTCTCTTGCCAGAGCAACCAGGCAAGCCCCCCCCCCTTGATCACCAGATATCGCCTATTCTACTCTATACTGCTTGCATTAGAGTAGTGTAGCATGTTACTGCTTTCCAGTTATACCTATCCTGATGCATAGCCTGTCCTTGCTACTACTGTTGTTACCGTTACCTGCAATCCTACATGCTTAGTATAGGATGCTAGTATTTTCCATCTGTGGCCCTACATTCTTGTCCGTCTGCTGTGCTATACTATCGGGCCGTGATCACTCGGGAGGTGATCACGGGTATATACTATATACGTTATACATGATACATGTGGTGACCAAAGACGGGTCGGCTGGTGGAGCACCCGCGAGTGGATCTTTGTGGCGGAGCGACAGGGCAGGTTGAGACCGCCTAGGAGAGAGGTGGGCCTGGCCCTGTTCGGCGTTCGCGGATATTTAACACGCTTAACGAGATCTTGGTATTTGATCTGAGTTGGCTACGAGCCTATACGCACTAACCAACTACGTGGGAAAGATATGGGCACTCGGCGTCGTGGTATCAACCGAAGCACTTCGTGACGTCAGCGACTGAGCGGCGCGCGCCGAATTGGACTGGAACGCCACTAGGCTAGGTCTGCTTTCAGCCGCCCTCGCAACGTGCAGGTGTGTTTAGGGTGATGGGCCCAGACCCCTGGGCGCCTAGGTTTAGACCGGCGTGCTGACCTCTCTGTTGAGCCTAGGTGGGGCTGCGACGTGTTGATCTTCCGCGGCCGGGCATGACCCAGGAAAGTGTGTCCGGCCAAATGGGATCGAGCGTGTTGGGTAAGTTAGTGCACCCCTGCAAGGAAGTTAATCTATTCGAATAGCCGTGATCTTCAGTAACAGGACGACTTTGAGTTGTACCTTGACCTTATGACAACTAGAACCGGATACTTAATAAAACACACCCTTCCAAGTTCCACAGATAACCCGGTGATCGCTTTTCCACAGGGCGACGAGGGGAGGATCGCCGGGTAGGATTATGTTATGCGATGCTACTGGAGATGCTACTGGAGATGCTACTTGGAGATGCTACTTGGAGGACTTCAGTCTACTCTCTTCTACATGCTGCAAGACGGAGGCTCCCAGAAGCGTAGTCTTCGACAGGATTAGCTATCCCCCTCTTATTCTGGCATTCTGCAGTTCAGTCCACCGATATGGCCCTTTACACATATACCCATGCATATGTAGTGTAGCTCCTTGCTTGCGAGTACTTTGGATGAGTACTCACGGTTGCTTTTCTCCCTCTTTTCCCCTTTCCCTTCTATCTGGTTGTCGCAACCAGATGCTGGAGCCCTGGAGCCAGACGCCACCCTCGACGATGATTCCTACTACACTGGAGGTGCCTACTACTACGTGCAGGCCGCTGACGACGACCAGGAGTAGTTAGGAGGATCCCAGGCAGGAGGCCTGCGCCTCTTTCGATCTATATCCCAGTTTGTGCTAGCCTTCTTAAGGCAAACGTGTTTAACCCATGTCTGTACCCAGATATTGTTGCTTCCTCTAACTCGTCTATGATCGAGCACTTGTATTCGAGCCCTCGAGGCCCCTGGCTTGTATTATGATGCTTGTATGACTTATTTATGTTTTAGAGTTGTGATATCTTCCCGTGAGTCCCTGATTTTGATCGTACACGTTTGTTAGTGTATGATTGAATCGGGGGCGTCACAAGTTGGTATCAGAGCCGACTGCCGGTAGGAATCCCACTTCCACACTCCTTGGCCGAAGTCGAGTCTAGTCATTGAAAAACTTTTACTAACATGGCTGTGTGGCTTACGAGCCCACGTCGCCATTTGAGTGGTATTAGGATCTTTTATTCCTCGCCTTTACTCTGGGACCCTGATCTCTCTTCTATTCGGGTTAAATGGTTTTGCTAACTCTAACTCTAGGTTCTCGTAAATACTTTCTCCCGGAGAGCCCCTTCATTCCAGATGATGGCCTGCTTCACCAGAAGATTCCGAAGATACTCTTTGATATTCTCTCGAGACTTTGTGCCCATCACTTTTGCTATTCCCGACCACCGATAAATCCTTATGGATAACTACTTACACTTGCCATTCATATGATCATCCCCCATTGATCCTGTTATTACAAGATACCCTGAAGTTTTCTCTATTGTTCGAGAATACTTTGTGCCTACTGCCTAGCAGTTCTTTGCCACATGAATACCCCTTCAAATAAATCCTCGCACTTGTCGAATATCCGCTCATCCCCAGTTGTTCATGTGTTTCACAAAAGTATTCAAAATACTATTCGATCTTCCGAAAATCCTCTGGAGCCTTTTGCTCTTGAAATTCTTGCTTGCTTGCATTATGGTTAATCCCATAAGTCTCGTAGTCTTATTGACATTCCTTGTCATTATCATTTTGAGTCTGTTGACTCAATATGTTTGCGAATACCCGCAATCATCATTGATCCTTATAAATTACCTTCCCGGCTGAGCTGCTATTCTTTTAACTGGAATTGGTTCTCGACCAATCCAATTGTCGTTGATTGTACCCTAAGGCTATTCAACTTATCCGTCCCTAATCAGAGCATTGCTTCTGATCCCTTGATTTGGAAATGATAATTCCTTTGCATTTGACAATTGAGTTAGTCAGTTGTTTCTATAATCTGATCTCCTTGCATTCTTCTTCCCCTAGTTGAGTACCGATGCTCACGTCAGATCCCTTGTGGACCACCAGATCCTTTGTTGGATTTTATCTGACAACGCCCTTCATATTCGATAACCTTGTGAGCCTTTCCTCTGATACATAACGCCTTTGGTAAATTGTATCCTCTGCTTTCTCAACCATGCTCTGCCTTCGAGCTTGAGTTAATTACTTCTAAAGATTCTGGTATATGATTCTAAGATGCCCCGATGGGTTGAACCTATGCCTTCCTTAATATGTGTGGACTCGAAAGTTTTCACGAGTCGTACTCTTCTGGTATTTTGCCAGATAAAATTTCAACACTACAACTTCATTGAACGCGAGAAGTGAATGAAAGGTTGTGCATTGGGGAAGTGGGAGTCGACCTTGAACTTTGTGTTCATGCCCATGGACACGATACACATCTTCTCATCGAAGCTTCTTTTAAAATTAATTATTCCATTGATATAAGATCATCTTATATCTGGGATCTGGCCTTTTTGCAATCGTGGTTCCGACCATGTTCTCCTTTAAATACCATTTCTCGTGCAAGTTTAAGCACTTGTCTTCTGCAGAGCAATGCCCCAGTCCAACCTCTACTTCAATCTGTCATCGAGTATTACCCCATGGTATCTCAAGATTATCAGGGAACTGCCTAAATTTTTATGAGTTCATCAAGTACTACCTTCTCACTGATTCAAAATTTTCACGGGCTCTGAGTTATTAAAAACTCAAAGACACCGATAACTGAATCGAGTTCGCATTGCGATTCAACAAGTATTTGAACCCATCACTGCTTACAAATTTATTAATCCTTCAAGTCGTTCCTAGCCTGATCGGCTATATCATTATCGAGCTAATTTTAACTGTGCTACCCGGTCCTTCTTCCCGGAGCACAATTTTCGACGATGAACTAACCTTACGTCGATCATCATCGTCATATCATTTCGCCTTGAACAACAAGCTTGGTTTCGAGTTTGTGTCGTACCCTTGGTTCCAATAACCTTTCACTTTATCATTACTTTGACTTGATGTCATCGCCGATCGATTACATCTTCATGAACTCTCGCGACAAATGTGTCGTGAATATCATCAACATTCTGAGCTCTTCCAAGAGATCTATTGAAATCATGATGAGAAATACCATCCTTGCCCTCGATGATTGGTGTTATCATCGACCACTTTATTGCCTTCCGTTCAACACAAACTGGTTCGTGTTTCGTGTTATACCTTGAGATCCTTACTATCCAACATTTGTTCTTCTTTATCTTGGAGTATTACCATCTTTTATGACAAGAATGTCATGAGGATTACTCCACCTCTTAAGAATTCTTGGTATAGTGATACTTCTCACCATCACCATTCTTTCTTGGTTCCCGTGTTGATTCTAACCGAGGTACCTACAAGTGAACGGTGTTGTTTGGATTCTGTACTTCTAGCAACCCTATTGCTTGAAGTTAATGGTCAACCGTTCACTCTTAGACTATTGATTATTGAATCACCATTCTATCATTGATCGTGCTACCTAGTCCCATATTTCGGTTGCACCTTTAACCAATGTTTAACTGTGTATGTTTTCCTCAAGCATACATCATTATATCATTTGATCCGACAAGTGTTATCTCCTTGTTCACATAACTGTGGAAATCCACCTTTTTGGAAATCTTGAGGATTTTCGCTGATTCCATCAGCTACCCCCTCATCCTCTCCTTGATTTAATGATGAGCTCTTGTTTCGGAACTTGCTCCCATACCTGACACCAATCAGATCTGAATCTCGGTCAGATATGATGGTTGGAACATATTTCCAAGAGTTATAACAATGGTCTTTATGTGACCCGGTAAGGTGATGTCGTGCCTAGCACACCTGGTCGGAGGCCCTCTTGTTATAGTTCCCCTTTTCAGCAAGGTTACCCACTCTTCCATGGGGAAACTGTAAGACTTATTCTGCAAGTTGTTCCTGATGAATCTTTTGAGTATCCAAAGTCCGACCTTTGCTTGAAGACCATGTCAATGCTCTCTCGAAGCATGTCTGTGGTACTCCGTTCATCAACAAGAACATTTGAAGCACAATGCTAAATTCTCTTTATCAATTATCCAAACACCGTTGTATGGGTAACGTCATGAAATTCCTCTCCCTTTACCTCAATGATTCTCTACTTCTATCCTGTCATGGATATCATGCCCCGCTTGTCCTTGGGAAGGATATACCCCTGAAATATGTGTGTATACACATTTTCCTCCCCATTGTTTTGATTAAACCTGGAAATCACCTTTCCTTTCCATTGGTTTATTTAAACCCTTTCTATGATCTATATGATATAAACAGTAATAATTCCCTACTTGTGCAAACACCTTGGTGTACAACTCGGTCAGTAAGACCCTGTTACTTTTGTTGATGACATTTCGGTAACCACCGATGGACGAGAACTTTGCCTATTGGTCCGCCTCGTTCAACGAGCAGGAAAATGGTTCTCTTCGTCCCTCGCCCCTGGTATCGACGTTGTTGCCAACATAATCGACAGGCTATCCTCTGACATGCCTTTCTTGCATGATCACGCAAGACGTCTCCGCCCTTCCTACTTTTAACCCACATGGTGGGCCCATAACCCACAGTTCCACAGGATCGAAACCTGACTCTCCTGTACACCCCCTGTTCCCAAAGTTATTCCTCTCGCGTGGACTCGTACGTAATTCATGAGCCACCTTCCGATGAGATCATCAATTCTGGCATCGGAAACAATAATTATTCCGTTGCTTGGAACCCCTTTCACCTTATGTCTAGGCATTGAACGATTGCCTGGCTGCTTGAAACTTCTTATTGTACCTTCCAACTTTACTCTCGAGGTGTTTTATTTTGTTCAACTCGAGAGGTACTCATATGCTCATTCATGGGTTAATCCCAGATTATTACCCTTATAGCATTCTGTCGTTTCCGATCTACCCCGTTACCTATTCGTAAGTACGATGGAGTTTCCGAAGAAAGGATGCCGACTTTTCATCTCAATGACCTGAAGCAGAAAAATGAAGACATCAATGTAATGAATCAACCGCTTCGAGAAGAGCAACCAAGACCGAGAGGGTTCGTTAGAATTTCGTAACCAGACCTTACCCCCTAGTCCCCCTCTTAAATCTCGGGACGAGATTTCTTGTAGTGGAGGAGAATTGTGACGTCCGGATACTTAAGCTACAGTAAACCTCTGTTAATGATGCCACGTCACCACAATTACTGTTGCTAATCTCGCGTTAGTTCGAAACTGATTCAAATTCAAATTTTGAATTTAAGTCAAACAATAAAAGTTTTCAAACATTAAAATAAAAATCTTCGGTTTGTACTAAATATTACATAGATAATTATGGTGTAGAGGACACAGTTTTATAAAATGCATAAATATTTTAACTTGAATTAAAACATAAGAGAAATAAATAAAAGAAAGAAAATACAAAAGAGAAAAATAAAAAAAAAGGAAAAGAAACCCCCAGGGCTCCGGCCCAGCAGGCCACCGGCCCAACTGGGCCACGACCTACCAGGCCGGCCCAGCTCCCCCCTGGCCCAACCGGCCACACCTTATCCCCTCACCCCCCCGCAAACCCTAACCACCCACACCCCCACTCCTCTCTCCCCCTCCCCACGACCCCACGCCCCTCTTCCCTTCCCCGATCTAGATCGGGATCGGGGGGACGAACCTCCCCACGACGCTCGGACCCCGTCGCCTCGTCCTCGCCACCCAGCGGTGCCGAGCACCGCCACCCCCTCGCCTTCTCCTCGACAGACCCCCGCCCGACGCCGCCACCCGTCGCCTCCATCTCGCCCTCGTCCGTCGCCACGCCGCCCCACGCCGCCTGGAATGCCGCTTCGCCGGCCGCCTCCTCATCTCCTCCCCGCATCGCCACGCGCCGTCGTCGGACCCCGCCGGAATGCCTCCTCGACTCCATCGCTCCCCGCCGTCGCGTTCGCCCTGCATCGGGCCTTCCCTGCAACGCGGGTGAGGAACCCCACCGGCCTCCTCCCTCTCTCTGCTCACGACGCGTCACCGTGCCCCGCCCGCTCCGGCCACCATGGCCCTGTCCTGCGTCTGCGAGCTCCGCTCGTCGGGTCGCACCAGCTACCGTGTGTGCCCCCACCGCATCCTCACTAGCGCGCCTCCTCGACCGGCTCCTCCTGCCGGCGGATCCCGGCGAGCCCCCGCGCTCCGGCCACGGCCACTAGCGCACGCTGCGTGCCCGCCCTGGGCGTCACCTCGTTCGGGCGGTTCCACCCGCCCCGTTTGGCCCGCGCCCGTTAGCCCTGATGGCTCGGATGAGCCACTGACTAAGGGGCCCACACCCAAAATGAATTAAAAAAAGAATTAAGAATTAAAAAATATATATAAAAATATATAAATAGATAATAATAATATATAATGAGTAAATAATTAATATTAAAATTAATTAATTAACTAAATAATTAACTTAACTAATCTTGTTTAGTTGAACTAATTAAACTTGATTAACCTAATCACTTAGGTTAGTTAATTAATCTGATAGGTTAATTAGCACTCAATGACAGGTGGGTCCCGCTGGACCCACACGTCAGGTTGACCAAGTCAACTCTGTTGACTGCTGATGTCAGCATGACATCATGCTGATGTCATTAATCTGTTTTTTGAATTAATTAAATAATTAATTAAATTTCGGAAATTAATAAAATCTTTAAAAAATCTTATCTTTTAATCCGTAACTCGGATTAAAATATTTTCAACATGAAAGTTGCTCAGAACGACGAGACGAATCTGGATACGCAACCCTTTCGTCCGCCACACACCCCTAACATATCAAACTCGCAACTTTCCCCCTCCGGCTCCTCTGCCCGAAAACACGGAACACCGGGAATACTTTCCCGGATGTTTTCCCCCTTCGCCGGCATCACCTCATACTGCGTTAGGACACACCTAGCACCGCTCTTTGTCATGTCTTGCGTCGTCTTGCTTATGTTTGCACTGTATTTATTGTTTCTTCCCCCTCTTCTCTTCGGTAGACTACGAGATCGACGCTGCTGCTGCCCAGTTCGACTACGGAGTTGACGACCCCTCTCTCTTGCTAGAGCAACCAGGCAAGCCCCCCCCCCTTGATCACTAGATATCGCCTATTCTACTCTATATTGCTTGCATTAGAGTAGTGTAGCATGTTACTGCTTTCAGTTAATCCTATACCGCTGCATAGCCTGTCCTTGCTACTACTGTTGTTACCTTTACCTGCAATCCTACATGCTTAGTATAGGATGCTAGTATTTTTCATCTGTGGCCCTACATTCTTGTCCGTCTGCTGTGCTATACTATCGGGCCGTGATCACTCGGGAGGTGACCATGGGTATATACTATATACGTTATACATGATACATGTGGTGACCAAAGACGGGTCGGCTGGTGGAGCACCCGCGAGTGGATATTTGTGGCGGAGCGACAGGGCAGGTTGAGACCGCCTAGGAGAGAGGTGGGCCTGGCCCTGTTCGGCGTTCGCGGATATTTAACACGCTTAACGAGATCTTGGTATTTGATCTGAGTTGGCTACGAGCCTATACGCACTAACCAACTACGTGGGAAAGATATGGGCACTCGGCGTCATGGTATCAGCCGAAGCACTTCGTGACGTCAGCGACTGAGCGGCGCGCGCCGAATTGGACTGGAACGCCACTAGGCTAGGTCTACTTTCGGCCGCCCTCGCAACATGCAGGTGTGTTCAGGGTGATGGGCCCAGACCCCTGGGCGCCTAGGTTTAGAACGGCGTGCTGACCTCTCTGTTGAGCCTAGGTGGGGCTGCGACGTGTTGATCTTCCGAGGCCGAGCATGACCCAGGAAAGTGTGTCTGGCCAAATTGGATCGAGCATGTTTGGTAAGTTGGTGCACCCCTGCAGGGAAGTTAATCTATTCGAATAGCTGTGATCTTCGGTAACAGAATGACTTGGAGTTGTACCTTGACCTTATGACAACTAGAACCGGATACTTAATAAAACACACCCTTCCAAGTTCCACAGACAACCCGGTGATCGCTTTTCCACAGGGCGACGAGGGGAGGATCGCCGGGTAGGATTATGTTATGCGATGCTACTGGAGATGCTACTGGAGATGCTACTGGAGATGCTACTTGGAGATGCTACTTGGAGGACTTCAGTCTACTCTCTTCTACATGCTGCAAGACGGAGGCTCCCAGAAGCGTAGTCTTCGACAGGATTAGCTATCCCCCTCTTATTCTGGCATTCTGCAGTTTAGTCCACCGATATGGCCCTTTACACATATACCCATGCATATGTAGTGTACCTCCTTACTTGCGAGTACTTTGGATGAGTACTCCCGGTTGCTTTTCTCCCTCTTTTCCCCTTTCCCTTCTATCTGGTTGTCGCAACCAGATGCTGGAGCCCTGGAGCTAGACGCCACCGTCGACGATGATTCCTACTACACTGGAGGTGCCTACTACTACGTGCAGGCCGCTGACGACGACCAGGAGTAGTTAGGAGGATCCCAGGCAGGAGGCCTGCGCCTCTTTCAATCTGTATCCCAGTTTGTGCTAGCCTTCTTAAGGCAAACTTGTTTAACCTATGTCTGTACCCAGATATTGTTGCTTCCGCTGACTCGTCTATGATCGAGCACTTGTATTCGAGCCCTCGAGGCTCCTGGCTTGTATTATGATGCTTGTATGACTTATTTATGTTTTAGAGTTGTGTTGTGATATCTTCCCGTGAGTCCCTGATTTTGATCGTACACGTTTGTTAGTGTACAATTGAATCGGGGGCGTCACAAGTTGGTATCAGAGCCGATTGCCTGTAGGAATCCCCCTTCCACACTCCTTGGCCGAAGTCGAGTCTAGTCATTGAAAAACTTTTACTAACATGGTTGTGTGGCTTACGAGCCCACGTCGCCATTTGGGTGGTATTAGGATCTTTTATTCCTCGCCTTTACTCTGGGACCCTGATCTCTCTTCTATTCGGGTTAAATGGTTTTGCTAACTCTAACTCTAGGTTCTCGTAAGTACTTTCTCCCGGAGAGCCCCTTCATTCCAGATGATGGCCTGCTTCACCAGAAGATTCCGAAGATAATCTTCGATATTCTCTCGAGACTTTGTGCCCATCACTTTTGCTATTCCCGACCACCGATAAATCCTTATGGATAACTACTTACACTTGCCATTCATATGATCATCCCCCATTGATCCTGTTATTACAAGATACCCTGAAGTTTTCTCTATTGTTTCGAGAATACTTTGTGCCTACTGCCTAGCAGTTCTTTGCCACATGAATACCTCTTAAAATAAATCCTCGGACTTGTCGAATATCCGCTCATCCCCAGTTGTTCATGTGTTTCACAAAAGTATTCAAAATACTATTCGATCTTCCGAAAATCCTCTGGAGCCTTTTGCTCCTGAAATTCTTGCTTGCTTGCATTATGGTTAATCCCATAAGTCTCGTAGTCTTATTGACATTCCTTGTCATTATCATTTTGAGTCTGTTGACTCAATATGTTTGTGAATACCCGCAATCATCATTTATCCTTATAAATTACCTTCCCGGCTGAGCTGCTATTCTTTTAACTGGAATTGGTTCTCGACCAATCCAATTGTCGTTGATTGTACCCTAAGGCTATTCAACTTATCCGTCCCTAATCAGAGCATTGCTTCTGATCCCTTGATTTGGAAAGGATAATTCCTTTGCATTTGACAATTGAGTTAGTCAGTTGTTTCTTTAATCTGATCTCCTTGCATTCTTCTTCCCCTAGTTGAGTACCGATGCTCACGTCAGATCCCTTGTGGACCACCAGATCCTTTGTTGGATTTTATCTGACAACGCCCTTCATATTCGATAACCTTGTGAGCCTTTCCTCTGATACATAACACCTTTGGTAAATTGTATCCTCTGCTTTCTCAACCATGCTCTGCCTTCGAGCTTGAGTTAACTACTTCTAAAGATTCTGGTATATGATTCTAAGATGCCCCGATGGGTTGAACCTATGCCTTCCTTAATATGTGTGGACTCGAAAGTTTTCACGAGTCGTACTCTTCTGGTATTTTGCCAGATAAAATTTCAACACTACAACTTCATTGAACGCGAGAAGTGAATGAAAGGTTGTGCATTGGGGAAGTGGGAATCGACCTTGAACTTTGTGTTCATGCCCATGGACACGATACACATCTTCTCATCGAAGCTTCTTTTAAAATTAATTATTCCATTGATATAAGATCATCTTATATCTGGGATCTGGCCTTTTTGCAATCGTGGTTCCGACCATGTTCTCCTTTAAATACCATTTCTCGTGCAAGTTTAAGCACTTGTCTTCTGCAGAGCAATGCCCCAGTCCAACCTCTACTTCGATCTGTCATCGAGTATTACCCCATGGTATCTCGAGATTATCAGGGAACTGCCTAAATTTTTATGACTTCATCAAGTACTACCTTCTCACTGATTCAAATTTTTCACGGGCTCTGAGTTATTAAAAACTCAAAGACACCGATAACTGAATCGAGTTCGCATTGCGATTCAATAAGTATTTGAACCCATCACTGCTTACAAATTTATTAATCCTTCAAGTCGTTCCTAGCCTGATCGGCTATATCATTATCGAGCTAATTTTAACTATGCTACCCGGTCCTTCTTCCCGGAGCACAATTTTCGACGATGAACTAACCTTACGTCGATCATCATCGTCATATCATTTCGCCTTGAACAACAAGCTTGGTTTCGAGTTTGTGTCGTACCCTTGGTTCCAATAACCTTTCACTTTATCATTACTTTGACTTGATGTCATCGCCGATCGATTACATCTTCATGAACTCTCGCGACAAATGTGTCGTGAATATCATCAACATTCTGAGCTCTTCCAAGAGATCTATTGAAATCATGATGAGAAATACCATCCTTGCCCTCGATGATTGGTGTTATCATCGACCACTTTATTGCCTTCCGTTCAACACAAACTGGTTCGTGTTTCGTGTTATACCTTGAGATCCTTACTATCCAACATTTGTTCTTCTTTAGCTTGGAGTATTACCATCTTTTATGACAAGAATGTCATGAGGATTACTCCACCTCTTAAGAATTTATGTATAGTGATACTTCTCACCATCACCATTCTCTCTTGGTTCCCGTGTTGATTCTAACTGAGGTACCTACAAGTGAATGGTGTTGTTTGGATTCTGTACTTCTAGCAACCCTATTGCTTGAAGTTAATGGTCAACCGTTCACTCTTAGACTATTGATTATTGAATCACCATTCTATCATTGATCGTGCTACCTAGTCCCATATTTCGGTTGCACCTTTAACCAATGTTTAACTGTGTATGTTTTCCTCAAGCATACATCATTATATCATTTGATCCGACAAGTGTTATCTCCTTGTTCACATAACTGTGGAAATCCACCTTTTTGGAAATCTTGAGGATTTTCGCTGATTCCATCAGCTACCCCCTCATCCTCTCCTTGATTTAATGATGAGCTCTTGTTTCGGAACTTGCTCCCATACCTGACACCAATCAGATCTGAATCTCGGTCAGATATGATGGTTGGAACATATTTCCAAGAGTTATAACAATGGTCTTTATGTGACCCGGTAAGGTGATGTCGTGCCTAGCACACCTGGTCGGAGGCCCTCTTGTTATAGTTCCCCTTTTCAGCAAGGTTACCCACTCTTCCATGGGGAAACTGTAAGACTTATTCTGCAAGTTGTTCCTGATGAATCTTTTGAGTATCCAAAGTCCGACCTTTGCTTGAAGACCATGTCAATGCTCTCTCGAAGCATGTCTGTGGTACTCCGTTCATCAACAAGAACATTTGAAGCACAATGCTAAATTCTCTTTATCAATTATCCAAACACCGTTGTATGGGTAACGTCATGAAATTCCTCTCCCTTTACCTCAATGATTCTCTACTTCTATCCTGCTATGGAGATCATGCCCCGCTTGTCCTTGGGAAGGATATACCCCTGAAATATGTGTGTATACACATTTTCCTCCCCATTGTTTTTATTAAACCTGGAAATCACCTTTCCTTTCCATTGGTTTATTTAAACCCTTTCTATGATCTATATGATATAAACAGTAATAATTCCCTACTTGTGCAAACACCTTGGTGTACAACTCGGTCAGTAAGACCCTGTTACTTTTGTTGATGACATTTCGGTAACCATCGATGGACGAGAACTTTGCCTATTGGTCCGCCTCGTTCAACGAGCAGGAAAATGGTTCTCTTCGTCCCTCGCCCCTGGTATCGACGTTGTTGCCAACATAATCGACAGGCTATCCTCTGACATGCCTTTCTTGCATGATCACGCAAGACGTCTCCGCCCTTCCTACTTTTAACCCACATGGTGGGCCCATAACCCACAGTTCCACAGGATCGAAACCTGACTCTCCTGTACACCCCCTGTTCCCAAAGTTATTCCTCTCGTGTGGACTCGTACGTAATTCATGAGCCACCTTCCGATGAGATCATCAATTCTGGCATCGGAAACAATAATTATTCCGTTGCTTGGAACCCCTTTCACCTTATGTCTAGGCATTGAACGATTGCCTGGCTGCTTGAAACTTCTTATTGTACCTTCCAACTTTACTCTCGAGGTGTTTTATTTTGTTCAACTCGAGAGGTACTCATATGCTCATTCATGGGTTAATCCCAGATTATTACCCTTATAGCATTCTGTCGTTTCCGATCTACCCCGTTACCTATTCGTAAGTACGATGGAGTTTCCGAAGAAAGGATGCCGACTTTTCATCTCAATGACCTGAAGCAGAAAAATGAAGACATCAATGTAATGAATCAACCGCTTCAAGAAGAGCAACCAAGACCGAGAGGGTTCGTTAGAATTTCGTAACCAGACCTTACCCCCTAGTCCCCCTCTTAAATCTCGGGACGAGATTTCTTGTAGTGAAGGAGAATTGTGACGTCCGGATACTTAAGCTACAGTAAACCTTTATTAATGATGCCACGTCACCACAATTACTGTTGCTAATCTCGCGTTAGTTCGAAACTGATTCAAATTCAAATTTTGAATTTAAGTCAAACAATAAAAGTTTTCAAACATTAAAATAAAAATCTTTGGTTTGTACTAAATATTACATAGATAATTATGGTGTAGAGGACACAGTTTTATAAAATGCATAAATATTTTAATTGAATTAAGACATAAAAAAATAAAAGAAAGAAAATGCAAAAGAGAAAAACAAAAAAAGGAAAAGAAATCCCCGGGGCTCCGGCCCAGCAGGCCACCGGCCCAACTGGGCCACGACCTACCAGGCCGGCCCAGCTCCCCCCTGGCCCAACCGGCCACACCTTATCCCCTCACCCCCCCCCCCCGCAAACCCTAACCACCCACACCCCCACTCCTCTCTCCCCCTCCCCACGACCCCACGCCCCTATTCCCTTCCTCGATCTAGATCGGGATCGGGGGGACGAACCTCCCCACGGCGCTCGGACCCCGTCGCCTCGTCCTCGCCACCCAGCGGCGCCGAGCACCGCCACCCCCTCGCCTTCTCCTCGACGGACCCCCGCCCGACGCCGCCACCCGTCGCCTCCATCTCGCCCTCGTCCGTCGCCACGCCGCCCCACGCCGCCTGGAATGCCGCTTCGCCGGCCGCCTCCTCATCTCCTCCCCGCCGCCCGACGTGCTCGACGCCGGCCCCGCATCGCCACGCGCCGTCGTCGGACCCCGCCGGAACGCCTCCTCGACTCCATCCCTCCCCGCCGTCGCGTTCGCCCTGCATCGGGCCTTCCCTGCAACGCGGGTGAGGAACCCCACCGGCCTCCTCCCTCTCTCTGCTCACGGCGCGTCACCGTGCCCCGCCCGCTCCGGCCACCATGGCCCTGTCCTGCGTCTGCGAGCTCTGCTCGTCGGGTCGCACCAGCTACCGCGTGTGCCCCCACCGCATCCTCCCTAGCGCGCCTCCTCGACCGGCTCCTCCTGCCGGCGGATCCCGGCGAGCCCCCGCGCTCCGGCCACGGCCACTGGCGCACGCCGCGCGCCCGCCCTGGGCGTCACCTCGTTTGGGCGGTTCCACCCGCCCCGTTTGGCCCGCGCCCGTTAGCCCTGGTGGCTCGGATGAGCCACTGACTAAGGGGCCCCACACCCAAAATGAATTAAAAAAGAATTAAAAATTAAATATATATATATATATATAAATATATAAATAGATAATAATAATATATAATGAGTAAATACTTAATATTAAAATTAATTAATTAACTAAATAATTAACTTAACTAATCTTGTTTAGTTGAACTAATTAAACTTGATTAACCTAATCACTTAGGTTAGTTAATTAATCTGATAGGTTAATTAGCACTCAATGACAGGTGGGTCCCGCTGGACCCACACGTCAGGTTGATCAAGTCAACTCTGTTGACTGCTGATGTCAGCATGACATCATGCTGATGTCATTAATCTGTTTTTTGAATTAATTAAATAATTAATTAAATTTCAGAAATTAATAAAATCTTTAAAAAATCATATCTTTTAATCCGTAACTCGGATTAAAATATTTTCAACATGAAAGTTGCTCAGAACGACGAGACGAATCCGGATACGCAGCCCTTTCGTCCGCCACACACCCCTAACATATCAAACTCGCAACTTTCCCCCTCCGGCTCCTCTGCCCGAAAACACGGAACACCGGGAATACTTTCCCGGATGTTTTCCCCCTTCGCCGGCATCACCTCATACTGCGTTAGGACACACCTAGCACCGCTCTTTGTCATGTCTTGCGTCGTCTTGCTTATGTTTGCACTGTATTTATTGTTTCTTCCCCCTCTTCTCTTCGGTAGACTACGAGACCGACGCTGTTGCTGCCCAGTTCGACTACGGAGTTGACGACCCCTCTCTCTTGCCAGAGCAACCAGGCAAGCCCCCCCCCCCTTGATCACTAGATATCGCCTATTCTACTCTATACTGCTTGCATTAGAGAAGTGTAGCATGTTACTGCTTTCAGTTAATCCTATACTGCTGCATAGCCTATCCTTGCTACTACTGTTGTTACCTTTACCTGCAATCCTACATGCTTAGTATAGGATGCTAGTATTTTTCATCTGTGGCCCTACATTCTTGTCCGTCTGCTGTGCTATACTATCGGGCCGTGATCACTCGGGAGGTGACCACGCGTATATACTATATACGTTATACATGATACATGTGGTGACCAAAGACGGGTTGGCTGGTGGAGCACCCGCGAGTGGATATTTGTGGTGGAGCGACAGGGCAGGTTGAGACCGCCTAGGAGAGAGGTGGGCCTGGCCCTGTTCGGCGTTCGCGGATATTTAACACGCTTAACGAGATCTTGGTATTTGATCTGAGTTGGCTACGAGCCTATACGCACTAACCAACTACGTGGGAAAGATATGGGCACTCGGTGTCGTGGTATCAGCCGAAGCACTTCGTGACGTCAGCGACTGAGCGGCGCGCGCCGAATTGGACTGGAACGCCACTAGGCTAGGTCTGCTTTCGGCCGCCCTCGCAACGTGCAGGTGTGTTCAGGGTGATGGGCCCAGACCCCTGAGCGCCTAGGTTTAGACCGGCGTGCTGACCTCTCTGTTGAGCCTAGGTGGGGCTGCGACGTGTTGATCTTCCGAGGCCGGGCATGACCCAGGAAAGTGTGTCCGGCCAAATGGGATCGAGCGTGTTGGGTAAGTTGGTGCACCCCTGCAGGGAAGTTAATCTATTCGAATAGCCGTGATCTTCGGTAACAGGACGACTTGGAGTTGTACCTTGACCTTATGACAACTAGAATTGGATACTTAATAAAACACACCCTTCCAAGTTCCACAGACAACCTGGTGATCGCTTTTCCACAGGGCGACGAGGGGAGGATCTCCGGGTAGGATTATGTTATGCGATGCTACTGGAGATGCTACTGGAGATGCTACTGGAGATGCTACTTGGAGATGCTACTTGGAGGACTTCAGTCTACTCTCTTCTACATGCTGCAAGACGGAGGCTCCCAGAAGCGTAGTCTTCGACAGGATTAACTATCCCCCTCTTATTCTGGCATTCTGCAGTTCAGTCCACCGATATGGCCCTTTACACATATACCCATGCATATGTAATGTAGCTCCTTGCTTGCGAGTACTTTGGATGAGTACTCACGGTTGCTTTTCTCCCTCTTTTCCCCTTTCCCTTCTATCTGGTTGTCGCAACCAGATGCTGGAGCCCTGGAGCTAGACGCCACCGTCGACGATGATTCCTACTACACTGGAGGTGCCTACTACTACGTGCAGGCCGCTGACGACGACCAGGAGTAGTTAGGAGGATCCCAGGCAGGAGGCCTGCGCCTCTTTCGATCTGTATCCCAGTTTGTGCTAGCCTTCTTAAGGCAAACTTGTTTAACCTATGTCTGTACCCAGATATTGTTGCTTCCGCTGACTCTTCTATGATCGAGCACTTGTATTCGAGCCCTCGAGGCCCCTGGCTTGTATTATGATGCTTGTATGACTTATTTATGTTTTAGAGTTGTGTTGTGATATCTTCCCGTGAGTCCCTGATTTTGATCGTACACGTTTGTTAGTGTACGATTGAATCGGGGGCGTCACATCCGTTTGGGGCTCCGGAGAGGGGAATCTTCGATCTTCATCATCACCAACCTTTCTTCATCACCAATTCCATGATGCTCCTCATCGGGAGTGAGTAATTTCTTCATACGCTCGCTGGTCGGTGTAGGGGTTGGATGAGATTGATCATGTAATCGAGTTAGTTTTGTTAGGGCTTGATCCCTAGTATCCACTATGTTCTGAGATTGATGTTTGACACATCCATTTTGCATCATGTTTTCTTACTGTTATTTATGATGTTTTTATGCATAATAATGCTTTTGGAGTAATTCTAATGACTTTTCTCTCATAATTTGCAAGGCACACACCAAGAGGGAGAATTCCGGCAGCTGGAAATCCGGACCTGAAAAAGCTACGCCAGGCTACCTATTCTGCACAACTCCAAACAAGCTGAAACTTCACGGAGAATTTTGATGGAATATTTCATGAATATTGGAGCAAATAAGTACCAGAGGAGGCCCACCAGGTGGGCACAACCCACTTGGGCGCGCCAGGGAGCCCAGGCGCACCCTGGTGGGTTGTGCTCACCCAGGCCCACCTCCGGTGCCCATCTTCTGGTATATAAGTCTGACCTTGAAAAAATATAGAGAGGACTTTAGGGACGGAGCGTCGCCGTCTCGAGGAGAAACTTGGGCAGGAGCACTTTTTCCCTCCGGCGGAGCGATTCCGCCGGGGGAACTTCCCTCTCGGAGGGGGAAATCATCGTCATCATCATCATCAACAACTCTCCCATCTTGGGGAGGGCTATCTCATCAACATATTCAACAGCACCATCTCATCTCAAACCTAGTTCATCTCTTGTGTTCAATCTTGTTACCGGAACTATAAATTGGTGTTTATGGGTGACTAGTAGTGTTGATTACACCATGCAGTTGTTTACCATATGGTTTATTTGGTGGAAGATTATATGTTCAGATCCAATATGCTATTTAATACCCCTATGATCTTGAGCATGATTATCATTTGTGAGTAGTTACTTTTGTTCTTGAGGTCGCGGGAGAAATCATGTTGCAAGTAATCATGTGAACTTGATGTGTGTTCGATATTTTGATAGTATGTGTGTTGTGATTCCCTTAGTGGTGTCATGTAAACGTCGACTACATGACACTTCACCATATTTGGGCCTAAGGGAATGCATTGTGGAGTAGTAATTAGATGATGGGTTGCGAGAGTGACAAAAGCTTAAACCCCAGTTTATGCGCTATTCCGTAAGGGACCGATTGGATCCAAAAGTTTAATGCTATGGTTAGAATTTATTCTTAATACTTTTCCCGTAGTTGCGGATGCTTGCGGGAGCGTTAATCATAAGTGGGAGGTTTGTTCAAGTAAGAACATCACCTAAGCACCGATCCACCACATATCAAATTATCAAAGTAGCAAACACAAATGGAACCAACATGATGAAAGTGACTAGATGAAATTCCCATGTACCCTCAAGAAGGCTTTGCTTACTATAAGAGACTGTTTTGGCATGTCCTTTGCCTCAAAAGGATTGGGCTACCTTGCTGCACTTTTTTTACTACTATCATTACTTGCTCGTTACAAAATATCTTGCTATCAAACTACTCTGTTACTTACAATTTCAGCACTTGCAGATATTACCTTGTTAAAAACCACTTGTCATTTCCTTCTGCTCCTCGTTGGGTTCGACACTCTTACTTTTTGAAAAGAGCTACAATTGATCCCCTATACTTGTTTTTGATGATGATTGTTTTGAAGCCTTTGAAACACTTAAGAAAGCCTTAATTTCTAGGCCTCTTACAAACCTTTTGCAAAAGGATGTCCTTTTTTGTTTTTGATGATGATTATTTGCAAGCCTTTGAAACACTTAAGAAAGCATTACTTTCTGCACCTATTGTTCAACCACCTGATTGGAACTTGCCTTTTGAAATTATGTGTGATGCTAGTGATTATGTTGTTGGTGCTGTTCTAGGAAAAAGAGTTGATAAGAAACTAAATGTTATTCATTATATATGCTAGTAAAACTCTAGACAGTGCTCAAAATAATTATGCTACTACTGAAAAAGAATCTCTAGCAATGGTGTTTGCTTGTGATAAATTTAGATCTTACATTGTTGACTCTAAAGTTATCGTTCACACCGACCATGCTACTATTAAATACCTGATGGAAAAGAAAGATGCTAAACCTAGACTTATTCGATGGGTTCTCTTGCTATAAGAATTTGATTTGCATATTACTGATAGAAAAGGAGCTGAGAACCCCGTAGCTGATAACTTGTCTAGGCTTGAAAATGTGCTTGATGACCCACTACCTATTGATGATAGTTTTCCTGATGAGCAGTTAGATGCAATAAATGTTGCTCATAATACTCCTTGGTATGCTGACTATGCTAATTACATTGTTCCTAAATATTTACCACGTAGCTTTACATACCAACAAAAAATTCTTCTATGATTTAAGACACTATTTTTGGGATGACCCACATCTTTATAAAGAAGAAGTAGATGGTATTATTAAACATTTTGTACCCGAGCATGAACAGGGACAAATCCTTCAGAAATGTCACTCCGAAGCTTATGGAGGGCATCATGCTGGAGACAGAACTGCTCACAAGGTGTTGCAATCCGGATTTTATTGGCCTACTCTCTTCAAGGATGCTCGTAAGTTCGTCTTATCTTGTAATGAATGCCAAAGAATAGGTAATATCGGTAAGCGTCAAGAAATGCCTATGAATTATTCACTTGCTGTTGAACCATTTGATGTTTGGGGATTTGATTACATGGGACCTTTTCCTTCCTCTAATGGGTATACACATATTTTGGTTGCTGTTGATTATGTTACTAAATGGGTAGAAGCTGTTCCAACCAGTAGTGCTGATCACAATACCTCTATTAAAGTGCTTAAGGAAGTTATTTTCCCAAGGTTTGGAGTCCCTAAATATTTAATGATTGCTGGTGGTTCACACTTTATTCATGGTGCTTTTCATAAAATGCTTGCCAAGTATGATGTTAACCATAGAATTGCATCACCTCATCATCCTCAGTCTAGTGGTCAAGTTGAGCTTAGTAATAGAGAAATAAAATTAATTTTGCAAAAGACTATCAATAGGTCCAGGAAGAATTGGTCTAAGAAATTAGGTGTTGCACTTTGGGCTTATAGAATAGCATATAAAAATCCTATGGGCATGTCTCCTTATAAAATGGTTTATGGAAAAGCTTGTCATTTGCCTCTTGAATTAGAACATAAAGCATATTGGGCAATCAAGGAACTCAACTATGATTTAAAATTTGCCGGTGAAAAGAGGTTATTTGACATTAGCTCATTAGATGAATGGAGAACCCAAGCTTATGAAAATGCCAAGTTGTTTAAAGAAAAAGTTAAAAGATGGCATGATAAAAGAATCCAAAAGCGTTAGTTTAAAGTTGGAGAATATGTTCTTCTGTACAACTCTCGTTTCAGGTTCTTTGCAGGAATACTCCTCTCAAAATGGGAAGGATCCTATGTTGTCGAGGAGGTTTATCGGTCTGGAGCTATCAAAATAAATAATGTTGAAGGTACTAACCCGGAGGTTGTTAATGGGTAACGAATAAAACATTATATCTCAGGACGCCCATTAATGTTGAAAGCAATGTTATCCAAACTTTGACACCGGAAGAACACATAAAAGAGTCCTTCCGGAACACTCCAGAATCGTGAAAATAAGGAGGTACGTGATACGGTAAGTAAACGGACTCCAAAAAATCCACAAAAATATTTTTTGTTAGTTTTGGAATATTTAGAAAATTAGGAAAATAATAAACTACCGGGAAAGTGACCCTGGTGGGCACAAGACACCAGGGCGCGCCTGGCAAACAAGGCGCGCCCGGGTGGGTTGTGCCCACCTGGGGCACCTTCCGGACTCCGTTTTTATTCTGTTTGCTTGTTTCCCAAGATAAAAAAATCTTTATATACCCCCCGAACCTATTGACCATCGTATCATGGAGAAATCTTCTGTTTTCTTTTCTTGCCGTTTTCCTGCTGAAAATATGTCATCCCAAGACTGTGAGGGTGAGAGATATGTTGATGATTTCATCGCAAACCCCAAGTCTTATGGGGATGTGGAGCATTATGGCTGGACTTCGAAGGAAGATGAAGACTATTATCCCTGGGAGGAGGAATCGAGCTCAGACAAAGATGAAGCCCCGTTGCCTCAACCTGGGGACATGCATGTGAAATTCAAGAAGTCTAGCCTCCCCATTAAAGCAAAGAGGCCTAAGGTTCAGTTTATACCTTTCCGCCTTTTGCAGGAAAATAAGCAGGATTTATGCAAAAAGGTACTAGAGCTTGAGCAGGAGATTAGTGAATTGAAAGAGGAAAATTCTATCCTCAAGTGTAAGCTGAGGAAGAAGGACAAGACTGTCGGTGTCAAAACCGGCGGATCTCGGGTAGGGAGTCCCGAACTGTGCGTCTAAGGTCGATGGTTACAGGAGACAAGGGACACGATGTTTACCCAGGTTCGGCCCTCTCTATGGAGGTAATACCCTACTTCCTGCTTGATTGATCTTGATGAATATGAGTGTTACAAGAGTTGATCTACCACGAGATCGTAATGGCTAAACCCTATAAGTCTAGCTTATATGACTATGGTAATGAGTATATCCTTTTCGGACTAACCCCTCCGGTTTATATAGATACCGGGGGGATCTAGGGTTACATAGAGTCGGTTACATAGGAAGGAGTCTTCATAGTTGGTCGCCAAGCCTGCCTTCCACGCCAAGGAGAGTCCAATCCGGACACGGATACAGTCTTCGGCCTTCATGTATTCAAAGCCCACCAGTCCGGCCCATCGATAATAGGCCGGACGCCCGAGGACCCCTTAGTCCAGGACTCCCTTAGTAGCCCCTGAACCTAGCTTCAATGACGAGGAGTCCGGCGCGCAGATTGTCTTCAGCATTGCAAGGTGGGTTCCCTTCTTTCCTAACTCCAAGATAGTCTTCGGACGCAATGATAGTATCCGGACCTGTCACACACACCATACACAACCACAGAAAAAAATATAGTTTTACACGAATCCAATCCGCTGGCAAATTTTTGTAGCATGACATCACGTCCGACCGGTCATAATTCCGAGCCGTTTCTGTGTCCGCCACTCCACGTCCCGAGACGCGGTTGCCATTGGCACGTCTTGTCAAAGCAGAGACCGTGTCCCTTTATCGTGAGACTAGTAAGATGCCCGTGCTACGCTACGGGGGTTAGAAATGATCGGTAGAACATTTGTTTACTTAAGTTATAATCAAGGGGCCCGTGCATCGCAATGGAACAATGTTTTTTTGGACAAGGAGTATGTGAGCTTGAGCTCACATGCACCCTTTGCTACAGTAAAATTAGAAAAACATTGATGTGTGTTTGACATGCGTGCCAATTTTCAAGATGAAATGACATTTGTGGAGGTCTCGGCAAAAAAAGCAAAATCATGCTAAAATTGTTTTTGGAAGCATTTTGGAGCATCAGTTTTTTTCCGTGACTTGCATGAATGTCATTTTGTGAAGAAATTTTGCACGCATTTGAAAAACACATCAATGCTTGCTCGCAAAAATCTTTTGAACTTTTAAAATATTTTTTTTTGAATTGCATTGTAACAAGGGGTGCATGTGAGCTCGAGCTCACAAGAGCACTTTCGTATTTGTTTCCTTTCTCAACATTTATCAAAGCGACCTTATATTGTTGATAGGTCCACAACAAAATATGTTGTTTCCAACCGATAACCCCCTGGTCCAAGCCAAACATTTTCTCCTCCATCTTCACCTTTCAAAAGGACATGGTGTTCTTCCTCGGGTTCCTCAATGTTTCCTCTATCCTATATTGAGGGGCAGAGAGCATGCGGCAAACAGAAAATACATCCACACTTATTTGGCGATTACGATGACTCGGCCAGCTTTATCTCTGAGTCCAAATCAATCTATGTCTTCGGTTCCTCTTTGCTTAACACGGGCTTCACCTACAACCCGCAGCATTCTATGCTAGAAAAGGTGACACATTAAGCATCTACCTAACTTTATTAATATAATAATGGAAGAACAACAATGCCACAATATCAATATCGGTCCCCACAAATATGTGCAATGGAAGTACGATGACTACTAACACATCCTTCGGCTCAAGTCGATGGGCTCAACCTGTTATCACATTATCTCGTTCCTCCACCCGCCCATGGCGAGCATCGTCATCTGATCATCCCTCCTTGTCTATTAGCATTATATGATGCACCATGCCACCCATGGAAAAAGATAATGCCAATGATAAATCACAAGTCAGAAAAAATGATGTTGTAACATTCTAAACCACTTTGCATGATTTGCAAACAAAAACAAGTACCTTGCCGAGAATGTCGTTTTGGCTCCCGGGAGCGCATGCTCCCGCGTGAATAGTAAACATAAAAAATATAGTAAATGTTTTTTAAAATTGAATATTTTTGTAGGTGTCCGTGTTAGTGTCGCAAGCATCCTTTAAAAAATTCATGTGAAACGAAGCAGCGGTGTTTCGCGAGTGCAAAAGCCAAATTTAGGGTGACATTTTAGAATAACATTTGGTGTCTTTTTTTTGTTTTTTTGCACAAGCCAAAATGTTTAATATTTTTGCCTACAAATTTGTATGTAGCATTTGGATGTGACAAATAACACATGTAATTTTTGTTGAAACTTTTTTAACATTCCAAAAAATATTTTTCGCACGCAGCAGCACATGCTCCCGGAAGCACCAATGAATTTCCGGTACGGCGGTACCTTAAAGCATAACACAACCTACAATACATGAAGTCCACGCACCCGACCCAGTTCGAGCAGCCGTATCGTTCGCCCCAGCTCCAGAACCTGCTCCACGCAACCCAATGTGAATCCTCCCAACGCATTACAAGTTTACAACAGCAAACGCGTGGCGCATCCAGCAGCCGGCCGACTACTTCCAATGTCATTGGCTTGCTCATAGTATACACTAACTTGACGGCCACCATCAGTACTCACTGTAGCATTGCCCATGTACCTGGGGTTCAGTGTTAAATAGCTCTTAGATAGTCTGCGTTGGTAGGGGTTTCTATCTGTTTCTGTTTGACAAGGGTAGTTTTGCCCCCGTAATCAGTTCTCCATGATGCTCTAGTTTATGTGTGTTGTATCAGTATACTGGTGCCCTCATGTAAACATCAAGCCAGTTTGTTAATTGGCAAAGATGGCGTCGGCTAAGACGGGGTGAGGAGAGGATGGGACGAGACGACTGGAGGAGGGAGAGGTGGACGTGCTGAGCGTTGGGCTGCTGCAGTAGAGAGGAGGCAGGAGAGGCGGGCGGTAGGACGGACCGCGTCGGCGGCATGCGTAGCGGAGCGGCCACTGTCGTGATACTAACTCTGACAGTAACGTAGGGAGGTATGTATGAAGAGGCTAGATCTTAGCTATGGAGAAGTTGTAAGCACACGAGGTTTACGAGTTCAGGCCCTTCTCGGAGGAAGTAACAGCCCTACGTCTCGGTGCCCGGAGGCGGTCGATTGAATTATGAGTGTATGTGTAACAGGGGTGCGAACCCTTGGCACTGAGGAGGGGGGTGGCTTATATAGAGTTCGCCAGACCCCTCCAGCCCTCAGTAACGCAGGGTTTAAAGTACATTAAGGCTGGCCGTTACTGGTAACGCCTTTAATAAAGTGCTATGATGACCATAAAGGCTACTTAATGACCGACCGTTTGCGTGCGGAGTGACTTTAGATCTCCTAGCAGTCGAGTGGTTGGCTTCGTGGTCGAGTGATAACCGTGTGGTCGAGTGTCTTGAATCCGTCGAGTGGGACACCTCCAAGTCGAGTGAAAGATGACTTCTTCTAGGAATGTCCTTGGGTGGGGCACTTAGGACAGGTCCATGCCCCTACCCTAGGTACATAGCTTCGTCATTATCCCCCGAATGGATCGAGGTTCGAGTGGAGAAGGAGTTGGGGGTCCTTCCGACCGGTTCTTCGTGCTATACGAACGTCTTGTTCTGGATCAATTGTCACGGATGACGTCGTCAACTTCTTTCAGTCGCCTTGATCCATTCTTGACTTCTTGTCGAGTGAATTTCTTTACTTGAGAAGTTCCGAGTGATGGTGTGAAAGAGATCTTCCGTCTGACGAGTTGTTCTGCAGCCCGCAGATTTTGCGGGATTTGAATTTCGGGAAGCGCGCGGGACGGGAGCGGCCGCAGTAATCGGATGGGATAGAACGGAACCTCCTCGATCTTCGTGCCACCTTTTTCGCCACGTACCGCGCACGCGCCTGTTGCGGGATTTGGCAGGATTGCCTGGGCCTACCAGTCAGTCACTCGGAAGCGACCCCTTATAAGTTGCCGGCCCGAGGCTTCTGAACAGTGCGTCCCCACTTTTCCCCCTTCCTTCACAAAATACTCCGCCACCTCCGCTCTCGCCTCGGGGCAGTAGGTCTGTTCGAGCTTCGCCGGCGATGATGGTGAAGGAGAGGACGTCGGCTTTGGAGCGCGCGAAGAAGGCGGCGATGCAGGGGAAGGCGAAGAAGTCCGGTCGGGGCAGATCTTCTTCGAGGTCCGCCCTGCCCAAGGACTGGATCCAGGGCTACTGGATGCCGTCGGCGATTCGGCAAGATGATCTTGATGATCTGGTTGATGGGGGATTCATTCCCCACGAATCTGCGCGTCTCCCAGGGAAAGAAGTCGAACCCCAGCCTCTCGAGGGTGAGTGCGTCCTCCTCACCACCCATATTGATCGTGGATTTTCTCTGCCTCCTCATCCTTTTTTCCGGAGCTTCTTGAACTTCTTCGGAGCGTAGCTCCATCATTTTACTCCCAATTCCATTGTGTACCTTGCTGCCTTCGTTTCCTTGTGTGAGAATTTCTTGGGTTGCCGTCCCCATTGGGGGCTTTTCAAGCACATTTTCACTTGTCGCTCTCGGTCGGTCAAGAAAGCCAAGTCGAGTGACGAAAGGACGCAGGTGATCCAGCTGTGCGGGGGCCTGGCGATCCAGATGAGGGGGAAAAGCTCTTTTCCGTCTATCACTTTTCCCTATTTCGGTCCGTGGGTGGCAGTCGACCTGGTTTTACTGTAAAGACCAGGTGACCCCAGGACAGTCGACTGGGCTTCCCCCTTTCTCTCTGAACCGAGCACAAAAACCTGCCTCTCTGAAAGTGACACCGGAGGAAAAGGCGCAAGTTAAGGTGCTGGTCGGTCGAGTGGTTCAGCTTGTCCGCGAGGGGGTGACTGGCATGGACTTGTTAGAGGTCTTCCTTCGGAGGCGCATCCAACCGCTTCAAGCTCGCGACCACCCGATGTGGATGTATTCGGGTCTCGAAGACACCACTCGGATACACCCGGAGGAGGTCACCGACGAGATGCTGGAAGGGTGGCTGTCGAGCATCACAGGGAACAAGGACAACCCCCGAGGAGCCAGAAGGATTCCTCCACTCGACCAATCCTACGAAGTGGACAAGGTCTGACTTTGCGTTTCCGATTGTAATCTTGCTTTCTTTACTTGTTCTCTTTGTATCAGTCGATTGACTTTTGTCTTGTTTGTTGTCCTCCAGATTTTTACTGAGATGTACTCGACGCCTAATGGAGCACAGGAGCAGGCCGAGGAGGGGGAGGCGAGCGGAGGCGAAAGTGGAGAGGAGTGGGAATCTAACGGCGAAGGAGAGGGAGATGACGACGACTCCAGTGAGGAGGAGGAGGAAGAGGTCGAACCTCCCCGCTCGGAAAGGCGATCCAAGCTTACACACAACCCTGTGCGGGAACGTGGTAAGGCGACCGTCCCTGTCGGGCAGTCGTCGAAGCGCCCTCGGACCTCTTCTCCAGCGCCGACAGAAAAAGCTCCCAAGCATCCACGAGCGACGCCGTCCAAGCCACCAAAGGCCCTGCCTAAGATGAAGATGACTGTTCCCACCATTTCCGGGTAATAATAGAACTTGTTTCCCTTTGTCGACCGTGGACGGATCCTTGGTTGATTCATTGAATAATCTGACTGACTTTCGAAATTTCCAGTGCTGCTACCTCAGAGATCCCTGCCAAGGATGATGATCAAGAGATGGAAGATGCTGTTACCTCCAACCCTGGTATGATTTCTGATGCTCCGCTTTTAGTCGACTGACGATCTCTTCTGGTCGATTGGATTTTTCATCTTTAACTTAGGATTTTTCTTATAGCTCCCCCTCGTGTCATTGATCTCCCTGATGATGACGACGAGGTGCCGCTGAGGGCGAGAAGGAATAGGAAGGCACTGGCTAGCAAGACCTCACAAACCGCATCGGCGCCTGAGGCCGTAGTTCAAGAGGGTGGTAATACGACTCGGGCTTCTGTGACCTTCGTTGTGCCTCTGACGAGTGTCCGGCCGTCATCATCGACTGCAGATCCTCCTTCGCTTTTTGCCACGCACCACGTCCCTGAGGACCAAGTGGGCGCCGCTAAGGAGGCTATACGCCAGGCGGGAATCATGATGGAGCAAGTGAAGGTGGTCCAGGAAGCCAGCCAAGCAGCTTATGACGCAAGTTCAGCCCTTCAGAGCAATGTCCAGGTCAGTCGATCACTGCTTGTTCTGTTAGGATATGCTATCTGAAGGCTCTCTTTTCCGAAGATCTTTATATCTGTACACCCACTGGGTGTGTCGATTGAACATTTTGGACGAGTGGGGGCACGCTAAGTGCACCCACTGGGTGTAGTCCCCGAGACTACGGTGGACTGCTGGCAGTCGACTGTAGTCTTTATATTGTGTTGCTTTATTTGAACTTCTTCACTCGGTCTGGTCAGGCCATGTCGAATGGAATCCTTGAACTAGTGGGGGCACGCTGAGTGCGCCCACTGGACATGGTCGACTGCGGGCAGTCGACTTCTCTTTTTTTTGAACCAGTGGGGGCACGCTGAGTGCACCCACTGGGTGTAGTCCCCGAGACTACTGTCGAATGTTTTTGATTCGGCTGTAGTCTTAGAGATGCCGTAATTTTTCTCTTAGTTGCTCGGAAGCAACCTACCTTTGACATCTGTCGACTGATTATTCGCAGAAATCTTGCGAGCTTGTGGCTTGCTATAATGAGTTGGAAAGCAAACAGATCCAGCTCAACCTTGACTTGAAGCTTGCTCAGGAGAACTTGCAGAAGGCGAGGGACGAAGCAAAAGGTATGGCTGGTGAGCTTTTGACGACTGTCTTTTCTTTCTGGCTATTCTTCGATGTTGATCTCACTTGCTATTCCAGAGATAAAATGGAGGAGCCTCTGAAGAAGAAAGACCTTGACCTTGCAGAAGCGCAGAAGACGGCCTCGGACAAAACGAAGCTTGCAGAAGAGAAACTGGCCTCAGTCGGAAACCTTGAAAAAGAAAACTCCAGACTGAAAGCCACTCTTGACGCAGCTAACCAAGAGGTCAGCCGTCTGAAGAACAATAAAATAGCTCTGAATGATAAGGCAAGCGAACTGGCAGGGAGGAGGAATGATTTGGAGGCTTATCTCAGTGGACTTGCCAAGAAGCTATTCGGCATGCTTGAGGGTAACCACTCCTACCCGACTGAATTGTTGTCATCAATACTCATGTAGAGCCGCTGACTTGTCTTTAAATTGTGTTTACAGAATTCTGTCGGAACTTCGAGGAGGAGACCAGTCGAGTGGAGACAGGCTTGGACCCCATCAATTCTCCAGTGAAGGATGAGGCTGCTATGAACGTGCTCCGACTGGAATCTCGTGTTGCTGGCGTGGTTGACTATCTTGCTCGACTGAAGGTCACGATGTTGCGGATCGACACATCGCTCTGGCCTAGGACGACGCTTCAAAACGACCTCGAGTCCCTGATGACTCGACTGAATGAAGTCCCAGGTCGAGTGACGGAATGGAAGAAATCTTCTGCTAGATGCGGTGCTAACGTCGCTCTGTCCCTGGTCCGCGTTCACGGCAAGGAGGCGCGAGAGGAAAAGTTGGCTGCTATCCAGGTTGCCAATACCAGGAAGCACAACTTTCAGGACTTCATAGAGACTTTCATTGCTGCTGCCACTCGAATTGCAGATGGGATCGACTTGGACGAGTTCGTCGCCCCTTCCAGTCCTCCGCCCGAGGAATAAAACTTTACGCTTCACTTTAAATTTGCCTCGAAATGCCGAGTGGATTTTGTAACCGTTAAACCCTGTCGAGCTGAAGGCTCGAGTACTTTGATCTGCGGTCTGGGACCTTTGGGTTTTATCCGAACTTGGTTTATCGTTGAATATCTTCGTGAATTGTCTGTCGAGTGGAACTTGTTCCTCACTCGAAATAACTTCGTATTTGTGGTGCAGCTCCGAAGGAGAAGGTAGCAGTCGACTTGCACCTCGTCGTCCTTGTGGATTGTGATGTGTTTCGTACTTAGGCGAGCACTGAGCCGCAGCTAAGCCTTCGAGTGGGAGGTTTGCTCTCCACTCGGTAGGATTTTTCCAAACTTAGGCGAGTACTGGACTGCAGCTAAGCCCCCGAGTGGGAGGTTTGCTCTCCACTCGGTAGGATTTTAAACCACTTAGGCGAGCACTTGGGCTGCAGCTAAGCTCCCGAGTGGAGGTTTGCTCTCCACTTGGTAGGATTTTTTAAACTTAGGCGAGTACTGGACTGCAGCTAAGCCCCCGAGTGGGAGGTTTGCTCTCCACTCGGTAGGATTTTAAACACTTAGGCGAGCACTGGGCTGCAGCTAAGCCTCCGAGTGGGAGGTTTGCTCTCCACTTGGTAGGATTTTTTAAAACTTAGGCGAGTACTGGACTGCAGCTAAGCCCCCGAGTGGGAGGTTTGCTCTCCACTCGGTAGGATTTTTCAAACTTAGGCGAGTACTGGACTGCAGCTAAGCCCCCGAGTGGGAGGTTTGCTCTCCACTCGGTAGGATTTTAAACACTTAGGCGAGCACTGGGCTCCAGCTAAGCCTCCGAGTGGGAGGTTTGCTCTCCACTCAGTAGGATTTTTTCAAACTTAGGCGAGTACTGGACTGCAGCAAGCCCCGAGTGGGAGGTTTGCTCTCCACTCAGTAGGATTTTTTCAAACTTAGGCGAGTACTGGACTGCAGCTAAGCCCCGAGTGGGAGGTTTGCTCTCCACTCGGTAGGATTTTAAACACTTAGGCGAGCACTGGGCTGCAGCTAAGCCTCCGAGTGGGAGGTTTGCTCTCCACTCGGTAGGATTTTTTCAAACTTAGGCGAGTACTGGACTGCAGCTAAGCCCCCGAGTGGGAGGTTTCCTCTCCACTCGGTAGGATTTTTTCAAACTTAGGCGAGTACTGGACTGCAGCTAAGCCCCCGAGTGGGAGGTTTCCTCTCCACTCGGTAGGATTTTTTCAAACTTAGGCGAGTACTGGACTGCAGCTAAGCCCCCGAGTGGGAGGCTGGCTCGCCACTCGGTAGGATTTTCAAATACTTAGGCGAAGCGGGTTCGCAGCTAAGCCTCCGAGTGGGAGGCTAGCTCGCCACTCGGTAGGATTTTCAAATACTTAGGCGAAGCGGGTTCGCAGCTAAGCCTCCGAGTGGGAGGCTGGCTCGCCACTCGGTAGGATTTTTTTTACAAACTTAGGCGAAGCGGATTCGCAACTAAGCCACCCACTGGGGGATTTCACACGCAAACAAAAGCGGCAGCAATTACAGGAAAAACTGTAACACTCTTGTCTTTGATAAAATAGACTACAGAAGTTTTTCTTATTACATCTCATCCGAGTGAAATTTCAAGTGTAAAAGGGGCGGAGCAGTTCCGCATTCCAAGCTCGTGGCTCGTCGATCTGGCGATCGACATTGTAAAGGTGATACGCTCCATTGTGGAGGACTCTGGTGACGATGAAGGGGCCTTCCCAAGTAGGAGCGAGCTTGTGTGGTTTCTGTTGATCCACTCGGAGGACCAAATCTCCTTCTTGGAAGGCTCGACTCTTCACATTTGTGGCATGGAATCGACGTAAGTCTTGCTGATAAATGGTTGATCGGATCATAGCCATTTCTCTTTCCTCTTCCAGGAGGTCGACTGCGGCTTGCCGGGCTTGTTCTGCTTCATCATCGGTGTAAAGCTCGACTCGGGGTGCATTGTGAAGTAGATCACTCGGTAGAACTGCCTACGCTCCGTAAACTAGAAAGAACGGGGTTCTTCCAGTCGACCGATTTGGGGTGGTCCTCAATCCCCACAGAACTGACGAAAGCTCGTCGACCCACGCGCCTGCTGCATGCTTAAGATCACGCATCAGCCGAGGTTTTAGCCCTTTGAGAATCAGACCATTTGCTCTTTCTGCTTGTCCATTCGACTGGGGGTGGGCGACCGACGCGTAGTCGACTCGCGTGCCTTGAGAGGCGCAACAAGCTCTGAACTTGTCTGAATCAAAGTTTGATCCATTGTCAGTGATGATGCTATGCGGGACTCCATATCTGAATGTTAACTCCCTGATGAAACTGATGGCCGTGCAAGCATCAAGATTCTTGATAGGCTTAGCTTCAATCCATTTGGTGAACTTGTCGACTGTCACAAGCACATGTGTGAAACCGCTCCTGCCCGTTCTCAATGTTCCAACCATATCCAGTCCCCAAACAGCGAAAGGCTGGACGAGTGGAATGGTCTTCAGGGCTGATGCGGGTTTGTGCGACATGTTGGAGTAGAACTGGCACCCTTCACACTTGTCGACTATCTCTTTTGCCATTTCATTTGCTCTTGGCCAGTAAAATCCCGCTCGGTATGCTTTAGCCACGATGGTCCGAGAGGATGCATGGTGACCACAGGTCCCCGAGTGGATATCATCAAGGATTATCTGACCTTCTTCTGGTGTTATACACTTCTGGCTGACTCCAGTCGCGCTTTCTCTATACAACTGTCCCTTTATGACTGTAAAGGCTTTGGATTGACGGACGGTCTGTCGAGCCTCTTCCTCGTCTTCCGGGAGTTCTTTTCTCAGGATATACGCGATGTATGGTATCGTCCAGTCGGGGATGATTGCCAAGACTTCCATGATTAGGTCGACCACTGCTGGAACTTCGACTTCAGTTGGATCCGTGGCACTCTTCGGCTGCGGGGTTTCTTCTGTAAAAGGATCTTCCTGGACTGACGACGAGTGGATGTGTTCCAAAAACACATTGCTGGGAATGGCTTCTCTCTTGGAACCTATCTTTGCCAAATCATCAGCTGCTTGATTTTTCAGTCGGGGGATGTGATGAAGCTCCAACCCCTCAAATTTCTTCTCTAACTTTCTCACCGCATTGCAATAACCAGTCATAGCTGGACTTCTGACGTCCCACTCCTTCATCACCTGATTAACCACCAAATCTGAGTCGCCATAGACCATGAGGCAACGGACGCCGAGTGAAATGGCCATGCGCAACCCATACAAAAGCGCTTCATATTCTGCTTCATTATTGGAGGAATCGAAGTGAATCTGGAGAACATATCTGAGCTTATCTCCTCGGGGGGAAACCAATACCACCCCAGCACCGAAAACATTCAGCATCTTAGATCCATCGAAGAAAATGGTCCAGTACTCCGAGTGAACTTGAGTCGGAAGTTGCTGTTCAATCCACTCGACGACGAAATCTGCAATTGCTTGGGACTTGATAGCCTTCTTTGCTTCAAACTTGATATCTAGGGGAAGGAGTTCAATCGCCCATTTTGCCACTCGACCAGTTGCATCTCTGTTGTGCAAAATCTTGACAGTGGGGCGTCGCTGACGACTGTAATGGAGTGGTCAGAGAAGTAATGTGCAACCTTCTTCGTGGTCATATAAATCCCATATACAAGCTTCTGGTAATGAGGATATCTTTGCTTTGAAGGAGTCAGAACTTCAGAAACATAGTATACTGGGCGCTGAACTTTGAAGGCCTTTCCTTCTTCTTCCCGCTCGACCGTAAGTACTGTACTGACAACTTGTCCCGTGGCTGCAATGTAAAGCAGCAAAGGCTCTTTGCTGATTGGGGCAGCAAGCACCGGCTGGGTGGAGAGCAGGCCTTTGAGCTTTGCAAACGCTGCATCAGCTTCTGGAGTCCACTCAAACTTGTGTGACTTCTTCATCAGTCGGTAAAGAGGCAATGCCTTTTCACCGAGTCGAGAGATGAATCGACTTAAAGCGGCCAAGCAACCTGTAAGCTTCTGGACATCGTGCACGCGCACAGGACGCTTCATCCGAAGTATAGTTCCAACCTTTTCAGGATTGGCATCGATTCCTCGTTCAGAAACCAGAAACCCGAGTAACTTTCCACCTGGAACTCCGAATGTGCACTTTGATGGATTGAGCCTGATATCGTACCTTCTGAGGTTGGCAAAGGTTTCAGCAAGGTCAGTCAGCAGGTCGGAACCCTTCCGTGACTTGACCACAATATCATCCATGTATGCTTCCACATTTCGACTGATTTGAGTGAGCAAACACTTCTGAATCATCCTCATGAACGTGGCTCCGACATTCTTGAGGCCGAATGGCATGGTGACATAACAGAAGCACCCGAATGGAATGATGAAAGCAGTTTTGATCTCGTCGGGCCCATCCAGACGGATTTGATGGTACCCGGAGTAGGCGTCTAGAAAAGACAATCGCTCACACCCCACGGTCGAGTCGACTATTTGGTCGATGCGAGGGAGAGGAAAATGATCTTTCGGGCAGGCCCGATTGATATGTTTAAAGTCAATGCACATGCGAAGTGACTTGTCCTTCTTGGGGACCATGACAACATTGGCGAGTCACTCGAAGTGGTAAATCTCTCGGATGAACTCCGCTGCTAAGAGCTGAGCCACCTCCTCGCCAATAGCCTTCCTCTTCTGGACGGCGGACCGTCGAAGATGTTCTTTGACAGGTTTAACTTTTGAGTTGACTCATAGATGGTGCTCAGCCAGCCCCCTGGGAACTCCAGGCATGTCAGAAGGCTTCCATGCGAAGATGCCCCAGTTCTCACGGAGGAACTGGATGAGCGCTTCTTCCTATTTGGAGTCGAGCGTCGTTGAGATGTGAGTCGGAGCAGCATTTGGGTCGGTCGGGTGAATGTGAACTGGCTTCGTTTCACCGGACGACTGAAAAGCTGATTCTGAAGCAGGCTTCTTGGCTCGGAGCAACTCACTCGGATCTGCAATCTTCTGATACTCTTGCAGCTCGACCACTGCCATCTGAGCATCAGCAATCTTCGAGCCTTTCTGAAAACACTCTTCTGCTTTCTTCCGATTGCCTATAACAGTGATCACACCTTTGGGACCAGGCATCTTTAATTTGAGATACACATAACATGATCGAGCCATGAAGCGTGCATAAGCTGGCCTGCCCAAAATAGCGTGATAAGCACTTTGGAAATCCACAACTTCGAATGTCAACTTTTCCTTGCGGTAATTCTTGGAATCACCGAAAACCACATCAAGAGCAATTTGGCCGAGTGACTCGGCTTTCTTCCCAGGAATGACTCCATGGAAACTGATGTTGCTGGTACTGAGCCTGGACATCGGAATGCCCATCCCTTTCAATGTTTCTGCATACAGTATGTTCAAACCACTGCCACCATCCATCAGGACTCTGGTCAGTCGAGTGCCTTCGACAACTGGGTCGACCACCAAAGCTTGCCTCCCAGGGGTGGCGATGTGCGAGGGGTGATCAGACTGGTCGAATGTGATGGCAGTCTGAGACCACTTCAGATAACTGGGTGTTGCCAGAGCAACCATATTCACTTCACGGTTGATAACTTTCAGTCGACTTTTGCTTTCAACATCAACAAAAATCATCAAGGTGGAATTAACCTGGGGGTACCCATCACTATCTTCCTTGTCTTCCACTTGATCCGACTCTTTCTCTTTATCTTTGGACTGTTTACCCTGGAACTGCTGGATCAAGAGCCGACACTGTCGAGTGGTATGCTTTGGGTAAATGAGTTTACCCTCTTCATTTTTCTTTGTGTGGATGTGACACGGTAGATCTAGGACATCGTTTCCATCTTGATCTTTTACTTTCTTAGGGTTCCAAGGCCCTTTGGGTTTCCCCTTAAACTTTCCTTGGGTTACGGCCAGGTCCTCCCCAGGAGCGGCTGGCTCGGCTTTCCGCTTCTGCTTCCGACTGGAATTTCCTCCGGTTTCCTAGGCGACTGACTTATGCTTGCCACTCCGGAGTCGATCCTCATCTTCACCATTAGCGTATTTGGTGGCAATCTCCATCATCCGATTCAGAGACATTTCTCCGGTTCGACCGAACTTTAGATTCAACTCTCTGTACTTAACGCCTTCTTTAAAGGCACAAACTGTTTGATGATCTGGTACATTTTCAACTGTGTGATGCAACGTGATCCACCTCTGGATGTAATCTCTCAGAGTTTCATTCGGCTTATGCACGCAAGACCGCAATTCCGTAAGACCTGCAGGTCGCTTGCATGTTCCTTCAAATGTTGTGACAAACACTCGGGAGAGATCCTCCCAAGTGTAAATGTTGCTAGGTGCTAACTGATTCAGCCAAGCTCTGGCCGAGCCCTCCAACATGAGAGGCAGGTGCTTCATGGCCACCTCATCATTGCCACCGCCAATATGGACAGCCACTCGGTAGTCTTCGAGCCAGGTATCGGGCTTAGACTCACCGGTGAACTTACTAACTCCAGTCTCCAACCTGAAGTTGGGAGGAATCACAACGGCTCTGATGGCTCGACTGAAACACTCCGTCCCTGAAACATGTACTCTGCTACTGGTAGGCGCATCTCTGTCGTGGCCTTCTCGGTGAGCTCTGTTCCTGTCGACCAAACCTTGAACGAGAATGGATCTCGCATCAAAGCCCGGTTCCCTGGGGTCGACTGGAATTCTCCGCCCAACACTATGAGGGCGTCTGTCATCCTGCTGTCGAGGCACATATGATCCACTCCTCGGGGGAGGGGTTGGCACTCGACGTCGATCATCACGATCGAATCGGTGATCATACTGCTCATTCCTTCTGTGCTGATCACGCCGGTCTCCACGTCCCTCACGCTTCGGGGGCGATCTTGGGCTGTGAGCCGACTGGATTGTATCCGCTGCAACGGATCGGCTATGGATCCTGTTCCGCGACTGAGAAACAGCGGAATTGTGGTCTCCCGCTGCCCGGAGCAACGCTCTGATTTGCAACAAGCCTCTGCCAGCTTCCAACTCTGCTATACGGGCTGCTGCTGCTAAATTCTGAATCGGAGTTCGATATACCTGCGGGGGCGGAAAGAGCTGGCGTCGACTGGATTCTGGAACCCGTTGATGCGCCCGCTCGTCGAGTGCTCGCTGGAAATTCTCCAGTCGAGTGCGCTCGGCCAAGTTAGCCAAGCGCGCGTCCTCCAAGGCCCGGGCCTCGGGGGTTTCTCCAACGATAGGAGTGTGAAGTGCATCCATGTTCCGGCGGCGAAGCTCCTCTCGCTGCAATGACGTGAGAGGCTCGGGGAGATACTCCTCGTGGGGATGCGACGAGTCGCCTCCCTCTGCACCTCCGTTAGTGCAGGGACAACCGGGAGGACTGCGTGGCCCATCGATCACCAGAACTTCCGCCGCTGGGTCACTGTTGTCGCATTCAGATGCGCTCTCTGCGGAGCCAGTCGACAGGTCGAACAGGCCGTAGAGGGATTCGTCGGGCTCGATCGCCGCGACTTGTGGGGTGGCCGATTGGCGAGCCACCGCATGCCTCACCCACCTCTGAAGCCTCGACCGACCGGAGCGCTTGCGCCGGTGAGAGACAGGGCGGGGGGATGCCACAGGAGCCGACCGATACTGAGTCGACGGTTGCCGCAGGAGGACACCACGGACGCATGCGCGAAAGTGCGTCGCCCCACGGATGGGGAGCGCGTCGATGTTGAGTGGAGCTTCCTGAAGCCAAGCGGAGTCGTCGGCGATGAACGTGAGCGCGCCGAGACGGATCTCGCGGCCCTCCACCAAAACTCCGCCTGAAACCATGATCAAGGAGATCGGAAAAATCACAACTTCTCCAACTAGGCGCTAAGACTCCTGCCCCACGGTGGGCGCCAACTGTCGTGGTACTAACTCTGACAGTAATGTAGGGGGTGTGTATGGAGAGGCTAGATCTTAGCTATGGAGAAGTTGTAAGCACACGAGGTTTACGAGTTCAGGCCCTTCTCGGAGGAAGTAACAACCCTACGTCTCGGTGCCCGGAGGCGGTCGATTGAATTATGAGTGTATGTGTAACAGGGGTGCGAACCCTTGGCACTGAGGAGGGGGGTGACATATATAGAGTTTGCCAGACCCCTCCAGCCCTCAGTAACGCAGGGTTTAAAGTACATTAAGGCTGGGCGTTACTGGTAACGCCTCTAATAAAGTGCTATGATGACCATAAAAGCTACTTAATGACCGACCGTTTGCGTGCGGAGTAACTTTAGATCTCCTAGCAGTCGAGTGATTGGCTTTGTGGTCGAGTGATAACCGTGTGGTCGAGTGTCTTGAATCCGTCGAGTGGGACACCTTCAAGTCGAGTAAAAGATGACTTCTTCTAGGAATGTTCTTGGGTGGGGCACTTAGGACAGGTCCATGCCCCTACCCTAGGTACATAGCTTCGTCAGCCACCGCCTTGGGTCTGTTCCATGATTTTCTTTTTAATAAAGCATGCACGTCTCATTTATTTTATTTTGAAATTATGCACGTCTCATTAACATAACAGAAAGGTACAGATCGCAATAGGCACACACTCACGCGAAGACACCAGACGGAGCTGGAATCTTGGAGAAAGGACGTCCAAACAAAGAATAATAGAACCACATCCCTGGAGGCCACAAGGAGAGCCCGCACACCTCGGGCCGCCGCCACCGTCGAGACAACCGTCGATGAATCAATCCATCTGTGAGCAGGAGAGAAGCGCCGCAACAGAAGCCAACACGAACAGAGGCACCATACTGATGAATGCCATCGGTCAGGGACACACTCCGCGTTCCACCACCTCTGGATCTCCTTCTCCGGCGAGAAGGGCCACCAGATCCCCCGTCTAGCCAGCTGCAAACAGGTCTCCAGAGCAGCCGACATCTGGAAGTCGCCGCGAACCAAACTTACACGGCCATCACCACCGCAACACCTGTACAACTACTCACAAGCCCGTCGGCAGCTCCAGCTCGAGAACCACCGAGGCGGGGACGGGCCTGGAGGACAAAAGGCCAGATTTAATTTCGTCACCGCCGCCTCAGCAGCACCGACCAGACTACACAGGCCCATAGGCTCCACGTCGTCGCCGGCAAGATGGGGCAGGAGACGGGAACCCCTTTATTAGACGCTACGGCGGCGCCGCCATCTGAGTGGTGCCCAACCCACCCCTATCTACGCGCAGGCGGAGTCCCGGAGCTCCCCCACACCTCCCGACACCAGAAGGCCATCGGAGGCAAAGAGGAGTAGCGAGAACGCCGGCGGAAGTTCTGAAATCTCCGCCAGGTCGCTTCCTTTTCACCTTTATACTGTAGCAAGGGGAAAATGAGAGATTCACTCGGCTGAGCGGAGGGATATGTGCGTTTTTGCAGAAGAGAAGCGGGTTTGCCTCCTATACGTTGGATCAGGATCTAATGGTCTAAAATGATAGGTGGCAGGCACACCATCACCACCAAGTGGGAATTTTATAAGAGTAGAGATTTTCATCAATGCGGGCATCGGTAACCCAACTGTGCCGTTTATACAGCCCTTGGGAATAGGCGAATTCTAAGGCAAGTGGGGAGGCGTTCAATATTTACTGCCTTTATAAGGGGATAAGGATTCCCTCTTCCTCTCCCATGCCTTCTCTCTATCTCCGCCTGACGAGGACATGTATTGAGGGTAGGGTAACAGGCCTGACCTAAAGGCCCTACCCATGGACACTGTATACTTTGTACCGGGCCCCTGGGCCAGATCGCCGTCCAGATGTACCGCAACTTGAAAGTCACTCGGACGGCAACAACCACTCGGAGCACGGCACTTCACTCGACGAGCTCATTCCACTCGGCCGTATAACTCACTCGGATATGCAAAGACCAATAGTCAGAATGACGGTTTTGTAGTGGGCAGGCATTATGGCATTGATGCTCCACCGTGTAACATAAGGGGTGAGGGGGTGGCGCACTCTATGTAAGCCACCCCCCACCACTAGACTGGGGGCTCTTTTCTTCCACCTCTCTCTCTTTCTCACCATTAGTCTCAGGACATAGCTCAGGCATGGAGATCCGCTCTCTCTCTCTCTCTCAAACACACCATGTAACTCTGTGTTCATGATAGATAAAACAAAGCCTCTCCGGAGCACGAGACGTAGGGTTGTTATCTCCATCATGAGAGGTCCGAACTCGCTAAAACCACCGTGTCACCCATTTGCATCTCGATAGATCATGCTCCTTTATCCTACCCCTCTCTTATTGTTGGAATCGGTCCCACGACAGTTGACGCCCACCGTGGGGCCTGGTGTCTATCGAGCCATGATGCAAATGGTTTTTTCTTCAATCTTCAACAGCGAATCAACTACCATCGCCAAAGAAATTGGCCGCTAGAGCTTTGGTCATCGCGCTATTCGTACAAACAAAAGGATCAGAGAAGTATCCATTTAATCTAGTCTTTTTACAGTACATTGTCTAACAACGTGTTTGTCTTTTCCTCCTATAGGATCAGACACACCCATGCATGAATAAATCAGACAAGAGATGGGGAAGGGAAAAGGGCATCAACACGGTGCGTGAGTCGTGGCCATCCGTCCTCACGCACGGCCGCCAGCGCGCCGGACTGCACCTCCTGCTTCCTCTTCTTGATCGACTTCAACCCGCCCGTCAGCCGGCTGCAACGAGCGCAGGCGCTCGACGGTCCTTCTGGCAGCATGGGCGCTCGGCTGTGGTCACTGTGACATGCGCGCAGGCCTAGTACTGCAGCGGCCTCTCCGCAACATCCTGACACGGCATGTTGCGGCGGCGTCCCTCGTGAACCGCCACACGGCGACCCCCGCGGTGGATGCACGGGCGGGACGCGGCACCAACGCCGGGGCTGTCCACGTCTCCGATCACGACAAGACGGGAGCTGCCGGATCGACTCAGTGCCGCCCACGCGTGGCCTCACAGGAAGACGCCGCCCAGCACTCGGATTCATCGCGGCCGCCTCTCGCGGTGGATCCGTGACAAAAACCGCCGCTGCCGTGGCCGTCCAGGGAGCTCTGTGCCCCGCCTTCCACTTTCCTTCTAATCTTTAACTAGTAGACTGCCCGTGCGTTGCCACGGGCTCTTGAAATAGTTTGCAAGAGTTACATGTTAACTTTCTAAGGCCTCGCCTCGCCGTAGATCCAGACCCCCGCCTAGGCCGCCGCCTGCCGCCGCGCTGCCCCATCGCGTTCGCCTCTGCTCCGGCCACCCCGACCCCGCCCGCCTCCTCTCCGGCCGCCTCCGCCTCTGCCTCCGGTCCATCCTCCGCCCGGCCCCGCTCCGTCCGCCTCCTCTCCGGCCCTGCTCCGTTCGCCTGTCTCTCCGGTCCACCGCCGCCCCGCTCCGTCCGCCTCCTCCTCGCTCCGTCCGCCTCCGCCCCGCGCTGCACGTCGCCGCCCTGCTCCCCGCTCGGCCACCGCCCGCTCCCCGATGGCGCCGAAGAAGACACCGAAGGGAAAGTCCGGTTTCTTCGGCATGAGGGCGGAGCCCTCTGGGAACTTCGGACTGGAGTTCTCCGACGTCGGGCAGCGTTGGTGGCTCGGCACGTATCCCACTGCCGATGAGGCTGCTTGTTCCTATGGTGGCGGTGTAGCGTGCCGGACGGCCGAAGACGGACCTAAACTTCCCGGAGGTCGAGTCCCAGCCGGTGGCGGAGTGGCTCGTGCCGCAGGGCATCCGGATGGAAGAGATGCCGGCTAAGAATGCAAAGAAGAGACAGGCGGTGTCGCTCCCGGCGAGAGCGACGAGGCGGCGATGGCTTGGTTTGCGCGATTTGCAATTTGCTGCAAAGCCATCTCTAATGAAATGCTATTTGCTACATTTTTAAATAGGAAAATTATTCCAATCAGCCACTCGTAACTCAACAGACCAATCTATAATGAAATGCTATTTGCTATATTTTTTAAATAGAAAAATTATTCCGATCAGCCAGACATAACTCAACAGACCAATCCGAACCCACATTTTCTAAAGTAAAGAAATTATTTCCCTTGATAGATCAAGATGCCATTTGGCATTAGCCCGACTGCTATGTTCCTACACACGCAGAGCAAGGAATTAAGAAAAGGAAGAATATCATGATGTTCGTGGCACTTGCCAGGTCTGCCATGCTACCATGGCATCGTCTTTTTAGTCTCTACCCACATGCCGAGTTGAGAAATAATCTTCAGATATACCCACTGCTAACACACTCACGTACATAATGGCCCTTGGCTGATTGATTTGGCTGGCTATTAACCCAAGCACACAACATACAAAATCAGTTAATGGCCACACGTATGCATTGTTTACTTTATTCCAATTGTGATGCAATCCTAATGGCCACACGTATGCATTGTTTACTTTATTCCAATTGTGATGCAATCCTGACACCTACTCGCCCCGTCCGCTCGCCCATCACGGTAATTGCCTACTCGCCGCTGGTGTCAACCGCTCAACCTCGCCACCGCCGCTTGCCACTCAGTCTCCACCGGCTGCCCATTGCCTCTTGCGCCACCCGCGCGTTCGCTCGGCCCAATGTTGTTGATTGGAATGTGGGACTGAACGTAATCCATGGACAGGTTTTAGTTCTGCTTGCATCAATCTTTGGTACTTGTCAATCCATCAACGCACAAAAAAATCGACTCTCAGACAGAAAAGTGATCTAACTCTATTGATGAGCACAACAGTACATACCATCCCATCATGATGTTGCCATCTCTCACACTTGATGATTACATCTTGTTATTTCTAACATGTACACCATCGGGCGATTGCTTTATTAGAAATATATTTACACAATATGATCAGAGCAACATCAAGGAGTCGGACGCTGGTGCACAGATTCTCCTCAGATTCCACATGCAACCCTTGTAGAGAAGAACGACATATTTTTCTTAGGTGATTTTTGACCGAGCTCCTACATAAAAACTCAAAGAAATCATGAGGAGCATGGAGCCAAGCAAACTAATCAGAGTAAATCATGAGAGGAGAAGCCTCTCAACCTACTACAGGGAATCGAGTCAAGATTAATTCGTGTAAGAATTAAACCGTAATGTAGATCAACAACCCAGTAGTTGATAAAATAACCCTGACACAACCCATTAATACAAAAAATGGTCACAGGAAGTAGATTGAGATTGTGCAGATATCATGATCTACGAACCGTATCTACGAATATTGATTGCAAAGTCACAAACAGAACCTCCTCACATCACAAAACAAATGTTTCATCAACAGAAACTCTAGTGAATGCCAATTGGATTATATAAGTAAGATAGAGACGTCGGAAAAAAAAGATAATTCAAAGAGTATATATTCTATTTTCTTACTTGACATCACAGAGAATGCAAGTCAAAGATATTGCAATACATCTTACCCTTCTATAAATTGACTGCAAGGCACAATCCCCAGCACAATATACAGAATGAATTGCTCCTATGGTCCAAGTATTGCATAAATAGTTATATACAGACTATTCAACAGTGAGCATAAACATGCATGTACTACCAAAATCCCTTTGCTATGGAGCTTAGTCTGCATGTCTATTCGTCTTTCTGTAAATCAGTTGTGCCCAAGATGTGCTGACAGCTCACCAGCCTCTCCCCGTTTACCAATAAAATCAAAGCAGCTCAAAGCAAAAAAAAAAGAACATAGATATATCTACCAAGATGATTAGGAGTCAGAGGGAATTCAAGATAAACCAAGAGAAACTTCCACATTCAGTCCTACAGTTGAACATCAAATTCAAAGCAAACGGGGAAGAATCAATGGGTCAGGGGTAAGGATGCAGTATGTGTGTGTGTGGGGGGGGGGGGACAGCCCACTAAGCCGCTGCGCCGTCCCGTGAAGAAAACCCGCAAAACGGCGCCGGGCCAACCACATCATGTCAAGCGGTCTCAAATAGTCCGACCGCTTTGTCCAGCAGACGTCGCACAGTCTCGCGTATCCTGCGAAAGGGAGAAAACTCTCCTGAGAATTCATGTCCTTCTCGACGCGATAGAGGTGCACGACTGTATTGTATAACAGGCTCATCCCACACAGTGTGCACTCCACAATTTGTGCCCCAGCGACAACACCAGGCATGCCACGGAGCTCATGATGACCCAGTTGGTCCGGCTGTGCACATCAGCTGAGGACGGGTGGTTGTGGTGGCGCACCCGGTGGCAAAGAGTGTGATGCGGCGATGAGTGTGCGGCGTGTCCACGGCGGGCGGCGAGGCGGCGCTGCCGGAGTAGGTGCTGGAGATTGTTCATGTGCGTGCAATAGGGAACCTGATCGGGACCTGAATAATACGGCAAAGGATACACTCTCGCCGGTGTGTGTGGTGCAAGTCTTGTACCAATGCCTACCTGCTCTATATTTAGCCATCCGTCACAGTTGCATGGCGCATCTTGTGTAGGTTAGCTATAAGATGTAGGAGTACTCCGTAGGACGACGAACGCCCACGTTAGCCAGTGCGGGCTGGTCGCTGCTCGCTCCGCTTGCATCCAGAGTCAGGGGTAGGGACTGAAGGGAGAAACAGTTGGGAGAAAGCCACCGCCGCTGGCAGAGCGCCACCATCAGGAGGACGCGCAATCGCCGGGTGCGCACTACCATCAGGAAAAACGAGCCTCTACTCAGACCGGCGAGGGTAGGGACCGCCGCGTGCAACTACTGGAAGGATGAACGAATCAATGTGGCAGCCATCGGCGACCGGCTCGTGGGGCGAACGAAGGACGACAGATCTACGTTGTGTGGGCTGCTACCACTCGTTGGCGGCGTAGAAGATCTACAGGGGCGAGGGGAGCGGGCCATCAAGTGGGGGCGAATCGAGATCTGAAGGGAGGGGTACTCACCTACATGGCCAGAGTCGCGAGATCGCCAAGACGGGGGCTGCCGAGTTCGATTGGCCGGAGTCTCGGGCTTGGGCTTTGGCGATGCCTTGGCGCGCCTTTCCTACCCTATGATTGATGCTGTTTACTGGACACAAAACAAAAGCGAAAGTGAAAAAATATATGGATGCAAGCAATAATCAAATGTATAGTCAAATTATTATTTTGGTAGTATAATGTTGCATGCTTATGGTTCCCAAAAAAAAGTAATGACAGATTATATGGTTGTACAATGTTGCATGCTTACATTATCATGACACATTCTGTTTTGTATGAGTAAAACAAATTTTAATGATTCATATCTTAAATTATACAGTATTTAGTGCCATTAGAAAACATCACACGTCACAGACTAAGTTCTTCCAATCTGAAATATCTTGAGCTATTTGCTTCATAACTAAAACTATGTACGGAACATATGAGCTTCAGAACTTGGCATGTACAGTTGCACATGCATCATATCTGTTTTAACTAAAAAATAGAAAAACCAATAACAAATATCCTGATTTTACAGAAGTATTTAGAGCTACATTCCAGGCAGTGTATTATACATAAAAGATTTATTGATAGTTAGCCTACTGCATTTAGGAATCAAGATTTTCCTCCGCTAATATGACAATAACCTAAGTTTAACTATATCTCGCCAATTTGAAATCAACAGCAGAAACCACATCGTACATTTGAGAAATGGTAGTTATGCAGCAATCAGTAAGCTAACAGATTGAATTGAATTGAACACTGAAGTCTGGTAAATGAGAACATATATATCTCACTGAATTACATTTGATGGATTGAGGTTGCAGTATGGTATCCTGGACTGCAATCATGTTCCTGGTGTCCTAACGGAGTCACCTGCACGTTAAGTTGAGGCGCAGCTAAATAAAAGATCATTCTTTACCGAAGAGAACGGGGCAGCGATTTTTTATTATGTGATTTCTCAATACATTATACAATGCCATGAAGCAAGTTTTTACCGAAGAGGGTAGCCCATCAGGTTCCCTACTGGATTTTTCTGGTGTCCTATTTTATTCTGTTGTTCTTTTCTGGAAATACCATACATCTAGTTAGCTACTCTATGTGTCCCGGTGTCTTGGTATATCTTAATTTTGGTTTCAGTTCAAAGGTCTTGATCTTCCAAGTTCTCATTTTGACACCTCAAACTGAAAACAACTTAACAAATCAATTGTTTGAATTGAAGAGAAGAATTGCTTATTTCTTCTCCATCAGAAGCTTGCTTGATATATGCCTCAGAGAACAAGCCTCTGGATTATTTGTACATGAAAGTATAGTGTGTGCACAATAAAAGAATTACCTGTAGTAGATGAAGCAAATCATGCCAAATATTGTCTTCTTTCTCCAGGCAGAGTGGTTCTGGGTGGCTGGTTTTAAGCTTTCCAATACTCAATTTATCTCCTCTTTGTCCTATACACACATGAATCAAGAAATGAAAATCAATTGAAATTGGAGGAAGCAATGATATTGGTATGTAAAATAACGACAGTGAAGTTTCACGTGCCTTAGATTGATAAACAACATAAAGCCTCGAGTAGCCCATATGTTCGCATATTGTGAAAAGAGGCACCCTCATGCTTGCATTACCTCATAGCATTGTTTTTATACTCATTCAGACAGATGGTTGCAATAACTGTCCAAAAAGATCCAAATTTCTCCTAAAACATAATAGAAACGTTGTCGGCTTTCTGATCTTTACTTGGAAAACAAATCTGAAACGTCATTTTAAATAGGGTCACCTCCATCATTTTCTAATGAATATATGGGTGGCTCGTCCGCTTAAAATGTAAAGAAATCGTAGAGAAAAAACCAAGCATCTGTACCTGAAGGTGTGTACGAATCTTAGAAAGTTTTCAAGTTTGTGTACTTGGAGATGGTTGTTGGTATGGTAGACTGTCAGGCCATCCAAGTTCATCAGCTTCAGAACCCCCTTTTGAGTCACATCTGCAAGTGTTGGATGCCATGATAAAAGCAATGACATTCAATGGGACATGCCAGCGGAAAATTGCGTCGGAAGGTTCTTCGACGATGAAGCAGCCACGCCGACAAAATACTATATTACTATGCCATTTCAGTGCAAACACTCCAGAAGAAAACAGCACACAGTCTGTTTTAGAAACAAAATTCCATAATACCCCAGGCAGTAAAATAATTTGGCTAAGTAAAAAGAGAGCAATTTGCGACATACCTGACATTGACAACGCTATGAAATATCACGTCATTGTCAGTATTGTCAATTCTCTTACTGGAAACGTTATCTTCACTCAGGGATAGTACTAATTTAGTGCAAAGCTGGAGGAAAACAAACAAACGCCTAAACATAGTTTATGAACAAGCAACTGCATGTAGTCTGCAGATGTAAATGAACCTGGGATATAACTACAATTACTAAACTGACATGAGAATCAACACACTTGCAGGGGCATGTAGTCAGCACACATATATGTTTGACACGTGAAATTCCATTACAAGTGACGTGGTATTTTCCTCTACTGAACTACTCCCTCCATCCGTATGTAGTCCGTATTGAAATATCTAAAAAGACTTATATTTAAAAACGGAGGGAGTATGATTTGAAGACCTTAGTAAGGTAAATAAACCTATTCTCATTCAGATCTCTAGCTATTGGTTGATCCAGGGTGAGATCTCAGAGGGAAACAAAACATACTTGGCTTCGGGATCGAGATATTTATTGTATTTTTTATGATTGTTCAGTTTTTGTGCCTGTAACCGGGCTTTGTACACCACCTGGATTTGGCACGAGTTATTTATTGTATTTTTTATGATTGTTCAGTTTTTGTGCCAGTAATAGATATACAACGCACCACATGTAAAAGATTTGTGGCCAGAAAAGAGAAAATACAAGAAAATAGAAATAAGCTAGCAAGCCAAACGACAAAGTACCCGTTACAGCGAGCAAGCAAAGGGAAGTGTTTCTCCATGATTATTAACTGAAGATGGACACACATGGTTACCTGCAATTGCAACTCCGACGACTAGTGCTGTAAATACAAGAGAAAGTATTCCCTTTTCCGATAAATTTGTAGCAAGCCCGCGGCGCACAAAAAGTGATAAAATGTACCAAACCTGCAACTATCTCGAACGGACCATTGAGCAAGCACCTTTGGCCAATAAACTAAGAAACATGGATTATATGTGGGATATATTCCAATTAATCGGAATGCATAATTTATACCACCGCTTGTGAGAATGTCCACTGGAAGAATCCTCACAAGCAGTGGCGAGGCCAGCCTAAACAATCTGTGGGGTCATTGCAAATTTTCTGAAATTTTTCCTTCACAATGTACAGTAATTGTACAGTGTTCTTAGGCTGTTTTCGTCAAAAGCTGTGGGGTCAGCTGACCCCACAGGTAACACGTAGAATCGCCACTGCTCACAAGCAATAAGTACCAATGTAGATGGTACGTGAATGCAAACTAATGCTAGAAAGGGTAGTCACGGCCGTAATGTAAGACTTGCTGTTGCTTCGGGGTGAGATCTCAGAGGAAAAGAAAACATACTTGGCTTCGGGATCGAGATGTCACTACATGAATCCATCAAAACTCGTCGTGTATGAGGCGCTCACCCATGGCGACGGCTGCATCTGGAGCCGGCAGCGAGGGAGACTTTGAGCCGCCCCCTCCTTCCTTGGTGGAACATGGCGGCGGAAGTGATTCTGGACAAGGTGGGGGCTTGGTCTTCGGCGGCGGTGGCGGCCACCTCGATCCCCTCCGTCACGGCCGCACGAGCGCAAGATCCGGGAGCCGCTTCCTTGATGAGCACGCGTGCGCCACGGACATGGAGCTCCGTCGCCTAACCTTGACGATTTGTAATCGGATCCGGCGACGGAGAGGAAGGGTGGGTGGGGGGGAGGAGGTGGCTGAGCTGGAGATAGGGGAAGCCAGGGGGAGGGGGGCGGCAGCGGCGGAGCGACTGATGGGGGCGGCGCCGCATCACGATAAGAGGGAGAGAGAGGTCACATCGCGAGGGGTGGATCGAGAGAGGAGCGGATGCTGCGATGCGAGGTGAAACGAAAAAAACCCTACGAAGGTTAACCTACGAAAAAGCCGGACAAAAATGGTGGGATGAAAATTGACCGGTCGAGATTACTAACTGCTTTATTAGCAGCCTGTTTGGTAGTTTTAGGGAAAGAGAATAGGAGTTTATAGGCAGGAGTTTGTAGAAGGATTAGACTTGGGAAGTGGACCACTAGTCCCAGTCCCATGTTTGGTATTGTTATAGGGAATTGCTTGCGAGAAGTGGACAAGAGATTAGTCTTCTAAAAAAATCAGATCTAACCAACAAGAGAGAAGGAAAAAACGTTTGGTACATGTGCAACGGCCAGATTCTTTTTTCGTTCGTCAAACTCCTATTCCCAGCCTGAATTACCAGGTCCCTACAGGGAAGAGATATGAGGGAGTTGCCCCATCAATTCCTCTTCCTCTTCCCTCCACAACTCCTATACCCCCAACCATACAGGGGATTTTTAGTGCCATAGCCTCTTAATTCCCATTCCCTAGCTTTACTTCCCCCCAACCAAACAGGCTGTAGGAGTAGAGATTCCTTCCAATTTATCTCGTGCATGCAGGACATGAATGGCCGTGGGAAAGGAAAACGTCCACTACATGCATGGGCAGTTTTAACTCTTCCTTAATTACCGACTAATTAACTTCTCTTACATGCACGTACAGATTTTGGACGTGGGCACTTTCCTCGTTACTAACTGTGTGGGCCTCCTTCTAAAGGTATAATTGCTTTTTTAAGCGCCTCATCAGGTAAGGATTTTCAGAGTCAGTTTCTTAATTACCGCGGTCAAAACTTCTAAAGGTATAATTGTGCATGCATGCATAACCATCCACGGCCTTTAATCCTTGCAAGCGGATTTACTCCTACGCGACCGACCGCTAGAGCGCTCGATCCTTATCTTCTCTCCCCCCTGATTCCAACGGTGGGGGCCCGGGCACGTGGCACTTTGCCCCCTCACTCAACCAAAACAGGAAAGAATAGGGCTTGTCTGAAATCGGCCGCTGAAATGCGCGCGCATCCGTGCAGGGACCCTTCGTCCATCAAAATATATCCGTAGCTATGTTTCCTACTAACTTGCAGGTCACACGTCCGTCATCATCTCCGCACGGTGGTTCACTCGGATAGACATTCCGTTTGAGCTATGTACAGACGACTAACATGTAGTCACCCGACCGGCTCATCTTTTATTCCACTCGACTGATGGCGCGGCGACCGGATCGCAGCCCAGATGTGGTTCACTCGGACACGCAGGTGCACTCGGATGAGGTGTTCACTTGGACGGCGCTCGTCTGGCTGTCAAGTCCTTGGATCCAGTTGGTCGATTCACCTTTTTACTCGGCCGGCTAACGTATAGATTTATCGGGGGCTGGTTGCGCCCCTGCGAGCGGCCACGCCATCCTCCCACATCAACTGCCCAACGCAGCACAGACCCGAAGCGGCTCCTTCCTCGAGCCAGTCACGCCCACGTGCGCGCGCGAGCTTCCTCTTCCGGCGCCGGCATTCTGTCACGTCCAGGTTCACCGAGACATACAGTTTACTCGGACGGTTAACAAACTACTACGACAGTCGGACAAACACTCGACACTAGACATGTCTTCATCACCGCTCGATCGTCCTGCACGCCGACATCTGTTGGACATGTCCTCACCATTCGGCCACCCCTTGCGGTCATTCGAAGGACACGTCTTCATCGGCTTGCCTGACAAGGTTTTTTCAGACAATTAAAATGTTCGGACATTCGGCCGCCACACGCGTAGCCACTCGGTCGAATATGTCCTTGTCACTCGGCCGCCCCGCGCGTCGCCTCTTGGTTGGTCACCTCATCACCACTCGGCTGCTCCGCGCGTCGCCACTCGGTTGGTCACCTCATCACCACTCGGCCGCTCCGCGCGTCGCCTCTCGGTTCGTCACCTCATCATCACTCGGTCGCTCCGCGCGTCGTCTCTCGGTTGGTCATCTCATCACCACTCGGCCGCTCCGCGCGTCACCACTCGGTTGGTCACCTCATCACTACTTGGCCGCCCCGCACGTCGCCACTTGGTTGGTCACCTCATCACCACTCGGCCGCTCCGCGCGTCGCCTCTCGGTTGGTCACCTCATCACCACTCGGCCGCCTCGCGCGTCGCCACTTGGTTGGTCACCTCATCACCACTCGGCCGCTCCGTGCGTTGCCTCTCGGTTTGCCACCTCATCACCACTCGGCCGCCCTGCACGTCGCCTATCGGTTGGTCACATCCTCGCCACTCGGTTGCCCCGTGCGTCGCCACTCGGTTGGACACATCTACATCAATCGGTTGTCGCGCTCATTGCTATCGGTTGAACACATCTTCACCACTCGGCCACTCGCGCGCCTTCAGACAGCTAAGTCGTTTTACATTCTGTTATTTCCATCTTCCCGAGTATCCCGTAATTCACACATCACGTTCACTCGGAGGCCACGCCACCGAGTGTACCTCTACGCTCGGCTGCTTATTTTCACATACGTGCTTAGTACTGGTTATGTGACTCCCGAGTCCAACTTCCATTTTTTCGCATACATCATTCACGAACACCATGTGTCGTTCTTCATTTTGAGTTTGCATCGGCCCTCCGGGGCTGCGACTCAGTCGAAACACTACACTTTTGTATTATTTGAGCCAGTATTCCAATAAGTTCAGTCGGATCCGTCGCTTCGCCAAGTTCGAACAGATCATTCGCTCTTTTAGACTCTTGCTGGTCAACTAGCAAGCCCCTTGCACTCCCAGCGGGTGTCTATGGGTGTTATTCACACAAATCATTTCAGCACACATCAAATTTCCTCGAGAAATTATTTCGTTGGCTTGTGCCATTTTTTATACAAGTTACGCGATCACTTGACGGCCCTATGCGCCCACTTCATCGCTGCTCGGACTCGGTCACCGTACCGGTCCTAGCGCACCACAACACCAAACTTGTCGCTCTGTTGACTTCAAACGCATCTGGCCAACCCCTCTGTGGAATCCTCTTCATCGTATCAAAGATATAGACCTCATCAGGCATGAGAGAGATAGGTCCCTTTTATAATTAAACTTCACACTTCACTCTTTTGCGAGTTTGCCTCTTTCGAGCCTCACTCGGAAGCTTCTCCTCGTCTTTACCCGAGTCCGACTCGATGAATTGCAAATCAACCATTCAAAACTATATTTCTCGTATTCCGACATGTCCGTTGTCGAAGCCTGTAGTATGCTCGGGGGCTACGCCGCACTCGGGGGCTGCATCTCATTTGGAATGACACTCTCCTGAGTATTCGAGTACTTCATCACCAGTCAGATCCTTCACTTCAACAAGTACATTCGATCCGCCACTTTGACAAGTTTTATAATCACCCAGACGCTCTGCATGCCATCTTCATTCCTATTCAGACTCAGTTGTCACGCCGGTCTTGTTGTGTCGCAACCACACTACATCGACCTCGTCGCTACATTAGCTTCGAAAGCATCTGGCTAACTCCTTCGAAGACCATTTTAGCCACTTGGTTGGACACACAATCTTTCACTCGGCTGCCCCGCGCCTCGTCACTTGGCCACGCCGCGCATCGTCACTCGGCCACTCCGCGCGTCACCACTTGGCTGGACACGTAGTCCTTCACTCGGCCACCTCGCGCATCCTCACTCGGGCGTCCCGCACGTCGCCACTCGGTTGTGCACGTCTTCACCACTTGGCCGCTCCACGGGTCGCCTCTCGGTTGTGCATGCCTTCACCACATGGCCGCCCCGCACGTCACCACTTGGCTGGATACGTAGTCCTTCACTCGGCCACCTCGCACATCATGACTCAGCCGCCCCGCGCGTCGCCACTCGGTTGTGCACGTCTTCACCACTCGACCGCCCCGCGCGTCGTCACTCGGTTATACACATCATCGCCCCTCGGCCACCTCGTGCGTCACCATGGACATGTCTTTACCTCTACATCCCCAGCACAGGAACGACTAAGTTACTCATATGATCAAACCTCATATCACACTCTGTAGCAAGCTTACCTCTTTCGAGCATCACTCGGGGGCTACGCATAGCCGTTGGCCATGCTGCCCTAAGGGGTTATGCCCATTCAATCAACCCATTGATCGCATCAGGAATATCTTTCTGACCATACATGCTCGTTCCACCAAAAATCTATAAGGGTAGTACTGTCCACTCGGACGATCGCCCAAATCATTTCTTGAAGTCATCTTCAGGACTGCAAAAGGGAGAAAACGGCGCTCCTCTACGGATATACTTGGCCCTTATCCTAGGCTCCAAGGCATCAGTTTCAACAACTTGGACTCAGAGATGGCATGTGCTGGTGTTCCCCGGGATAATGAGTGGCATCTCTCCGGAGAGTAAGCCCACACACTAGCCTCGCCACTCGGGTTTCATGGCACGTCCATGTCAGACCACTAGTCTATCTCCTCCGGGAGACATACGAGTGCCACCAAGTTTTTCCTTGCAGCCAACATACCCCGATCAGTTGGGAAGCACGTCCACTCGGACAAATACCCCTTTCACGCAAAATCTAACGGTCAATATAAGAAGTACTATTGGAACGATTACTCCCTGGAGTGTCCAGCTTTTTTCTACAGTCGTCAGTTTCAAAGCCGAATTCATTCACCGTGCTGAGAGCACGAAGATTCAGCTGCTTGACCGAGTTCCAGGCTGAATTTATTCCATGTCGAGTGCACGAAGATCAGTCCGACTGACTCAGCTCCAGGCTGAGCTTACTTACCATGTCAAGCGCCTGAAGATGCATCCGATTGACTCAATTTTAGACTAAAAAGATATTTACCGTGTCGACTGCGTTGAGGTTTACCAGGAGACTTAAACCCTCTGCCAGGCTCATCTAGTCTGACAGAGGCTCGGGGACTACACCCAGTGGGTGCACTCAGCATGCCCCCACTGGAAGAGAACTCGGAAAGAAACATTTTGCTCGATGCAAAACCAGCTCCAGAATTACTCGACCTCCGAGTCAGAGAAGAACAAGTTCGATCAGTACCAGCTAAGAAGATTTTTAGTTCTCTCAGACCCCCGCCGACTGCCCGCAGTCGACGGCGGTCCCAGGGACTACACCCAGTGGGTGCACTCAGCGTGCCCCCACTGGAGTAATCTCCACTCGGTACGGCCTGACCTGTCCGAGTGATGAACAACAACAAAAAGGACAGGCTCTAAGACTCTGGTCGACTGCCCGCAGTCGACGGCAGTCTCGGGGACTACACCTAGTGGGTGCACTCAGCGTGCCCCCACTGGAATGGTATCCACTCGGAACGGTCCGCCCGGTCCGAGTGACGGCCAAACAACAAAAAAGACACGTTCCAGGCGTGAAGAAATTCGGAGTAATCAATTACTCGATGCAGGACCAACTCCAAATCACTCCAAAAAAATTGCTATAAGGTGAGTTTAACGCTCCTCCGCGGACCTGTTTGAGCTTATTTCACTCGGACACCATGCAGTCTGGAATCCGTCAAGGCAACACGTGAAGATAAGATCGCCGGGTGACCAGAGGGAGTTCATAAGTGCCTCCGTAGCACTCGACTCATCTGGGAATTCACCTCGACTCGACCCGCTCAACCTCGACCGATTCGGGGGCTAATGACGAGGACATGTATTGGGGGTAGGGTAACAGGCCTGACCTAAAGGCCCTACCCATGGACACCGTATACTTTGCACCGGGCCCCTAGGCCAGATCGTTGTCCAGATGTACCGCAACTTGAAAGTCACTCGGACGGCAACAACCACTTGGAGCACGACACTTCACTCGACGAGCTCATTCCACTCGGCCGTGTAACTCACTCGGATATGCAAAGACCAATAGTCAGCATGACGGTTTTGTAGTGGGCAGGCATCATGGCATTGATGCTCCACCGTGTAACATAAGGGGTGAGGGGGTGGCGCACTCTATATAAGCCACCCCCACCACTAGACTGGGGGCTCTTTTCTTCCACCTCTCTCTCTTTCTCACCATTAGTCTCAGGACATAGCTCAGGCATGGAGATCCGCTCTCCTCTCTCTCTCTCTCTCAAACACACCATGTAACTCCATGTTCATGATAGATAAAACAAAGCCTCTCCGGAGCACGAGACGTAGGGTTGTTATGTCCATCGTGAGAGGCCCGAACTCGCTAAAACCACCATGTCACCCATTTGCATCTCGATAGATCATGCTCCTTTATCCTACCCCTCTCTTATTGTCGGAATCGTTCCCACGACACCGCCCTCCCAATATCGAGCTCCAGCGCCCAAGTTCTTATCTCCTTTCCACTCGAGCTAGCACTCAACCATGTCTGGATCCGGAGGTCAGGGTAAGTGGATGGTCTCCTCCGTCAAGGAGGAGGACATTACTGAGCTTTGGGTGGCCGGATACTTGGCGATGGAAATCGCCCATCGTCTACCGGCTGAGGAACAAGTTGTCCCCACACCGAAGCCCAACGAGAGGGTGGTATTCATCCCTCATTTCTTTCGTGGACTAGGGTTCCCGCTCCACCCTTTCGTCCGCGGGCTGATGTATTATTACGGGATAGATTTCCACGATCTATCCCCGAACTCCTTCCTCAACATCTCGGCGTTTATCGTCGTGTGTGAGGCCTTCCTCCACATCCAAACCCACTTCGGGCTATGGCTCAAAGTCTTCAAAGTGAAGCCGAAGGTGGTGGATGGCCAGCACGCGGAGTGCGGGGGAGCCATGGTGAGTAAGCTGTCCAACGTCTCCTGGCCGAAAGGCACTTTCGTGGAGACAGTAAAGGAGTGGCAGAAACAATGGTTCTACATCATAGAACCCCGCGGCACCACCTGGGCCGCAGCTGCCGAATTCCGCTCCGGTGCTCCCATGCGACTCACCTCCTGGGTCGAGAAGAGTTCGAACTGGTGTTCGCCCGATGAGCTAATAGCGCTGCAAACGTGCGTTCAAAGTATGATAGCCAAGAACGTCAAGCTTGTCGATGTAATCCAGGTGATGCTAGTTCGCCGGATCCTCCCGTGCCAGCGCAGAAGTCGCCCTCTGTGGGAGTTTAATCCGAAGAAGCACCAAACTCTGGAGAGGCTCTTCGATACCACTCACGAAGGTGCCTGGAAGTTGCTCCTTAAGGGCAACGAGAAACCACCGGCCACAGATTCAGACCGCGGGCACGATTGTAAACACCTCGTCAGCGAGGTATGTTATTTTTGACGTATCCCCTACTTAATTGTTTCGAGGATGATGTCTGAGTTTTTATCATTGCTTTTTCAGGATTGGATGGAGAGGGCGAAGCGGATCCAGTGTCCAGCTTCGCTGCCTGAAGAATCGGTCATCCCACGTCTGGCGAAGATGCTGGTGCCGGTGCCATATAAGGCGTCGGAGAAGAAGGCCAAGAAGAAGGCCGAGGGGGCCAAAAGTGGCCCCCGTCGCAGGGGCACTTCGGACGTGACGTCTGAAGACGAGGAAGCCCATTCCTCTGTCCCTGAGGACGACGATGAGGAAGAGGAGGAGGAGGAGGAGAAGAACCCTCCCCCTAAGGAGAAGAAGAGGGGGCCCTCCACGAATCTGGAGGCGGGAACGCTCAAGAAGGGGAAGGGCGCCCCTGCGGTCAACACTGCGTGGGACGTTGACAGTAGTCCGGAGTGACGCCTCCGCACTAAGCCTCGGGCCCCATCGTAAGTACTATGACTCTCGTACACAAGTGTACCTGGCCTATCCTTTTTATTGTTTTGACGTGCTTAATTGTGCCATTGCAGTCCGGCCCGTGGCAGCATCCAGCGATCCTCATCTGGAGGTTCGTTGGATCCGGCGGAAATGGCCAGTATGTCGCCGCCGCCCGCTTATTCCCCTGAGGCCAAGGACGACAGCGAAGTGTTGTCCCGGAGGACAGCTCTGAGCCGGGGAGGGGCTCAGGACGCTGTCCAGGAGGCGCCGCAAGGCGAGACCTCCGCTACCGGACACATGGGGGAGCAGATCCCCAAGGAGACTAGTGAAGAGGGATGTATTCAGTTTGGCCCTCAGCCGAATACGATTCCGAGGACCGATACGGCCCCGGAATCCGGCGCACGCCTTCCTTCGAAGGAGGGGGTGTGCTAATTCCACCGATGGCCCCTGTCCAACCAGGGGCACCGGACAACCTGATGGAGGCGCTACGAGGCGCCTCCATTGTGGACGAGCACCGTGTCCTTATGGGTACGGTGATCGAGAAGGTTCAGTCCGTCAAGAGCGGACTAAACGAGGCCTGCAACAATCTGTTGACAGGTTTTGAGGTAAGTTACGTAGAAAGAGAACATCTCGTGCTGACAGTAGCCCCTGAGACATTGTCCGGTGTTCGGAAAGAAAGGCCAGACAGAGGATCAACCCTTTGTAGGGGACTAATTTGGTATTTATGAATAAGCAGGCGTCGCTGTTGGCCGCGACCTTGCATGCTGCCGAAGTCTCTGAACTGAAGTAGAGGTTGGAGCGGACCGAGAACGAGCTCGGCGAGGTGAAGGTTCAGCTCCACGAGAAGCAAGGTGAGTAATGACTTGCTGTGTATTCAGAAAAAGTATGCGGTAAGTATAGACCGGAGTGTCATAATATGTGTAGGGCAGCGACCAAGGTCGAGGCTGTGAAAAATGCCCTGACCGAAGCCGAGGGGAAGGCTGTCCAACAGCAAGCTGCCCATAAGAAGCTCAAGGCCTGGGTCGGCGAGATCCAGCAGGAGCTGCAGGACGCGGTGAAGATGTGTGAGGCTTTGGAGCGTGAAACGTCGGTTCAAGAGATCAAACTTACCAAGGCTCACCAGAGCACGGAGGCCGCACAGAATGAGGCTCGGGGCGCTCTCCAGGAGATCCAGGAGGCCTAGAAGATCGCAGTGGGTAAGGCTTTTAACATGCAAAGCAAGTATGTGGAGAAGAAGTACCTTTTACTAACCCGGATTCAGAGTTGCCCAGGGGCTTTTGCAGATCTGTCATGCAGTGTGTCCGATGCTGCGGAGTTCTTCTGAGACGGAGAAGGGAATTCCATGGAGAAGCTGTTCTGGTCACAGTATGCTGTGACAGAACATCCGGTACCCTTTGCCGATCAACTGAAACAGTTGGTCGAGCTGCACAGGGTGGCCGAACTGGCCATGAAGGATTTAATAATCCGGCTGTGGCCAGCCGAAGCTATACCTAGTAGTTATTTTGGCCTCATGAAGTGGGTGATGGAGGCTTGTCTGCGGCTAGACGTCGTCAAGCGATCAGTCTGCATCGAAGGTGCCCGCATGGCCTTCGCTCGTTGCAAGATGTGGTGGGCGAAGATGGACGCCGTCGAGGTGGCCAGGGGGCCGCCGGAGGGCAAGGAGAACCACACACCCAAGCGATATTTTGTGGATGTCCTGGAGGGATCTCGATTTGCAGCAGCACAGTGCGGGCAGGACATTATTTTCGAATGAATACATTCGTTTTTGTCTTTGCCTTGTATGATGAAAACAAATCCGGTTTGTAATATAATGTTTGTTATGTTTTGATTGTTTCCTCCTATGCGGCCGTGTTGTATGGAATCTGAGGGTTGGCCAGTCGTCGGCTTCTGCCCTCACGTAGGTAGTACGGAGGTGTTCGGGATGGAATCTAAACAATCTTGATCCAATTATATGGTCCTTGAAGGAGTTGTTTAGCGCAACGAACCAGGCAATCAGACTATGCGGCTTAAACGCCCTCACTTAGCCATAGGAGTTTTATAATAAAACATAGGCGCAACCCCTGGTATACGAATCAGAGTGTTGTCAGTGTCTGATCAGGAAGTGCCGATCCTTCACGAAATGCGGAAAAAATCTCCAACGATTTGTGACCTCCGAATAGCTGACCGGCTCTCGCCTCATCATGACAGTCAGTTTTCGGCTTTCTCTACTGAGGTGCTCTTCCGGTTTAGACCAGGGCACAATCGCAGTAGTTCTCCCTTTACTACCCTAGCCAATGTAGCGGAAAGTAGGGTAGCAAGCACAGGAGCCGGGCAACCCAACTATTGACCAAAGACATGATTCGGAGCCAATGCATATAATGCTAAATCCGGGGTGCCGAACTTATCTGTAAGAAGTGTTCGGACTTTGTCGCCGTATTATGGGGCGGTGGGAAGCCCCTGGCGAATATGAAGCGTACCAAAGTGCACGGGTGAGAGAATATAAGTAATTAATGGCAAAGGAAAACAGAAAGAGAGCAGAGGTAGTATCTGGGGCCCCTTGACTCGGGCCGTGAACTGTTTCCATTATAGTTGGGTTAATGCGTCAAAGCACATTTATACAAATAGTGCGATAAGCAACTGGCTATTTAACATGCCATAACCAAAGGAGAGCTGCATTCGGGTACTGAAAACAGGTAGAGTAATCATCGGATTGTCCTCTAGAGCTTCCCCTGTATGCTTGTGCTCTTTGCCAATCTGGTGTACTTGTCCTTTGACAGGACCGGTAATCAGGCCATCGAAGGAGGCCTATATAAAAGGTACCTAAAAGAAAAAAGAAGGAAAAAAAGAAATAGTAAAGATACCAGTGAGTCCGGGATCGGTGTAGCCGAACTACAAGCTAGCTGTGCCTCCGTTGATGCCCATGGGATTTTGAGTGCGTAATTATGTACGCGTGGTGCGGATGCCGCTACCTTATCGGGACTAGGACGGAGGCCGAATTGCTAATCGAGCTCTTGACGAGCCGAACCGTCCTGTTGAAGTGTGGTCCGGACTCTCTTAGTGATGTCCAGGGGCTCGGCAGCCGGATTACAGTTCTGCTTGAGAAGGCCGCTCTGTACCTCTGCTGCTAGGGCGCACTACAAAAAAAAGACACATCCGTGACATTTTGGGCCGAACGAATTTTTTCTGTCATACTTATGACACTTCTATGACGATAATTGTGACAAAACCTGGTATCATCAAAGATGTGGTGGGGTCCTACTTCTATGACAAAAAATCATGACAGAAAATGGGCTTTTCATCCTGGGCGGGCCGGAGACGCAGCTGCATGAAATTCTTTGGGCCGTCCATGACGGAAAAAAACCATGGTAGAAGCGAGGGCAAGGAAAATATCGGGGTGTTCCCGGTTACGGTGGGTGGTCGGGGCTGAGCGATGCACGTTTCTCTCATACACGCACGTGCGTGGGTGCGAGGCGTTGGGCTCTAACTGAACCTGAGCTATACGTTGGGCTCTAACTGAACCCGAGTGATTGCACTGCAGGCTATGTGTTACTGAACCCGAGCGATCGATCGATGGCTGTTAGCTGAACCCGATCGAGCGATTCCTTCGCTACTACTGCTAACTGAAGTCGATCGATGCTGCCTCTGGATGAACAGTGAGCATTGCTGGGGGGTTGGATGAACAGTTCCCGGTGGGGGTGGATGAACAGGACCCCATGGTGCTGCCTCTGGATGAACAGGACCCCGATCGATCGAGCCGGTTGGAGCTGGATGAACAGGACCCCGTGGAGGGCAGGATGAACATTAGACGGTGGAGGGCTGGATGAACAGTAGCCCATGGAGGGGTGGTTGAACAGGGGCCCATGGAGAGGGCTGGTTGAACAGTAGCCGGTGGAGTAGCGCGCGGTGGAGGCTGGATGAACAGGAGCCCGTGGATGAATAGTCAAAGGTGGTGGCTGGAGGAGGTCGACAGTGGATGAACAGTAGCCCGTGGAGGCTGGAGGGGGTCGACGGTGGAGATGAACAGTATCCCGTGGAGTTCCGTTTTGCGGTACGCCACAGCCCTTCCGATGAACAGGACCCCCGTTTCGACCGTAGTGCTCCAACACAGGTCCGTTTCCTCCTTTTTGCGGTACGTCACAACCCTCCCGATCAACAGGACCCCCGTTTCGACCGTAGGAGGTCCGTTTCCTCCGTTTTGGGGTACGCCAGACCCCTCCCAATGAACAGGATCCCATTTCGAACGTGGCCGGTCAAACACAAGGCCGTTTCCTCCGTTCTGCGGTACGTCGGCCTTGTTTCCATCGGCTGTTCCGTCCAAGCCCTCTCGATGAACACGACAACGCATTCCGTTCCGACCCAGCTGGTTGGCTCCCCATGAACATGACGACGACGTTGTTTCTCCGTTCCGACCCAGCCATGTACACGAGCCCTAGCCGTACGTATGTGCGAGTAGGTGTTCGAGGCCCCGCCCGTATGTATGTACGTGGCCATATTTACTTTCTTGCACCCTGGCCATTGTACGTACGTGTACATGCTACGTGCGCGCCTCTGCTACGACACGTGCGCGCCTCTACATCGACCAGTATGTACGTACATGTTCGCGACCAGAATGACAACGGTACGTACGCTTCGACCAGGTGGGTCCCGACTGTCAGGCACTTCCTTGCATGCGAAGATGTAGCTGGTGGGTCCCAGCAGTCAGGGGGCGAATCGTTTTTTTTTTGCCCGGACGCACTTCCTTGCATGCGAAGATGTAGCTTGTGGGTCCCAGCAGTCAGGCGGAAACGTTTTTTTTCACGAAATACGGTGGCCAGTCCAGTGGTTCCCCGCTGTCAGGTAGAGGAATATTTATTTTGCGCGTAATAAGGAGGCACTTCCTTGCTGCGGCCGTGGACCCAGCTGTCAGCCTCTACACATATAGTCTACGTCCGATGGAAGCCGTTCCTTGACCACATTGTCCACGGCGCACCGAGAGCACCATGGCGGTGGACGACAGCGAGGCCTAGGAAGGGGACGACGCGGAGCCAGGGAAGACGCGACAGTGGATGCCCACGCGTAGAGGAGTATGAGGGTTCATTGGTTCGCTGCGGTGTGAGGCTGCTGTCGCCGTAGAATAACAGGGGGGTGTGGGTGAGTAGAGGGATGGCCTGGCCAGCGGTGGGAGTAGTAGGGGGCAGTGAGGCTTCCGCTGCATCACAGCCGGCCACGGGAGGCAGGAGCATGAGGCACGACCGGTGCTGGTTTGGGCGGCTGGAGCAAGAAGACCAGAGGTTGAAGAAGCACTACGGCCGTTGGATGGACATCGTATGGTCAGTGGAGCTAGAACCGGCATATTGACTAAGTTGACAAAGCCCTCCGTCCCCATCAACTTAGTAGGCCCACAAGTCAGCCTGCCACTATACTGGGTCCCAGCTAGTGGGGGAGTATTCATTTTTTTGTGCGTAATAAGGAGGCACTTCCTTGCGTGCGAAGATATAGCTGGTGGGTCCAAGCTGTCAGCGGCGGTAACGTTTTTTCGCGAAATACAGAGGCCCTTTCGGTGGGTCCTAGATGTCAGGTGGAGGAATCATTATTTTGCGCGTAATAAGGTGGCATTTCCTTGCGTGCGGCCGTGGACCCAGCTGTCAGCCTCTTCACGTACAGTCCACTTCAGATGCATGTCGGTCGTTGACCACGTTGACCAGGCCGAGCTGAGTGCACCAGGGCGGTGGACGACGGCGAGGCCTAGGAAGGGAACGACACGGAGGCAGGGAAGACTCGGCAGTTGTTTCCCACGCGGAGGGGAGTACGGCTGTACGAGGGTTTACTGGTTCGTCTGCCATCACCGGAGAATAACAACAGGTATGGGTGAGTAGAGGGATGGCTAGGCCAGCGATGGGAGTATGGTGGGGTGTTGAGGCCTGTGCGGCAGCACAACCAGCCGTGGGGAGGAGGGAGCAGGCAATCCCGCCGGCGCTTGTTTGAGCGGCTGGAGCAGGAAGAGCAGAGATTGAAGAAGCACGACGGCCGTTAGATGGACATCCAATACTCATTGCTTGTGCATCAACCTTTTTTAAGGAAAGCCTCAAATCTGTGGAAAACATCATACAACCCATCTGCCATTATTTCTAATAATTTACAGCCCATTTGCTAATTCTTAAGGTTTTTTTGGAGCCCATATTCTTTTTGTTAGCATTACAGCCCATATTGCGGCCACGGTTAAAAAATTATACGAAATTTTGCATATTTCGGTGCAGTCCGAACTATTTTTAATCCCAAAATTTCGAGTCACATTCAAACTGATTTTAAAAATAAATGTATCAAATTGTCCATGCATAAAATCAATGCAATTTAAAATCTTGAAATGAAAAAAGAAATTTGAAACTAATTGCCGGCTCGATGTGTTTTAAAAATGTACAGTCCATTTCTCATTATTGATAGGCCATTTTCTCGGCCAGCCGAATGAAACTCTCCTCGTATTGAAATATTTGCAGCCCAACAGGCCTGACAAAGCGACTTACTTGGCAAATCACAAAAAAACTGGGTTGTGGCCATGGACCCAGCTGTCAGCCTCTCCACGTACAGTACTCTTCCGATGGAAGTCGGTCGTTGACCACATTGACCACGCCGCGCCGAGAGCACCAAGGCGGTGGACGATGGCGAGGCCTAGGAAGGGGACGACACAGAGCCGGGGAAGACGCGGCAGTGGATGCCCACGCGAAGAGGAGTACGAGGGTTCACTGGTTTGGCTGCAGTGTGAGGCTGCCGTCGCCGCAAAATAACAGGGGGTGTGGGTGAGTGGAGGGATGGCCTGGCCAGCGGTGGGAGTAGTATGGGGGCGGTGAGGCCTCCGCGGCAGCATAGCCGGCCACGGGAGGTAGGAGCAGGCGGCACGACCGGCGCTGCTTTGGGCGGCTGGAGCAAGAAGACCAGAGATTAAAGAAGCACTAAGGCCGTTGGATGGACATCGTACGGTCACTGGAGCTAGAATCGTTCATATTGACTAAGCTGACAAAGCCCTCCGTCCCCATCAACTTAGTAGGCCCACAAGTCAGCCTCCCACTGTGGTGGGTCCCAGCTGGCAGGGGGGTATTCATTTTTTTTGCGCAATAAGGAGACACTTCCTTGCATGCGAAGATATAGTTGGTGGGTCCGACCTGTCAGCGGAGGGAACATTTTTCGCGAAATACAGAGGCCTTTCCGGCGGGTCCCAGATGTCAGGTGGAGGAATCATATTTTGCGCGTAATAAGGAGGCATTTCCTTGTGTGCGGCCATGGACCCAGCTGTCAGCCTCTCCACGTACAGTCCACTTCCGATGGATGTCGTTCGTTGACCACGTTGACCATGCCACGCCGAGAGCACCAGTGCGGTGGACGACGGTGAGGCCTACGAAGGGAACAACACGGAGTCGGGGAACACACGGCAATAGCTGCCAACGCGGTGGAGAGTATGAGGGTTGACTGGTTCAGCTGCCACAGCCGGAAAATAACAGGAGGTGTGGGTGAGTAGAGGGATAGACAAGTCAGGGATGGGAGTATATGATGGGGCCGTGAGGCCTGCCCGGTAGCACAGCCGGCCACGGGAGGCGGGAGCAGGTGGTTCCGATGGCACTGGTTTGGGCGGCTGGGGCAGGAAGATCAGAGACTAAAGAAGCACGATTGCCGTTAGATTGACATCTAACGGTCTGACGCTGGTAGAGTCGATTGTTGACTAAGTTTCTTTTTTGGTAAACCTTGTGTACGCATGAACTTAGTAGGCCCACAAGTTAGCCTCCAAATATGTGGCAGACAACATAGAGCCCATTTGCTATTTTTTAATAATTCGTAGCCCATTTGCTAATTCTTAAGTAATTTATTACAGCCCATTTTCTGCCTAGGACCACGGTCAAAAAGTTCAACCTTATTTTGCATATTTTGGTGGAGTCCGAACTTTTGTAATCCCGAAATGATAAACATTTTTTAAGAACTTATTGATTTGCCAAAAAAATCGTTTTGTTTTTGTAAGAAAATAAGACGTGGGACAGTTGAGTTGGTTTAAGGGAAAACCAGTGGTAAAAAAATCAGCGCTGGGAGGGAAAATAACAACAAAAATAAGGATGTAAATATGAAAAGTGAATTTATGTATTTTCAATATAATGATACGTGTATATGAACTAGTAAAACTATAGGTAGAGATTAGAAAACGGATGTAGGACATGCGTTTCAAGTGGAAAAGAGAACTGGGTTGTGTGTTTGATTCAGTAAAAAAAGTGCCTGCGAATGTTGTAAGACAAAATATAACTAACGCTGGCGGGTTAGAGGCCAGTAGATACCTGCTGGATCTTTGTGCCCCGTTGTCGTCATGGGTTGGGCCTATTAAAAACAAAACCAAGCCTGGGCAGTCTACAACCCAGTTGAAACTTGCTCGACCTGAAAAAACAATATACGTGCTCAATAAACAAGAGAATTCTGCAAGTACAGACTGATAACTGGGATGCAGCAGGGATATTGTTTTTTCATCGTGATAATAAGAGCATGCACTTGTTTCTAAAAATTTGGAGAATTGGGAATTCGAACGGCATGTGCTTATGCTACCCATCAAATAAAAATCAGGTGCCTGAAAATTCGTTTCGAAACAAATGATTCAGCTTTATATCCACGTCGACCCTCGGCATGATGGTTGGAAGCAAATGCCAAGTTCATACCAAAAGATCGTTAACAACAATACCAACTTGCGGACGACAAGGTAGTACAAGTACCAATACCAAACTAACTTATAATCTTTTTAGTCCTGGCCCTAGTGTTCGTCTGGTAGAAAATCTTGCAGAGGACCAGCTCCCGCTCCTTCTCTTGCTCCAGGTCCCCGAGGTGGTACTGGTGCATCACCCAGTTGGTCCTCTGCTGGTCGAAGTTCTTGTTGGTGTGCAGCACCAGAACCTTTTTGCTGCCTGTCTGCCGGCCGTTGACCATCACCGACAAGGTATTGCTGGTGTTGTGCCACATCGCGTGCATGCCGCACTCCGACTGTATCTTGCGACGCGTCCATGTGCCCCTTTTGAATGCCCTGGAATTGTGCTGGAAGAAATGCTTGCTTAGGCCCCAAGGTGCTCGATCAGCTCCTGATCCGTGGGATCAAACTTGACGCCAGCCGGCAGTACCGGCCAATCCTTCTTCGACTTGCATGGGTTAATTCCAGTTATATGATACTCAATGTATGATCAATCGACTGTTTTAAGTGAATGATGAAAGGTTTCAACAGATAAGTGGTACTGCAAATCTGAAGTCCAAAATACCCGAACACGCCGCCGGGATTCTTGTGTCACCTCACGCGCAGCGTGTTGTCACGTCAATTCAATGTGTGGACATGATGAATAATTTGACTAACGTATACTAGTACCGCTACTATACTACTTACTAGTCGTATTTAGTGTCACATTTTAACCATAGGTTTAACTAACAAGTACGCACTTGAAGCCTAAGTGATATATATATATATATATATATATATATATATATATGTATCACTTATATATATATATATACTGCACAACATCTCCATCATCATTATCAGTACATCCTGCGCAAGTGAGTTGGGATGCACTTGATCCCAGAAAGGTATCTATCCTTCAAACCAGAGGAGTGCTTCAAACTAACAACAGTACATAATATCCAACAAAAGAGGGTCGTGCTACAACAGCAGAATACATGGCTCAGTCTACATATCAGTACGAATCAAGTTGTGCATATTTGCTGTTGGCATGAACCACATCGCCGCATGTCGGGTTTGCAAAAGCCATCCATCGCATGGAAGCTTGATGCCTTTCACACACTAAAGATTATCTGGCAACAAGTTGTGTCGACGAATCTCTGGATATGGTGATTCATGAAACCCATGGTATGATGTGTAAACACAGTCCCCCCTGGCGAATGGAAGTTGCACAGCACGGGAATCATCGCCGGTGATATGATCGATGATTGGTTGGATGATCGGATAATTGAGCCCGAGGAACATGGAGTGGTTGCCGAGGCTGTAAAGCCGCCTCCAGTTGAATACGCCTGGCCCAACGGAGCTGGGATCTTTCTCGAACACGAAGCAGCCATAGCCATCAATGTCACGAACGCCCCAGGCATTGTACTGCATGTGGTTTGATGAAATGGTTTGGTCAACTTTGTACATGCAAATGAGCATCAAATGACCACAGTCAGCTGAACGAGCGATAAACCACCACCCATTGGCTGGTATGATTCCAGGTCCTGGAATCATGAATGCCAGCGCATTTGCGTCTGCTGCAACAATTTAAATTGGAGATCGAAAGGGCAAAAATAAACAATCATGTTCAGAGTATGTGTGGAGTTAAGATTATTATAACAGTGACACATATCATAGACAAAGAACTGCAATGTCGTGGTCATAATCATACCCCAAGTTAAAAAAAGCCAATGGCTTTTATATTCTAGCAATATATCATGGTTCAAACATCATGTAACAATGAGAGGAAAACAGATATGACAGGGCCTACTCATATTCTACCATAGCACTTACTACTATTATCATATCAACTCTAAGCAATAACATGCGTTGTTATAAAAATCCTGGAAATGAGAGTAACATATAGCAATCATGAGGTTATACTCATAATATCTATTCTAACAATCAGTAGATACCAATTGTTCTCATATCAACTCTAACAATAACATGTGTGGTCATAAAAATCTATTAAATGAGAGGAACATATAGCAATGATGTGGTTATAGACATACTATATATTCCAAATTTGTAACAATGAACATGCAGTCATATTCTTAAGGTAAAGATGAGATGAGATAGAACAATTAATTACACGATGAAAGATTCCACCAGTATAGGCAGCCAATCTGTGCGTCGACCGCATAAACGATGCCATCATGCACTATAGCATCAGATAGAAGTGTTGGGTAAAGAGGATCGACGATGAGCCATAACCATGTATGGCGACTGGATTCCAGATAGACTAATCCCATGTTGAACACGACAATGAGCTTGTAATCCATGTAGTCTTCTGATGGTGTGGGCACTTCGCAGATTACAACCTTCAGCAAATAGAGGTCGAGCCAAAAGCTCGACGCGTCTCGTGCATAGTAGGCAGGAGTGTCCGGTGGGCTGCGAGGCTCGATGGCGGCGGTATTCGAAGATGGAAGGGTGATCTCTCGCTGGGTGTAGATATCCACGAGACGCTGCTACCTCTTGAGCACTGCGTTTGATTTCCTTGAAGAGGAAAGGGTGATGCAGCAGAGTAGAGTAAGTATTTCCCTCAGTTTTTGAGAACCAAGGTATCAATCCAGTAGGAGGCTACACGCAAGTCCCTCGTACCTACACAAAACAAATAGCTCCACGCAACCAACACGATTAGGGGTTGTCAATCCCTTCACGGTCACTTACGAGAGTGAGATCTGATAGAGATGATAGATAATATTTTTGGTATTTTTGGTATAAAGATGCAAAGTAAAATAAAAGGGCAAAGTAAAAAAGCAAAGCAATAATAAAGTGATGGAAGATTGATATGATGAGAATAGACCCAGGGGCCATAGATTTCACTAGTGGCTTCTCTCAAGAGCATAAGTATTCTACGGTGGGTGAACAAATTACTGTTGAGCAATTGACATAATTGAGCATAGTTATGAGAATATCTAGGTATGATCATGTATCTAGGTATCACGTCCGAGGCAAGTAGACCAACTCCTGCCTGCATCTACTACTATTACTCCACTCATCGACCGCTATCCAGTATGCATCTAGAGTATTAAGTTCAAGAAAACAGAGTGACACCTTAAGCAAGATGACATGATGTAGAGGGATAAATTCATGCAATATGATAAAAACCCCATCTTGTTATCCTCGATGGCAACAATACAATACGTGACTTGCTACCCCTACTGTCACTGGGAAAGGACACCGCAAGATTGAACCCAAAGCTAAGCACTTCTCCCATTGCAAGAAAAACCAATCTAGTAGGCCAAACCAAACTGATAATTCGAAGAGACTTACAAAGATAACCAATCATACATAAAAGAATTCAGAGAAGATTCAAATATTGTTCATAGATAATCTTGATAATAAACCCACAATTCATCCGTCTCAACAAACACACTGCAAAAGAAGATTACATCGAATAGATCTCCACGAGAGAGGGGGAGAACATTATATTGAGATCCAAAAAGAGAGAAGAAGCCATCTAGCTACTAACTATGGACCCGAAGGTCTGAGGTAAACTACTCACACTTCATCGTAGGGGCTATGGTGATGATGCAGAAGCCCTCCATGGTGGATTACCCTTTCGGCGGAGCTCCGGAACAGGCCCCAAGATGGGATCTCATGGATACAGAAGGTTGCGGCGGTGGAATTAGGTTTTTGGCTCCGTATCTGATCGTTTGGGGGTACGTAGGTATATATAGGAGGAAGGAGTACGTCGGTGGAGCAAAGGGGGGGCCCACGAGGCAGGGGGCGCGCCCTAGGGGGGGCGCCCTCCACCCTCGTGGCCACCTCCTTTCTTTCTTGACGGGGGGGGTCCAAGTCCCCTGGATCATATTCGGTGAGAAAATCACGTTCCCGAAGGTTTCATTCCGTTTGGACTCTGTTTGATATTCTGTTTCTTCGAAACACTGAAATAGGCAAAAAACAACAATTCTGGGCTGGGCCTCCGATTAATAGGTTAGTCCCAAAAGTAATATAAAAGTGGAATAAAGCCCAGTATGGTCCAAAACAGTAGATAATATAGCATGGAGCAATCAAAAATTATAAATACGTTGGAGACGTATCAGACGCCACGGACTACCGGATTGGTGGATGAGGACGATCCAGTTGGCCTTCATGCCCGCCCAGTAGTTGCCGCGCATGAAGGACAGGTGGACGGGTAGTGATAGCATGTCGAGGGGCACCACGGCAACCTCCGTAGGATCGTCAAGTCGATGTCTAGGCCACCTGCGAGGATCGGGCATCAGCAAGCAGGGTGTCTTGAAAAGAGCCGGCCAGTTGCAGACGAGTAGACGGTACAAAGACACCGAGCATGCGGCCAGATGGACGGTGCTGAGTAGGTCCATACGATTACAGATATGCTCCAAGAGAACATCGGGGAGGGAATTCCAATCGCGGCTCTGCGTGTCAGTCGGTTCTGCCATTGGGGTTTTTTGGTGCCTGCGAGCCAGCGGGGAAGTGGATTCGGGCGGGCGAGCAAAGAAGCTTCTCCTCGCGTGGCCGAGCAGTGAGCGGGGGGATATGGTACGCGCGAGCTACCAAGGAAGATAGCGCAGGCGGGCGAGCAGTGAGCGGGGGGAAATGGTGTGCGGCCGACGATGGGGAAGAGAGGAGGAAGAAGAAGAGAGGAGGAAGAAGAAGAGAGGAGGAAGAAGAGTGGAAGACGGGGAAGAAAGTGCATTAAATCTCAATTCTACTACTACTACCAGGATATACCGTCCTTCGAAGTGTAAATAGTTACACCGATGACATGTGGGTCTACCACAAGAGGGCCCATATGTTAGTTAATGGAGGACAGAAGCGTGCTCTACTTGCAAACATGATGGCAGTACTGGGTAAGGCTGATTTAGTAACACCAACACGCTGGTTCAGCTTATTAATTAAGTGTCCCATCTGCGGCAGCGTGTATTGTCACTTCACTGCGAAGACTAGTTGAATAGTTCTCTCTGACCGATATGGGGAATAATGGATCACGAAGACTTCCTTTCTACATTATCCCTATGCATCTACGCTCACTTCACTCATTTTGCTCCGTACGTAGTCACTTGTTCAAATCTCTAGAAAGACAAATACTCCGTATTTGGAAACAGAGGGAGGATTTTACTCCGTATTTGGGAACAGAGGGAGTATCACCATATGAAGGGAACAGAGGAAGCTTGAAATATGAACATGTCAATGGGAGGGAGTAAGTCCCATGCATGCATGCATGCAACATGCAACACTCACACGTACACATGGACACACGCAACACTCACGCACCCATGCGACACACAGCACACGACGCAACACACACGCTCACGCTCAAGTGCTCAACCTACTCCCTACGTCCGTGAAAGACTATACATTTAGAGATTTACACATTGACCAGGGCATAATTAACACCCAAAAGTAGCAGACTTATGTGTGCATGCGACCATTGAGAGAAGAAGATTAAATGAAGGTCGTTGGATGTTGTAATTAAGGATAGACATGTAGCCTATACCTAGAGCACAAGTTGGTGCATTAGTCAATCAATATTGATTTAGATTAAAGGCTAAATGCATTGGAAGTGTAGATGTACTACACTCTTTGTTTTTTAGCCGATTTCTTTGCTCTGCCAACTGACAGGTGGGACCCAGAAACCAGGTGACAATTTAACCAGTCAACAAAGTGCCACGTCGACTATGTGGCCGGTCAGTAGGGTGCAATATGGTGCTCTACGATGAGCTAGTGATCGTATAATCACCGCAAAACTATATATAGTGACCGTAAAGAGCGTATTGTTACATACATTGACCGCCAGTGTATTTTCTCGTTTCAAATTAAGCCATATTAATCGGAAAGGATGCAATATGGACTAGTACTAGTACTGCTTTGATGTGTCTCGTCAACTCGCCGAATGAGGGGAAGCTTGCTTACTACGCCTCTCCCTCGCCCACACGCGCGGTGGTTCGCAGGACGAGGAGAGGGTTTTGACTACAGCGCCCTCTCCCTCTCCCTCTCCCTCACCCTCGCCCTCGGGGTGGACGTGCATGCTACCTCTTGAGCACTGTGTTGGTTTTCCCTTGAAGAGGAAAGGGTGATGCAGTAAAGTAGCGTAAGTATTTCCCTCAGTTTTTGAGAACCAAGGTATCAATCCAGTAGGAGATCACGCACGAGTCCCTCACACCTACATAAACAAATAAGAACCTCTCAACCAACATGATAAAGGGGTTGTCAATCCCTTCACAGTCACTTACGAGAGTGAGATCTGATAGATATGAAAAGATAATATTTTTGGTATTTTTATGATAAAGAGAAATAAAGATGCAAAGTAAAATAAAAGGCAATAAAAATAACTAAGTGTTGGAAGATTAATATGATGGAAAATAGACCCGGGGGCCATAGGTTTCACTAGTGGCTTCTCTCAAAAGCATAAGTATTATGGTGGGTAAATGAATTACTGTCGAGCAATTGATAGAATTGAGCATAGTTATGAGAATATCTAGGTATGATCATGTATATAGGCATCACGTCCGGGACAAGTAGACCGAAACGATTCTGCATCTACTATTATTACTCCACACATCGACCGCTATCCAACATGCATCTAGAGTATTAAGTTCATAAGAACAGAGTAATGCTTTAAGTAAGATGTCATGATGTAGAGGGATAAACTCATGCAATATGATATAAACCCCATATTTTTATCCTCGATGGCAACAATACAATACGTGTCGTTTCCCCTACTGTCACTAGGATCGAGCACCGCAAGATTGAACCCAAAGCTAAGCACTTCTCCCATTGCAAGAAAGATCAATCTAGCAGGCCAAACCAAACTGATAATTCGAAGAGACCTGCAAAGATAACCAATCATACATAAAAGAATTCAGAGGAGATTCAAATATTGTTCATAGATAATCTTGATCATGAACCCACAATTCATCGGATCTCGACAAACACACCGCAAAAGAAGATTACATCGAATAGATCTCCAGGAAGATCAAGGAGAACTTTGTATTGAGATCCAAAGAGAGAGAAGAAGCCATCTAGCTAATAACTATGGACCCGAAGGTCTGAGGTAAACTACTCACACATTGTCGGAGAGGCTATGGTGTTGATGTAGAAGCCCTCCGTGATCAATGCCCCCTCCGGCGGAGCGCCGGGAAAGGCCCCAAGATGGGATCTCACAGGTACATAAGGTTGCAGCGGTGGAAATAGGTTTTTGGCTCCCGTTCTAATGGTTTGGGGGTACGTAGGTATATATAGGAGGAAGAAGTACGTCGGTGGAGCAACGAGGGGCCCACGAGGGTGGAAGGCGCTCCCAGGGGGGTAGGCGCGCCCCCTACCTCGTGCCTTCCTTGTTGATTACTTTACGTGGACTCCAAGTCCTCTGGATCACGTTTGTTCCGAAAATCATGTTCCCGAAGGTTTCATTCCATTTGGACTCCGTTTGATATCCTTTTTCTGCGAAACACTGAAATAGGCAAAAGAAACAGCAATTTGGGCTGGGCCTCCGGTTAATAGGTTAGTCCGAAAAATAGTATAAAAGTGTGCAATAAAGCCCAGAATAGAATACAATATATCATGGAACAATAAAAAAATATAGGTACGTTGGAGATGTATCAGTGCAGCAATTCAATCGGTGTCAGATTGCCAGAAGCATAATGTGTACTGTAGTATCATCATTGTTGGACCTTCTGAAGAGGCGAAGAGCCAAGTGCAAGGTTCACACGAGTACGAACTGTTGAACCTCCCGAAGAGGCAAAGAGCCAACCGAAAGGTTTTATAGGAGTTGTCGTCCTAGTAGGAGCGTACTACAACTATAGCGAACGATGCTACTGTATGATGCCACCACGTCATGTATATCCAAAGTTGTGCCACCTTTTTTCTCAAAGAGCGTGTTGGAGCCCGTGCAACAACCACACAAGTTGCACGTACACATAACACATTTACTAGTAATAAATTCTAAAGGACAAATGCCAGTATGCCACACAAGTTCATCCCCAATTCATGTGATAAATTTGTGCACGACTAGACTACATATATTCATAGCGCTACCGGTCACAATTTACCGTACTCCACTTACACGTTATATATGGGTTACATGTCCTCCTCCAGGTTCCAGTCCCAGGTGTTCTTCATGGATGGCAGGATCCATAGCGGTGGGCAACGGGAATCATTATCGTAGCTTTCTAGTCTGGTTCCACACGATGGAGACTCATCCAAGTTGAAGCGGCATAAATCAGGGATAGCGTGTCCCAGCATGTTGTTCATTCGGCGGTGCGCACTGAAGACACAACCATGCTTCATGAACGGCAGGCCTTCCGTGTCGTGCACGGAAGGTGGCATCCGCTTCACAATGGGGTAACTGTCCCCAATGAAAAGCGAGTACTCTCCAAGAGTGTTCCTCAGCACCCACGTAGCATCACGGGGGTCGAACTCGGCGCCGTTCATCTGGTACACGCGGCATCTCAGATCTGGACACATGGTGACATACATAGTCAAGGTCCATGCATAATAATGTTGTGCTCAAATATGGCGGTCAGTAATACTGTGCAGCAAATAGTACTACTCCGGTATAGAGGAAGTAAAATAACCGGCTTATTATATATAGCCATTGTTGGCTACATGGATGAGATAGTAAGACATGGAAAAACAAAAATGGTGGCAGCTAGTGGGTTCAAGTCTTCAAGGGCCTAGCTAGCTATATGCGTCCTCCAAGGAAAAAAGTATTCCTACTAGTACGTAAGTAGAGTACTAGTACAACAATGAAAGAGAAGGCGAGAGGGTTAAAAATGGAATACCTGGGTAGATGGCGACGGTTTGATCATGGTAGATTGTGTGACCATGTTGCACATCAGTGGTACCATGGGTAACGACTGCTAAGATAGTTGATCCCAATATGCCAAAGTCAGCTACAAGGTTCCATGTTAGACCGAATCGCGGATGCAAATGCACATCCAGGATCGGCGATCTTATTTTGATCACGGGATGACTGGTCCCTGCAAAATAATGGAGTACCGTTAGGGATGCAAATGATGGTTTGTGCATTCCATTTGTAATCTCCCATACCGTAGGATGGCAACCAGATGAAACAAGTCCCCTGGCTTGTCACCGCGAAGATGCAGCCTAGATGGCGCACAGTGTCTTCGAACGTGTAGGGGTACAAATCTGCCGCCGCCAACATGCGCCAGCCTCTGCTGTTACAGCCTCTTGCATTGATGGCAATCCTTATGTCGAACACCATGATGAGATAGTAATCATCGTAGCCGCATCGCTTTGTCGGCGGGTCCCCAATTGCTATCTTCTTCATTCTCATGTAGGCATCATCATACGTATTCAAGCCCAGCCAGTCTGGAAGGCCGACCCCAATGGTGGAGAAGGGGTCTACCAGAACGGCCGCACTGCTGTGGATGTTGTGCAAAATGATGGTAGTATACGGCCGGAGGTATGCAAGCCAATCTTTGTTGGCACCGACCCAGACCTATATATAAGACGGTGGGCAGCGGAGAAATTACAGGATGGAAATGGAATAACTAAGTACTACATGATCAAACTCCATTACTAACCTGCTCATCGGACAAAATCCGACTACCTCTCAACGTCGGCAACTCTAGCGGAGTCAACGTGCAACCATGGCCAGGGAGCGGTGGACTGTTCGAAGGATTGTCCCATAGAAGAATCTTCTCCTCGAGGATGCATGGAAGACCAACAAGCATGGCCTTTTCCCAAGCCATTTTAAGCACCATCTTGAAATAGTTGGTGCAGGAAGCACCGAGTCTTGCGGCGGTGAGGACGTCGGAGCAGCGTGCGATTTCTCCCAGAGGATCGTCGTCCAAGGTCTCCCAGCCCCGACGGGGAGGAGAACCGCCTGGAGAATCCATGGGAGCAGCGACGAACTGCCTTCTCTTCGGCGGGAGGGGAACTGGCGAGGAGGAGATAAGAGCGTAGTAACCGCAGGGCCTCGTCCCTTCCAACTGTAGAGCCTAGTAAGCGAAGGGGTGAGGCTATTATTTACTACTAGTACTAGCATTATGGGACATTATGGGATTGCATTATACTCTAAATAATAGCACTAGTAAGAAATTTTTGGCACTAGCTAGTAGTTTTTGGCGTGGATTAAGAAATTTTGGGTATGTTTTTGCTATTTTTTGTACACGCCAACTAGTGTCAAAAAACGTCTTACATTACGTGACGGAGGAGTACGTACTCGTACTGTAGCAGTACTAGTACTACTTTCTCAACTAGTAGTGCGAGGGTACTACTAGTGCTATTTACTGTACTTCTAGTATAGTGCACCAGTTTTGAACTCTTGAATCTCATGGCCAAGGAGCTACAGTTGGAAGTGGAGGGTACTACTGTTCTCTAGAACCATCATTGTACTATCAATGCAGGGAAAGTGCACCTGCGTAGTGGCCTAGTGGGTACTCTCGGTGCTCTATTCAGCCGCTCCTCTCATGTAGCTGGCCTACTCAGCCGCTCCTCTCACGCACACACTAGCAACCTATTTATTAGCGACGGTTACTGCGGGGGCAGAACATTTGAGTTATTTGATACAGCGAGACTAGGCTTTTCGCTTCCATTTGTGGAGGTGTAATGGATCTCGTCGAACTTTGTTAGTAGTTCCTTCTTTATGAATGAGATGAAGCAAAGCTTTTGCCTCCGTTTAAAAAAACACGTCAAGAGGAATTTCTTTTATAGTAGAGCCGATAATGGAGTGAAGTCCATGAGTGCAACGCCACAAGCTACAGAGTATTAGTAGAGCACTTTACGTACAGAGCCATATTGCACAGTTACCAATGCCCCGCCAGGCTTTTCCGGCTCCTCGGGCTTAATTGGGAGGCGCTAGTTTAAATATGCTACTAGCTGATGAGGAAGATGCAAGCGAGGTGCAGCTAGGGCGAGCACGCGAGCCACGATATGTTGGGAAGGAAATCCCATTCACGTGGCTAGGCTATCCAGTGCACCCAGATTGTGGTGCTGCACGTCCGTTTGACTTCAAAACTCAAACTACCCGTGTAAAATATTGGCTCGCGGCATAGTTACTATTTAAAAAAAAGACCGCCGTGCGTTCGGCCGGGATCGAACCCACAAAACAAGGTATACACTCCCGCGACCAGTAGTAGTACTCGTTGGAGTACAACGCAACCTAGAATCGCCTTTTGTCGCTAGTAGTACATTGTTCCTTAGGCTGGCCATAGTGGGGGTAACATGCACTTGGGACTAGCAAACATGCTTATGTGGCACATAATTAAAGAAGAGAGAGAGTGTTAGAGTAACATAGGTAGATACCATATCATGTTAAATGCTATGCTACTTTGTGTCATGCATGGCAATAAATATGATCATCTATGATACTAGTTTATGATACTATGCACTATGGAGGTAGTATCATACACTAGTATCATACGCATGTTACTAGCATATGATACTCCCCACTATGAGTAGCCTTACAAGAAACCCCTAATAATGCAAGAAACCACTAATAATGCCAAGAAACTACTACCACTTGCATACGTGACAGACTTAAGATAAGACTACCTTATCAACCATTGTACATGCTCTTACCAACCAACCTTACCAAGAAACGACTACTCTACAAAGTGTCGTTATAGGCACATTTCAATCCATGGCCCTGTTTGGATACATTTGTTGTCAATCTAACCCTGCCATCCAAACACCACTTTGGTTAGAGTTAGTTAAGGGTTAGAATCTAACCTCTAACTTAGAGTATCCAAACAGGGCCCATGTCGCCCATTAAGTCAACGCCTTCTATTCGACCGGGCGTTATGACTTGTGGGACCTACATGTCAGTATGCTCAAAAATCCCCGAGTGACCTCCTACCTTCGGCTCGTCCACCTAGTCATCCTCGGCCACGAGACGCAGCTACCGCCACCGGCAGAAGGCGAGGTCAAAACCGCCGGCGGTGTGGAGCCCATCTCGCGGCAGCCCGGATGCCAACTCCGTCCGGCGCTCGCGACCGCTAGCTAGCCAAGATAGATCCGCCCAGCTGCTTGTCTGCAAGGTTTGCTAGCTAGATTGGCACGGCGGTGCGGCGGCTTGCTCGAGCAAAGGCCAGCGCGGCAGCTTGCTCGCTCGTGAGTCACGCTTGGGCCAGCCTGCCAACCTATGCGGAGGCCAGCGCGGCGCCCGGCCCGTCCGGCGGAGCGGCGGCCAACTCGCTCATCACCGGCGCCACCGACGAACACGCATCAGTACTATTTGAAGTAATGTTCAGGAAAAATAATGATTTGAGGGGGAATAACATGATAGAAGGTCAGATGTGGGCCCCTTGTGTCAACGGTTAAACAAAATGTGTTGGTTTAAGCTGCCTCGTCAGCAGGGATGTGTGGGCCAACCCTGTCATAAATGGGTTTAAACTAACCTAATCGGTAGGTAGTAGTTTTTGGCGTGGATTAAGGAATTTTGGGTATGTTTTTGCTATTTTTTGTACAATAGATTCTTCCTAGGGCTAGTTGAGAGTGGTAGTTTTTTGTTAAATACTCTACATATTGTAAGTAGGAGTGAAAGTTAAGCTTTGGAACCCAATAAGCAAGGCTAGTTACATAGTGCATATGTGTACATGATTGAAAGTAAATATCAACCATGAGTGACTAATATCTTGATGGAAAACTCAAAACTATGGAATACTAGGGAATTTTTTTTGCATGGTTGGAAATACTAGAAATGTTCATATGTGTTGCAACGAATCATAATTAGAATAATACTTATTCACAAACTTGATACAAAACACTCTAATTTTGATATACATATATCACTAGAGATATATTATGTTTCAATTTGAATATATTCCTTGGGTTGTTTTGGTGAGGTCAGGGAGGGATGTGGTTGGTTTTAAGATACTAATTATGGGTTTTTCTGCAAATTGGTAGACAAGTGGGATGTTTGTGAGAAAAGGCAACAACTTACCTCACAGTCGTTAGATGTAGATCTAATGGTCACAAACGACGGATGGCAGACACACCATCATCACCAACTTAGTCTTCTGTAGGAGTACTAGCAAGATCCGTGCATTGCACAGAACATCAAGATGCATTTTTTTAATAAAAACACTCATTGTGATTGACCCATGCGGGAGTAATCCCATGTGTAAAAGCTAATGATATCTCAAGAAATAGGAGATAAGGTGAAGATGAGTGGGGTGTGGTGGTGACTGGTGGTCGGACTGAGCGGAGGCATGGGGATTGATGACGCCGGCATCGGCCACCAGGCCAGTTTGTTCCAGAGGCTTCCTTTCTTAATTGCTCAACAATGAGGTTGTTGGAGAAGGATGAACGAGGGAAGACCTTGTCTGCAAATGTGGAGAGGGGTGCGGGTATCTTTTAGTTTAATTTCCATCAGTCAGATATAGATCAGACGGTCTATATTGCAAGATGGCACGCGTACCATCATCACCAACTCAGTTTTTTATAAGAGAAGAAATATAAGTATGGATATACAAACATATTATCGATACTTGTTTCTGTAAACTAGCATCTACATTCTATTCAACGCCTCAGCAGCCTTAGCACAATGACTTCTCGACTGTGTAAAACAAAGGTTTTCCAGTTGCCGATAAGGAGGGGGTGACGGCGGCGCGCTTTTTGGCTTGCTCTAGTCCTAGTAGTCATACTAGGTGGTCTAAGCACGTGTAGATTTATTATTTTTCACATCTCGTGTTCGCCGTACTGCCACGACTGTTGATGAATAGACGGTAAGTTATTCACGGGGAAACCCTTGTTGAGCGTGTTTGCGAGAGAGAGAGAGAGAGAGAGAGAGTGTGTGCGTGTGTGATATGTCTAGAGACTGAGGCAGTGATAACAGATTCTTCATGTCTATGTGTGTGGAGGATAGAGAGAGACATGTACATGGGGCTTTGTGTTGTGTAACGTGGAGACACATATACATAATTAGAGAGTGAGTGTGTGAGATACACATGCGGACATGGGGAGAGATGAGGATCCACATTAATGGGTGTTTGTGTGTGTGTGTGTTTGTGCGCGTGTTTGTATGTGAGAGGGAGTGTGTGTATGTGGAGTAGAGAGACCACTAATGATGTAAACCTAGTATAAGGGAAGGGGGAATTTTGTGACATGTGTAGTAGCGGGATAGCATGGGTGCGGGCGAGGGGAGCAGACTATTTGGTACAGACATCGATTGTGTGTGGGAGAGGGGTGTGAGAGCGAGAGAGAGAGAGAGAGAGAGAGCTAGCAACGGAGAGAGAGAGAGGAAGAGAGGGGGCGAGAGAGGGGGCGTTTGTGTCTATAAATGGCGTATAGATAGGGAGACAATGTTGATGTTGTTTGAAATTGGCCTATGTACGGAGACGCAAGGGAAGCGAGTCATCGTGTGTGTTATAGGGACTTCATGAGAGATCTAGAATAGATGGTGTAGAGAACTATGTGCGAGATCGAGAACGATGATACATTAGGGAGCTATGGAAAGAGTCACGACATATATGTATACAGGGAGGAGTTGGGGCGGGTCCGCATGTGGGAGAGATAGAAAGAGGAGAGTGGTGCACAAGGAGACAAAGTGTGCTTGTTTTGCAGTGGGGGTGGTGTGTGAGGTGAGTGTGCGAGAACCACATAACTAGGGAGATAGACGTTTGGGGGCGACGTTTTGTGTGTATGGGAAAGATGCACTCTACATAGTGCGTGTGCTTGGGAAAGAGAGATGTCGGGAGACCTAGCTAGAGAGTGGGGGAAGAGATGTGTGCATGCCCAAGAGATAAAGTGATAGAGACCTATACTGTGGTCTAGACTTTAGAAGAGAGAGGGGTGTTAATGCGCTCGTGTGTTGGTGTTTGGGGGAGAGAACGACTTCTCTGTGTGTGGGGGGGGGCGACGAGGGGGGTTGCTTTAGATAAAGAGTGAGGTGTCTATATTTGAGGGACTTTAGCGTAATTGAGATATACATGGTCAATAGTGTGTGCACTCAAGGTTGATCAATTTGTTTCACAGTTTGGACTATGAGATAACGATACTTTTGAACATGTGTGATATACTTTGATGTACCAGAATTACAAACCTAAGATTGGAATTTTGGAATTCGACTCCATCATTAGCTTTTGTAATTCATTTAAACGGAGGTAGATTTTTAAGCCGGGATTTCGTGATTTCAAATTCATATATCAAACCTAGAGATATACACATACGAGCATGTTCAAACTTTATAATCATCCACTTTATTCATACACATACACATTTTTGCTTTTGTCATCATATTTAGGATAAACACATTTGGAATTTCATTTGAATTGGACCATATGATGGTATTTGCTTGTAGTAGCTGAATGATCCATATTTGAATTGAATGGACAATCTAAGTTTCGAGTTGGACACATTGATTTTCAAAACTTGCACTTTTTTTGCGTGCAAAACAAACAAATTCTCGGCCATGATATTATAGTCGGCCGTACAAGAGCAGAATATAATTTCAGGCGCCAAAAGCTTTCAAACTTCCCGCTCACATCGAAATATCTCGCTCTCGAAAGTTTATCCCTATGATATTCCTGTTTTACCCCTGCCACATGAACGGAAAAGGGCTGCTTTGCTAACTCCATTATTTTCCCCTCTTTGCCCCCAACATTCTTCCCCAGAGCCCCTCCCCTTCCCCTCCCCGACCCCCCCAACCACGGCAAGCCACCGAATCTAGTCCTCCGCCGCAGTGGTGGACCTCACACCCCGACGGATCTACCTTTCGCACCTTGGAACCCACAACTGCCAACTCACCACTTCACCGGAGCCGCTTCAGCGACTGGCTTGTACACCGCTCTAGATCTCCTTGACCGCCATCATGGTCCACTGCACTGGATCTGCTTAACCGGCGCCCTCGTCCACCACAATGTAGGCCCTTCACTGACTCCCTCGTCCGTCCCTTCACCGGCCCTTCATACAAGCCCTCGTCCGCAGCAACAGATCCGCCTCACCGAAAGCACTGTACAACGCGCCCGCTGAAGCCTTCGTCCACTGCACCGGACCCGCTCCACGGATGCCATATTCAACTCCACCAGCCCTGCTTTACCGACACCATAGCCTCATTAGGTTATTTCGATCTATACTCCTTCGGTTTTTCTCTTTATTGTGCAACTGTTCACTTACCACAAATGAGCTTTCTTGTATGTCGATAGGCGCCGCAACCGTAGCACCGGATCTGATTCAGCAACGGCGACAGCCGGCCCAAACTCAACCGCAACACAAGCACCATCGATGATCCTTAGCTATCAAGTATGCCAACGATACCCATACGCCGCTGAGAATCAGGTACTATTATCCAATGGCCGGCGCCTATGTTCACTTTCTTAGCATAAGCACCGCACCTTTGAATTTCTTCAGGGCATCATTAAGTTTTTCATGAACGCATTATTCTGCTTGCACCTGTAGGGCCATACTTCTGGCAGTGAACATGTTACATGTGCTAAATTACATACCAGTGCACATATAGTTAATATGCTTTAGTTTTGTCCCAAGTATTACTGTACTTCCTAGATATCACTTCCTACTATTTTACTTCTTGCATGCTATATTTATGAAAATGGTGTTGTTCTGATGCCACATGTTGGTTCCATCAGACTGCTTCATGTTCTCTATGCTTAATTACACATCAGCAAACTAGCATGTGGTTTCGCTGGTTTTTGTTCGTTTTACCCTACATTTTCTGATGCTAGCTATTACATCACTGCTACAAGCCTCTGTTCATTACTTTTTTGTGTGTTCTGATCTTCCCAAGTTGCATGACTAATTTGATGCTTCTATTAATTATGGAGCTACCAACCCCATCAAGAAAAATATTTGTTCCTTTAGGGCTGGCACCTTGAACAAGCATAAAAATAGAGGGAAGCAGATATATTGTCGTGTATGCACACACCCTTCTTTCATTAGTTTAGATGAACCATTGATGATCAATTCGAACCAGTGCATTCGATTAAAATTAATTTAACCTAAATAGAGGGTGCAGAATAAACTACAACAAGTAGATTTGCAACCACGGGATGCTGACGATATCTTCAAAGAACATTGCAACAGCAGCGAGGCTTCACAGCAACATATGGTAAGCCAGTGTGTTTTAGTACATGTGAAATGTAATGTGTGTGGGATGCTTTCTTGGCTTGTGCCCTCAACCTGTAATCCTACAGAATAACAAATAGTTCAGTTGTCTGCTTTGCTGTATTGCTTGATTCGAATGCTTGTTTGTTACTTGTAGCGCTATACCTGAGTTGGCCAATATGTCAGCAGTGCCTGCTGTACAATCGTAAAGAAATGCATGCCTAGTTCATTTGAGTCCTTAACTTTTCCTCTGAACTTCATCACAAGACTGTCTTCGTAGTTTATATGAGGCCACACTGTTAAGTGCTTTCTCAGATTATTTCAACTGCTTAGATGCCTTGGCAACTTAAATATAGCGGTGGTACACTCCCTTTCAACTAGGGATGTCAACTGGGTCCTGTTTGATCCCGATTAAAGTCCACTAGTGGTATGATAGTTCAAAAGAGTTTTTGTTTTTTGAGGAAAATGAACCAGGGAGCTAGCAAAAACTAACTAGATGGGACTTGCGGATGTCGTTTATTGGCCACTTACATCCCTAGTTTCGTCTTACCATTTTAATTTCTTTTCGGCTGATGTTGCTTCGAACCATTTAAATATAGCTTGCCATGCTCGACAATAATTCGTATGTCGTTTACCATGTAAGCTTACTGCGTGGATCATGTGATAACTATCTCTTACTTATGTCCAGCAGAAACCTTTCAGGATGCCGTTCACACTAGGACACAATGTACAACCCCAGAATCTATTTGTGGAAGCAGTGTGCCATCCATGTTATCAGATGGTTGCAGTTCAGAGGCAACACCGCCGGAGAGCAGTCTGAGCACAGATATTATAGTTCTTGAGGCTCTACTAGAGGCAGAAAGAGATGGTGTGGCTACCATGAATGAGGTAATCTCAATCTTGAAGCTGGAAATTATGTAATTAGCTGCACGCATTATGCAAGCAACCCAAGAATTGGAGGAAGTAAGAATGTTGCATTTGAAGACAGAGGAGGTCCTGCTGCTTCTGCTATCTGAAGCCCAGGGTAATCCCAGTTCTTCTTTAGATAGCAGTTGAAATTGTCATTAGATTATTGTACTTGCATGTTGTGTCATGTCTCTGAATGGATTATGTTGTAAGACCCCCTATGTTGTCCATGTGTTGTAATGATCCGAATTTTTTAGGCGAGGTAATCCTCAGTACTTGTATGATTGACATAAGGTGAATTGTTTTTCGTGTGAGCATATTGTATTGGATGAAATAACTGTTTGACTCAAAGTGTATCCAACCTACTGAATTCGAAGATCACGACATTTCTAAATCATAATCATATATAAAGGTGGAATAAATCTTTGTTGTGGTTTTGAAGAAATAAATAACAAAACGTAGAATTATCTATGGATATTCATAATCGAATAAAAATTGGATTTTGATTTAGTTGCCAGGGCCCGGGGAAAATGTGAATGCTAATTCTCCCAAGTTTTGAACGAAGCGGCTAAACACCCACTATCATTTGTGGGCTGCCCGAAGGAAGTGTTTGTGAGATGGAAATTACTGTCTACCCCTGACACTTGACATCCTTATCGACCGGATTTACACTGCTGTCGATATGGATAGACTAGTAACTTCAATCAGACGTGACACGACGGCCTCTGAGCTCATTCAGACACGATGGGCGCCAAACGTGGGCGGCAAAGCACATTTGATTCAAGCTCGTCCGAAAGACATGTGTCTCTCCCTCCATTTCCCCATTCATCCACGGTGGGCGGCAAAACAAACTCTCATCGTCCGAAGTTGATGTAGGCTAACATTTTAAATAGGGGCAGATGTGTAACTTCCCTCAGACGTGACACAACCGCCCTACCTATCAGCCCCGTTCATACACCATGGGCGCCAACCGTGGGCAGCAAAACACCCTCTCCTCGCCCGAAATCGTTACCGGCAAATATTTGGGAGATGCGAGATTACCGTCCTATCCCCAACCGACATGATGTCCGAAATTTGAAACGGGGGATAAGTTCGTAACTTTCCCACATTTCAGACAAGCGCCTCCCAAAGTTTGAGATCCCCTCCCCCTCCATTTCCCCATTCATACACCATCGGCGCCACGACAACCTCCCCACTGCGGCCAGCCTCCTCCATCCGCCACCCCATCCTCCACCTTGCCGGAGCCGCTACCCCTACCCCATCGTCCACTGCAAGAGATGGACGTCTATCATCCGTGGCGCCGGACCAGGATCCTTTCATCGCGTCGTCTCGCTTCATCGGCGCCGTCGTCCACTTTGTCGTTGCTGCTCCTACGACCGCCTCGTCCACGGCAACAGGATTTATCCCCCAACCCAGCCGTCTGCCATCTAAAGTCTTCTTCCCCGCCGCCGACAGCCATCGCACCTGCAACACCCTCAACGTATCAGCAGGGGCCTACATGGCGTTGCAAGAGAGGTGGTACTCTTCCATATGTGCTTAAGTTATTGATCTCACCCAGAAAATAGATCTTAAATTGTTTACCGTACTTTTCTTGTCCGTACCAAATCGTAGTGGCTAGTTGAATGCAAACATTGGTTGCGAAGTAGCTTTGTCCGGTTTGCACCTTCAGATCTGCCATGTCACGGTCACTATACTCGTAAAGCTTATGGTTTCCCCCCTTTATATTCACTACCATCATCGTAGGTGCTTCCCTGCTTCGTGTCGTGCTAGAACTGCTCCTCAAGACCTCAACCCATCAAGCGAAAAAACATGCCACTCATAATTCCAAAGCTTACGTGTTGAAATACGAATCTGATATGATGCTCATATACAGAGAACTTTTAATTGGTCACCTAATGTTCCTATATTCGTTTCGAAAAGCATGTGCGCCACCCACTGGTCTAGCTAGTTCCACTTTCCTGATTTTACTCTTGATGATTAGGGTTTTCCCCTTTTATCTACTCTACTATGATCTGCGTAGGTGCTTTCTGTCATACTAGCATTACTCCACCCTTCAAGCTAAACAACACAACACTCAAAATTCCAAAGCTTAGTTGTTCAAATATGATTGTGATATGATACTGATATTAGTTAACAGACACATTTAATTGGTTAGCTAAAGGTCCCACTTGAGTTCCAAAATGCATGTCGCGACATATAGAGAGACAACAGAATTGCATTTATTTGTCACTTGTTGTCGGTGGGAAATGACACCTATGGGATCACAAGAATCCCTACTGCCGTTGCGGGGCGCGGGGGTCGTGAGAAGAGCGGATCAAACAAATAGCACACGGTTCCTTTATCCAGGTTCGGGCCGCGAGGATGCGTAAAACCCTACTCCTGCTTTGGTGGATTGTACATCAGTGTTCTTGAGCTAGCTATGGGGCGTGAAGAGCTCCAAAAAGCCGAATCCTCCTCCTGGTCGCCTCGGGCCTCCTTTTATAGGAAAGGGGTCGCCACAGTGGCACACAGGAGGTGGAAAGGGTACAATAATGCGAGTTTATCCCTCGCATTACAGGACAAGGCGCATTTAATGCGCCTTGCTGAGGTGTCCTTGCTTTATCGGGGATGGGGGAGAGCCCCGCCCCGTCCGTCGTTGCTCCCTTTCGTGTTGACACGCGCCCTGGCCAGCGGTGCTTGTGGTGCCATGTAGGCAGGCAAGCAGCTGAGGTGGCACAACGGCGGGTCTCCACGAAGATGCGCATGCCGCCATGCAGGTGCCTGCCCAGCTGGTTGGGTCAGCAGCTGCATGCGAACGGCGGTGGAGGTGCGAATGGTGCGGGCCTGATGGTGGTCCCGCGGGTGCCCTTGGCAAGGGCCTTGCCGGGACCCCGGCAAGGGTCTTGCCGTGGCGCTTGCAGTCATCCCCGGCAAGGCTCTTGTCGGGGGCCTTGTGGTCCTCTTTGGCTGGGATCCCGCCAAGGGTCATTATCTTCTTAAGTGGGCATCTGGTCTTGAATGTCTTCACAAAGATCTGCATGCCATCACGGGGATGTCTCCCGAATCCTTGCCCCATGGGGGCAGTGGACTCAAGGGTGACCTCGCTTCGTAGGTGTGGGGCGAGCTGCCACGGCAAGGATCTTGCCGGGCTAGCTAAAGCTGTCCCCCGGCAAGGATCTTGCTGGGGGGTCTGCTCTGTCCCCTTCGCTCTTTGTGGTCTTGGCGTCGTTCTGCTCCTCTTCAGCTTCGGCCTTACCTTGGCTTACCTCCCTTGCCTTGCTTCGTGTGGTGGTGCCCGTGGCTTAGACTGCCCGTGCACAGTTATAGGGGTACAAAAAGTGTACCCCTCTTTTTGTACACCGACAGGAGCCCCCGGGCTTGGGCCACACGTAAGCGCAATCGCGTCGTTGGGCTAGGCCCAAAAACGGTGCGCGGGCAGGCGGGGCGGTTTTTACCACGGTAAGTTTCTTCTCGCGCTGCGCTTCCCATGCTTCCCGCGCGTGGCGCGGCGTGGGGAAACGTGTGTGACGTGGGCGGCATGCGTGGGGCTGAGCTCTACACGCATGCGTCACGTCGTAGTAAAGGGGGGGGGCGGTTCGCGCCTTCCCCATAAACGGAGGGAGGCGTGGAGGCGCGGCCCATTTACTGAACGGGGCCGAGGCGTGGTCTTCAAGGCGTCCACTCCCCACGATCACGGGGTGGGGAGAAGTCGCCTCGGTCCTGCACGCCTGCCACGCGGCTCCCATGCGCTTGGGGTGGCGAACGCCGGAGGCGGGAAACCGGGCCGCCGTGGGCCGAGGCAGCGGGTCGGTCCCAGTTCCCTGCGCCTTCTGCGCCTTGATTGGTTGAGCGGGGCGGCCGAGCCCCCACCCCATTCCTTTATAAAGAGCGGGAGGGGGGGATGGCGTCCCGCATTCTTCCATCTCCTCCTTCTTTCAGCTTCTGCTCCCCCTCCCATCTGCTATGGAGAGAGGGAACCCTGGTCCTTCAACGGTGGCGGCGAGGGTCGCCGCTCGACAACGCGTCCCTCCTCCTCCCGCACCTGCAGTGGCGGAGCCAGCCGCGAGGGGAAGGGGGAGGGGGCAAGGTCGTGGGCGAGGCCGAGGTGCTCGGGGAAGAGGAGGACGGGGCGGCGCGCCGGCCTTGCCTCCGCCAGCGGTTCATGTTGGGGACGACCCTTGCGAGTTCTTCGTCAGGCTACGCCGGCCGCCTCGTCGTCGCCTTCGTCTCCCGACTCCATTCGCACGGGAGATGGAGCTGGATCCGCCGGAGTCTTTGCGGCTGCACATGAGGGGCTGCGGGATTAGCGGCACACGAGTTCGCGTTGATTTCCCAGCCCCTCACGTGATGTATCTTCGTCGAGGATGGAAGACGTTCGCTCATATCCACAGCCTGACGGAGCGGCTCACTCTCCATTTCAAGCTGATGGAGGGTGGCCTCCTCTCCGTCAAGGTCTTCGGGCTCTTCGGGACCCGCGCAAGGTGCTACGTGGAGAGTTCTTCTGATAGCGAAGACTCTTCCTTGGGCGGGAGTGATGAGGAGGACAGCGGCAGTGAAGATGAGGGCAGTAGGCGGCAGGATGACGGGTCCGACTAGGTGTCGGGCGCCGCTCCGTGCGGCACCGGCGACCCCATCATCCGTGTCGCCGGCTCCCTGAACTTCTCGGGGTCATCTCCTTGGGCGGCTGGCGTTGGGAGGCTGCGGAAGAGAAAGAGGGCGAGCGGCAAGGCCATCAAGTCGAAGTACATGGGCGTGACGCCCTCGACAGCGTGCTGACGTCTTGCCGCCTCGTCTTCAAGCCCTGCTTCCGGCGCCGCCATCACCATCCAGCTTTCGTACGGCCAGCGAGATGTTCTCTTGGTGTCTTCTGGCACCCGTAGCTCGCCTAGGCGCCTCTTTTGCCCTTTTTGCCTCCTTGACCTGCCTCCTGAGGAGAGGGACAAGGAAGGGGTTACGGCACCTTATCTCTTTTTAGATTGTAAGCCTTCGGGCCTTAGCTGAATTTAAAACTTGTAATCCCATCATTCATGTTTTTCATTCCCTACGGACCGTACCTGAATGGAATGTTTTTAAATGAAAAAGGGATGTTTGCCGGGCCATTTGTTTGGGGGTAGAACCCATGACAAGGAGTAAATCCTTGATATCTCTAAGATAAACATTTCCTCGCCCGGCAACAGGCCTTGCCGTCTCTCCACCTCACTCGACCCTTCTCACGCCTTTGGCGGAGGCAGGGATGAGGCGGGTTCAGGCTCCTCGTTTCATCCTTTTGCTATCGCGACTACGATCAAACCTGGCCCCAGGAACAAGTCCTAGGGCCTAGATTTAGATAAGCAGGATAGCTTCTAGGAAAAACGAGGTTTCACATATCTCAGTCCATAAAGGAATGCATGACAAGGGATGAAGAACTTATCTGAAGCCGCATCCCCCGGAAACTTTGGTTTGCCGTGGGTGGATCTTTGCTCTTGCAGCTCCCGGCAATACTAGCTTGCCGGGGTCTAGATGCTGGTCCGCCCTCCTTCTATTTTTCGTCCTTCAGTGGTCCGGCAAGGATATATGCGAGTCCTGCGAGCCAAAGACGAAAGAACGGCAAAGGGACGCACACTCGACCTGTAAGCTAGGGGTTAGTCGCCGCTAAGCACCATCAACCCTAACCAAGGACAAGACTCGACCTAGCATGCATGCTATAACTTAGGGCGCCAGCGCTTCATTTATTTATGCTCAGGGTCTGCACCTGGCTTTGTACAAAGGGTTACATGCATCATCGGCAATGCTTGTACAAAAGGTGGCTTGCCGGGGGGCCCGGCAAGCCGCACCTTACGGGTAAAACTTGCGAAGATGCTCAATGTTCCAGGAGTTACTCACCGGAACGGCATCTTCGGTCTCCAGGCGAACTGCGCCGGGCCTCGTGACTCGTATTACCCAGTAAGGGCCTTCCCACTTTGGCGTCAACTTGTTGGAATTCTTGGCCGATTGAACGCGCCGAAGGACAAGGTCGCCTTCCTCAAGGCTCCGGGCATGAACCTTGCGGCTATGGTAGCGGCGCAAGGCTTGCTGGTAGCGTGCTGCTCTCACAGCCGCCCGAAGATGATCTTCCTCGAGGAGCATTGCATCATCTTGCCGCAGTTGCTCTTGCTCGAGCTCATCATAAGCGAGCACTCGAGGTGACCCGTGTATGAGTTCAGTGGGGATAACTGCTTCTGCCTCATATACCAGGGCAAAGGGTGTCTGGCCGATGGCTCGATTTGGTGTCGTCCTGATTGACCAAAGAATCGTCGGCAACTCATCAATCCAGCGCCTTCCGCTCTTGTGCAGCCTGTCAAAGGTCTTGGTCCTTAAGCCTCGCAGCACTTCAGCACTCGCCCTCTCAGCTTGACCGTTGCTTCGTGGGTGGGCAACGGAAGTGAAACAGACTTTGCTGCCGAGGTCTTGAATATGTTGCATGAAGGAGCGGCTTGTGAACTATGTGCCGTTGTCGGTGATGACCCTGTTGGGTACACCAAAACGGCACACTAGCCCCTTGAAGAACTTGACGGCCGACTGAGCTGTGACCTTCCTCACTGCCTCCACCTCTGGCCACTTTGTGAACTTGTCGATGGCAACGTACAAGTACTCAAAGCCCCCGACAGCGTGGGGAAAAGGGCCCAGTATGTCGAGCCCCCAGACCGAGAAGGGCCAGGAGAGAGGAATGGTTTGAAGGGCTTGAGCTGGCTGATGAAGCTTCTTTGAATGGAACTGACACGCTTCACACCTGGTGACTAGTGTCGTCGCATCCTGGAGGGCGGTGGGCCAGAAGAAACCTTGCCGGAATGCCTTGCCAGCAAGGGCTCTTGACCCAATGTGGGATCCACATATGCCTCCATGTATCTCCGCCAACAGCTCCAGTCCTTCCTCTCGAGGGATGCACTTCAATTTCACACCGTTCGGCCTCTTCCAGTACAGGATGTCATCGACGAACTAGTACATGGTAGAGCGACGGGCTATTTTTTCCGCTTCTTCCTGCTCCTCAGGAAGTTCCCCTGTCTGGAGGAACCGGGCAGTATGCTATGCCCACGCCGGAGCCTGGGGCTCGACGGCGAGGACTAAAGGCATTTCCTCCGCTATTGGGGCGGCTGTTTCGACGGCAAGAGCTTGACGCCCCGCCGGAGCCAGCCGTCCTATGGCGGGCTCAGTGTCTCCGCTAACATCCTTGCCGGCGGCTCTGGGGAGCTCGGCGGGAAAGTACTTGCCGGGCCCTGATTTCCTCCTCTTGTTCTGCTCTGTTGATGGATCAACGGATGGCTGAGTAAGCTGAAGCACAAAGGTACCTGGCTCCACAGGTAGCTTGAGGGTAGCGCGTTTCGACAGGTAATCAGCGACATCGTTCTCCGCTCGAGGAACGTACTCAGCCTGTATACCGTCGAAATGCTCTTCCAGCTTTCTTACTCCATCAATGTAGGCCTTCATCAATGGGCTCTGGTAGTCCTTGTTGACTTGCTTGATGACGAGCTGCGAGTCGCCTCTGACGATGAGTTTCTTGATTCCGAGGTCCGCCGCGATCCTAAGACCGGCAAGCAGCCCCTCGTACTCTACCGTATTGTTTGTCGACACCTCCCTGGGGAAGTGCATCTAGATCACGTACTTGAGGTGCTCTCCGGTGGGGGCAACAAGCAGTACGCCAGCCCCGGCACCTTGTAGGGAGAAAGCTCCATCAAAGTACATGACCCAATTGCAACTTGCCTCCTTGCCGAGGAGAGCAGTATCTTGGGCTTCTTCGTCAGGTGTTGCGGTCCATTCCACAATTAACTCCGCCAGGACCCGGATCTGGATCGTCGAAGTACTTTCAAACTTGAGGCCGAAGCTGGACAGCTCCAGTGCCCATTCCACAATCCTCCCCGTTGCATCTGGATTGTGCAATATCCGTTGTAGAGGGAGGCGGGTGACGACAGTGACCTCGTGTGCCTGGAAGTAGTGACGCAGCTTCCTCGAGGCCATAAGAAAGCCGAAGAGTAGTTTCTGCACGCCGGAGTACCTTGATCTAGCCCCCTGCAGGAGGGAGCTAACAAAGTAGACCGGGTGCTGCATCATTTTCTTCCTTGGCGACACTTTGACTGGTTGTGTCGTCTCCGCATTGGTGGCGTCGGGCTCCGTTGCTGCCATTACCTCGTCGTCAACCTCTCTCTGGGCCACTAGCACGGCGCTGACCACCTGGTTCGTTGCCGCCAAGTATAGAAGCAACGGCTCCTATGGCCTAGGCGCAACTAGTATTGGCGCGGAAGAGAGGTATTTCTTCAAATCTTGTAATGCTGCCTCGGCTTCTGGCGTCCACTCCATCGGGACCACCTTTTTCAGGATCTTGAAAAAGGGAAGGGCACGCTCTGCAGACTTGGAAATGAACCTGCCCATGGCAGCGACACAACCAGCAAGCTGATGCACATCCTTGATTCGCTTGGGTGCTTCAATCTGCTCTATAGTTCTGATCTTGTCCGGATTGGCCTCTATCCCACGCTGTGACACAAAGAACCCGAGAAGTTTGCCGGACGGGACGCCAAAGACGCACTTCTCAGGGTTCAGCTTGAGATTGAGCTTGCGCAGGTTTGCAAATGTCTCTTGCACATCTGGTATGAGGGTCGCCCTGTCTTTGGTTTTGACCACTATGTCATCCATATAAGCTTCCATATTTCTATGGAGCTGGGGTTCAAAACCAATCTGGACTGCCCTTGCAAACGTCGAGCCAGCACTCTTCAACCCGAAAGGCATCCGCATGAAACAATACGTACCACATGGGGTGATGAATGCTGTTTTCTCTTCGTCTTCTCTTGTCATGAAGATCTGGTGGTAGCCGGAGTAGGCATCAAGGAATGACAACAGATCACACTCAGCTGTGGAGTCAACAATCTGGTCAATGCGCGGCAACGGGAAGGGGTCTTTAGGAAAAGCCTTATTGATATCTGAATCAATACATAGCCTCCACTTCCCATTTGCCTTGCGCACCACGATCGGATTGGCCAACCACGTTGGATGGAGCACTCCTCTTATCAAACCCGCCGCCTCCAGTTTTCGGATTTCTTCTGTGATGAACTCTTGTCGTTCCAAAGCTTGCTTCCTGATCTTCTGCTTGACGGGCCGCGCATGAGGACAGACAGCAAGGTGGTGCTCAATCACCTCCCTAGGAACGCCGGGGATGTCGGAAGCTTTCCATGCAAACACATCGACATTCGCCCGCAGGAAGGTGACGAGCGCGTCTTCCTATTTGTCGTCAAGGGTGGAGCTTATGGTAAAAACTCCTCATGTGCCGTCCTCATTGACGGAAACCTTCTTGGTTCCCGGCGGTGTGGCCCTGGACTTCTTGTTTCCGCCGGTGGAGCTTTATGGCACGTCCTCGACGGCAGCGCTACACTCCGAAGAGGTGCGCTTGCCGGAGTGGGTGTCCGAGGTCTCATCGGCCTTCTTCTTCCTCTTCCCTCCCGGGGCCCCAGCGGCAGGAGTAAGTGCCTTAGCGGCGGCAGCTGTTGCAACTGCTTGCTGGTATAGTTGATCAGCGCAGATCAACGCATCTTTCTTATCGGAGGGGATGTTGATAATCGTCATAGGTCCTGGCATCTTCAGGGTGTTGTAGGCATAGTGTGACGCCGCCATGAACTTGGCCAGCGCTGGGCGGCCAAGGATCCCGTTGTAGGGCAAGGGGATCTTGGCAACATCAAACACGATCCTCTCCGTCCTGAAGTTCAGGTCGCTTCCAAAAGTCACAGGCAGCGTGACCTTTCCCTTGGGTTGGCTTCTTCCTGGGTTGACCCCCTGAAACGTGCCCGTCTCTTCGAGGTCTCCATCAGGAATCTGCATCTTCTCGATCACGGCAGGCGAGATCAGGTTCAGACCGGCCCCGCCATCGACTAGCATCTTTTTCACCTCGAGGTTGCGTATCGTTGGTGAAACCAACAACGGCAAGCACCCGACCGCAGTAGTGCGATCAGGGTGATCCTCGGTGTCAAAAATGATAGGTGTGCTGGACCACTTCAGCGGCCTTTGGGCATCAAATGACGGCTTTGCCGCTGTAATCTCCCGCGCCCACTGTTTAAGCCGGCGATGGGAGGTATGCAGCGAGGCACCGCCGTCGACGCACATGGCCTCTGTAGCTTTCTGAAACCCTTGGTCGCCGGACTCGTCGTCCTCTTCGTGATCGTCGTCTTCTGGCTTTTTGTCACGGCCCCGGGCGGGCCTCTCCTGTTGCTTATCCTTGCCGCGTCGGCCCGCCTGGCCGTCATGCTTCTTGTCGGATCCCTCAACACCGTCTTGGCCCTTCTTCTTGTCCCGCCTCTCATATCCATCCCTCTGCTTCTCAGCGAGGAGCTCAACCTGTCGGCAGTCTTGGAGAGCATGGCCTTTGGTGTGATGGATCTTGCAGTACCGCTTGTCGGAGTTGCCTGGCTTCTCGGCAGCCGCCAAGGCCATGCAGGCGACACATCCAGCAATTTCCTTGCCAGGGTCATCTGCCTTGGTTTTCTTGGTGGAGCCGGTGTCATCAGACCCCTCGACAGCAAGAACGGCTTTTCCTTTGTGCTTCTCGTTGCGGCGCCGGCCTTTCTTTGCCGGGGCGGCAGTATCCTCATCTGAGGAGTCGGTTTCCACACCGGCATCTTCGCCGGGGTACTTCCTTCCCTCTTCAGCGCGGGCACACCTGTCAGCGAGAACATAGAGTTCTGCTACATCTTTCACCTTGTTCATCGCCAGCTCTTCGCGCATCTTACGGTTACGCACGTTCTGATGGAACACGCTAATGATTTTGGCGGGGTGAACATCAGGGATATTGTACTGTACCCGGCTGAACCTCTGAATATACTTGCGGAGACTCTCGCCTCCCTTCTGGGGAATGACGTGCAGATCGCTCGCTTGGCCATGGGCTTGGTGGCCTCCAGTAAAGGCGCCCACAAACTCATGGCACAAATCCGACCAGGAGGAAATGGAGTCTACCGGCAAGTGCATCAGCCACGACATGGCATTGGGTTTAAGAGCCAACGGAAAGTAATTCGCAAGCACCTTATCGTCGCGGGCTCCGGCAGCTTGCATCGCAATGGTGTAAACGCTGAGGAACTCAGACGGGTGAGTCTTGCCGTTGTACTTTTCACCCACGTCAGGTTTGAAAGTGCGGTGACTGGGCCACTGGAACTGCCGCAGCTCATGGGTAAAAGCCGGACAGCCTACCTCGTAAGGTAGGCCTCCAGGGCTCTCCGGTGCCGGGTGGTTCATAGCAGGCCCTGCTCGCCTGTCTGATTGGTGGCGCGCTCCGCGCCGGCGCTCGATAGTGGTTCGAGCGTCTTCATGTTCTTGTTCCTGAAGGAGCTGGCGCTGGTCGCAGTGGGTCGGACGACGCTATGGAGATTTCTTCGCCCATGACGTCACGACGGGCTGGCGTCCGCGGCGCCGGGTGAGGAGGGGGCGAGTGCACCGTGGTTGCGGCGCCGCCAGCCCTCCTGCCACTGGTGCGTGGGACTCCGTCGGAGCGTCGACCCGGGGGCTCCATCGGGCCCGGTTCGTCTTTGTTGGCCCCCGCAACAAGGCTTCGGATGGTGGCTCTCCATTCGTCGAGTTTCCCCGTAGTGGGAGGGAAATCGAGGAGCAACTGCGTGCGTGCCAGGGCTTCTGCTGGCGTTGGTGGCAGCGAATCCTGCACGGATCACGACGCGCTTCGACTTCTGACCATGTCAGAACGAGCTCTGCCACGACCCCGCGGTCGCATGCCATCTTCACCAGCGCCTTGGCGAGCGAGCAGGTCTTCTACATCCCGGGATGGGCGCTCGGGGCTCTTCCCGCGGCGACGCCCGGGGTCTTCTGTGTGATTACGCCGTTCGTCGCGCGCCGCTTGAGAGGAGCGCGCCGTCGGCGCCGGCATGGGAGTCTGAGAAGCCCTGGCGTCACCCTCGGGCGGGGCGGCAGCGATCCTGGAAGGCCCCGCGCCACCTGCGGAGGGCCTGGCTCCGTCTTTGGATTTGGCGGCGTGCAGCCCGTTGCCAGGCGCACGAACATCGTCGCCTCCCAAACTCTGGCTGCTAGGACGGTGTTGGTGTTTGCGAATGGCGCCCCGGGTCCTTTCCGCAACCGCTCCGCTGCTCGCCCGCGTCGGGGCGGGATGCCCGGCCTCCGATGGGCCAACCGCCACCGTCGTCTTCTTCTTGGGCGCCATGACGATGAAGGAGCATCGAACTAGCTGCTAAAACCGATTCTCACAACTACGCTTCCCCTGCCTGGTGCGCCAAAGATGTCGGTGGGAAACGACACCTATGGGATCACAAGAATCCCTACTGCGGTTGCGGGGCGCGGGGGTCGTGAGAAGAGCGGATCAAACAGATAGCACACGGTTCCTTTATCCAGGTTCGGGCCGCGAGGATGCGTAAAACCCTACTCCTGCTTTGGTGGATTGTATATCAGTGTTCTTGAGCTAGCTATGGGGCGTGAAGAGCTCCAAAAAGCCGAATCCTCCTCCTGGTCGCCTCGGGCCTCCTTTTATAGGAAAGGGGTCGCCACAGTGGCACACAGGAGGTGGAAAGGATACAGTAATGCGAGTTTATCCCTCGCATTACAGGACAAGGCGCATTTAATGCGCCTCGCTGAGGTGTCCTTGCTTTATCGTGGACGGGGGAGAGCCCCGTCCCGTTCGTCACCGCTCCCTTTCGTGTTGACACGCGCCCTGGCCAGCGGTGCTTATGGTGCCATGTAGGCAGGCAAGTAGTTGAGGTGGCGCAGCAGCGAGTCTCCACGAAGATGCGCATGCCGCCACGCAGGTGCTTGCCCAGCTGGTTGGGTCAGCAGCTGCATGCGAACGGCGGTGGAGGTGCGACTAGTGCGGGCCTGATGGTAGTCCCTCGGGTGCCCTTGGCAAGGGCCTTGCCGGGACCCCGGCAAGGGTCTTGCCGTGGCGCTTGCTGTCATCCCCGGCAAGGCTCTTGCCGGGGGCCTTGTGGTCCTATTTGGCTGGGATCCCGCCAAGGGTCATTATCTTCTTAAGTGGGCATCTGGTCTTGAATGTCTTCACAAAGATCTGCATGCCATCACGGGGATGTCTCCCGAATCCTTGCCCCATGGGGGCAGTGGACTCAAGCGTGACCTCGCTCCGTAGGTGTGGGGCGAGCTGCCACGGCAAGGATCTTGCCGGGCTAGCTAAAGCTGTCCCCCGACAAGGATCTTGCCGGGGGGGTCTGCTCTGTCCCCTTCACTCTTTGTGGTCTTGGCGTCATTCTGCTCCTCTTCAGCTTCGGCCTTACCTTGGCTTACCTCCCTTGCCTTGCTCAGTGTGGTGGTGCCCGTGGCTCAGATTGCCCGTGCATAGTTATAGGGGTACAAAAAGTGTACCCCTCTTTTTGTACACCGACACTTGTTGACTGTACTTTCTTGTTCATACCAAATCTTAGTTGTTATTTCAAAGCAAATATCGGTTGCTAACTACCCTTTGCGCGGTTTGCAGCTTTAGATCTGCCATCCCACTGCCATGGTCAACACTATACTCATCATGCTTACAGTTTCCCCATTTTATGATGACCACGATCAGCCTACGTGGTTCGTGTCGTAATAGCACTGCTCCACCCATCGAGCTAAACAAGCTTAGTTGTACAAATTCAAATATGATATTATGCTGATATTAGTAAAACTGAGAGATGTTTAATTGGTCAGCTAAATGTTCCTACTTTAGTTTCGAAATGCATGTGAGCCACATATGGAGAGACCGGAAGGAATAGTATTTCTCTGTGCGCTCTGGTTCATCATGGGTAGCCAACCGACATTGTATAGAAAGACTTGTAATATCTTCAATCTGCTTGCTCTTTAGCTCTTCTTTAAGATGATCCTCTTCTCTTGTGGTCGACTGGTCAGGTCGAGTTATTCTCCCTTAGTATATTTTGAATCTGTCAGGTCAGGTCGACTTGTTCTTCTTTACTATATGTTGAAGCTGTCATCTGCGAAGTATCATCACTTCTGGAGCTCTCAAATTTTGAGTAGTAGGCCACATTATATTAATGCACACACCAAATTACAGCATGCATGGCACCTCTTAGAAGAATTGCAGAGATAGCACAAAGGGGTTTACAGGGAGGAAGTATTGGATTAGAATCACTTCTGCATTACAAACATAATCTCACTTGTTTTTATGTTTTCATGCATGTCAGGTATTGAAAATTATCAAAATGAATATGAGAATGGGCGCACGAGAGGAATATTGCGGAACGATCCACTGGCTAATAAACTTGGCATGGTGGAGGATGGCCTATCTTATTCACCCATCAAGGTGCATGCTCTAACTTGGCAAGGTTGTATTGGCCGCACATATTTTGCATCTAACCTCTTGCATTACTTCTACTCTATTACACCATCTGCTTAGTTTAAGCATCATATATGAGTATATGCCATACCTATCCATTTTCTGTACCTATTCCATGTGTCGTCATACTATGTTTTTCCAGTCAAATGTTGTTCTTTCGTAATAGATGTCCAAAAGGAAGAGGGTGATTGCAGATCCTCAAGGAGTACAAACTAGGTATTTGGAAAAGGTAGTGATACCCGTTAAATCAGATAGATCAACAGCCACAGAAAACACATGCCCAACTGTAACAGACTTTACCCCTACTCCAGTGCCCAAACCCCTATTAGAACTACTGACAGCCTGTAACAACCCCAAAATTGGGTTATCAATTTTTGTGGTGTTATTCTCTCTTGACACTCATTTTCAAAATTTTCTCCTGAGTTTGCTGGATGACTCTGAGAAATTTTGTCATTTCCAACCCTTCACAATCTTGCTCATGTCTTTTCAGTGAGCAAGACCTCATTTGCATCCTCCCAAACCCTCTCAAACCCAAATTCCAAATTTTTGGAATTTGAATATGCCCTTTGTGATTACAAAGGAGCTATCATTTCCTTTGATCTATCGGTCCTTCCAATTGTTCCCAGAAATCATCCTATCTTTCTGAAACTTGGATATGCAAAAATGTTGCTAAGTCCAATGCAATATTTTTGACTTATGGTTTATTCCTTTTATTGCCTTTCTGAGGAATAAAATCCAAAGGCATAGCTAGCCATCTCCTAAATTCATGAGAATTGGTGGAGTTGATGCTATGCCTGATAATTTTCCCAGACCTTCTCCTACTCATATAATCTATCTCCACGAGATTGTGGCTCATTTCATCTAGCCAATTGCCCTGAGGTTTTTTTGAAGTTTTTGGACAGAAATGATAACTGTGAAGGAAGTACCATTTTGGTGAGTCCATTTGGTATGAACTTTTTACAGCATCATGGTATGTTCAAATCATCAGGCTTTGACAAGTTATAGCTCAATCCATCACTCCAGTGAGTGCTTCATCATGATTTAGTTTCTGGTCAGATTTGGTGGTTCTACAACAACTATGGTAAATAGTTGTCCATTTTACCTCAGAGCTCCCAGGACTGTAGTCCTTTCTACCCTAATCCTCCCAGACATCAATTTTACCTTTTACCCTCTCTGGTTTAACCTCTGGAGTGTGGCCAAGTTTGCAACAGCAAAGTTGTGGAGCTTGATTTACTCAGCTCAGTTTGTCTCTGCCCATCTCTTTACCATGGTAGTACTCCACGCTGGAAGGACTACGCGGTAGACATGAACTTACCTTAGTAAAAAACCCAGAGCATGCCACGCCAGTGGTGACCACGAGTGTAACCAGCCAAAATAGTGGTCTAGCCACTGTTGTCGTCGGCATCGCTGCTCCGGCCATCTCTGACCTCGCCATTAATGCCCAACATCTCCCCCTCGACATCGTCTTCCCTCTGGACCGCTGCCCCCCTTCGTTTTCTTCTCCAGCGAGCCGTGCCAAGGACCAAACAGTGTGCTCCTGTGCATCGTCGCCTTCCTCCCCGATGTCCTCTTCCTCCGTTCATCCGCAAGCTTTGCTCGTCTCCGTGACTCCCTGGCGCTCGTCCGCACCCTCCTCGTCGCCTTCCCATGCCTCCCCGTGACTGCTGAGCACGGCAAAGCCGCGGCCGGACGTGCTCGGCGGTGCCTGGCTCGGGTGCCCCTGCCCCGCCTATAAATAGCCCGTCTGCGCCTTGTCCGAGCTCATCAGCAGCTCCCCCGCCCTCTTCTTCGCCTCCCCAACCTCTCCTCTCGTCCCTGGAGTCGCTCTCTGACCACCATCATCGCCATAGCCGCCGCTGATCCCCTCGGCCATTCCTGCCCGTGGCCCTTCCCCCACACCCCGTGTGCATCGTGGATGGATGCGCCACATCCCTGCGACCCTCCCTAGCCTGCCGCCCCTCCGTTTCCCCCACCTGAACCCCATGCCCACCAGTGGCCGAAGCTCCTCTCCGTTGCAAGCTCAACCGCGGCTAGTCCAGCGCCCCTCGGCGGCAGAGCTCGCCGCCATCCGATGCGCCTCCGTCCCCTGAGCAGATCGGTGGGTCGTGCGCCTTCTGTCGTGGTCGGACGCGTCGGCGAGCGCCGTCGGGGCAGGCGTCTCCCTCGGCCAGTCGCGCCCCTGAGCGGGAGGAAGAAGAAGGCCAAGCGGGCCCCGCGCCTTTCCCGGTCCCACCTGGCAGCGTCTCAGCGTTGACCTCGCCCAGGTCCCGCCACTGCCAGCGTGTATAAGTGGAAGCGTACTCCGTAGAGTACGTTTTCCCTTCGAGGAAACGCATCCGTTGGTGCCTCTAGGTAAAAATACGTTTTCTCAGTTCTGAAAGCGTAATCACGTTGCACTTCGGCTCAAAATGCGTTTCCCTGTGCAGAAAAACAATCATAACTTTTTGCTCGCAACTCCGAATGAGGTGATTCCAAAGCCCACGTCTTCGTTTCGTCGAGCCCGTTCTGTTGATGTCATTTTCATAATATTTTCACCCAGTGAAAATGACCATTTTTTCCTTGCCCGTAAACAGCCCCCTCCGAGAAGGAACTGTTTCCCGCAAATCTTTTCGCGATCATTTCGCACTTCTTCCCGGAGTATTTGTCGACCCTCAGGCAAGCCAACCTCTTATCATGAGCCCCGTACTTGCATGTTGACTTTGCTTGCACCTTGTGTGTGTGTAGTTGCAGTTGTTTCATATCGTTTTTATCGACAGTTATTTCTTTATGCCTATCTTGCATGCTTGTGTTTTCATGATATCCTTGCCATGCTAATTAGAATGTTATTATTATTAATAATGTCATGTCACTACTCTAGTTTATTTGCATGTCATTGTTATAAAATGTTATGAGGATTTTAAATGCACCGTTGATATGCTATTGTCATGTTCTTTATGTTAGAGTTGTGCACTTGAGAAGTTCGATATTTTGCCATGCATTTGTATGCTGCATGCTCATTGTTGCATTCATGTTAAATATTCTCATGATGATGGAGAAGTTATTAAAATGACGTATTAATAACAAACTCCCTCCGTCATCGATGGGATCGAGTCATAGTGCTGCCAAATCGAACTTTTTCAGTGCAGCCACATTTGCCTTCATGGGAAGGCCTTAATGCGAGCTATTGTCGTGCCTCTCGCCGGTGCCTCCCACTAGGGAAGGTTATGGGCGTTCTTACCCTGATCAGGTAGGCAAACATAACCTTGTGTGCTCGTTGTTAGAATTTTTTGTACCGGTCCCCGTGAGGGACGTTTTGGCCAAGACGATGGTCGGTGTGTCTTTGGTAGACACGGGGCCACCCAGGACTAGCCCAGTTGGGAGTGGATCAGAGTGGCCGGGAGAATGTCATGGCAGTAGGTCGATTTCGTCGGAATGCCTTTGGTCCACCCGAATGGGATGACGAGGCCATGGGTTCCGTGGTGTGGGTACAGTGTGCTACCTCTGCGGAGTGTATATAAAGTCTATCGATAGCAACAGTTCGTTGTAGGTCCCACTATCAGGTCTTGGTCGAAATGGAGGATAAACCTGAAATAATTAAGTTGGTAAATAAATATGTGATAACAAAAATATGGTGACTTGGACTATGAGATAGTCGTGAGAAGTCATGGCGATGGTTTGATATGATCACGAGACGAGGTCTCAATGAGTGTTGGAGCCCAAGTGTTGGTCATGGTTGTGATCGCCGGAAAGATCACCGTTTGGTTGCAAGGCAACCCGTTGGTAAGAGAGTCGGAGGGACCCGGTTCATAAGTTTGGTCGCATTGCATGAGTAATATGTTGCATTTAAAAACCAAGGCAGAACAGAAGATGATTGCATAAAGTTAACATGCTATGTCTGCATTGGATACAATCGGTAGTGTATTTTCAACATAATTTCATGATGCCATGCCATGCTTGGATTGATACGTTAAATTATGCCATGATTGAGATGATATGCTATGTTTTGCCTTTGCCATGTTAGAAGCATGATCTGATATGCCATGTTATTGCCATGTTAGTAGATGCTATGATTTTTGTTCATGCTTAGTTGATTTTTATCATGCCATGTTTAGTAATTGATATGAGATAGGCTGTTGCTTGCACTCGGTTCTTGCTTTTTCTTCTGCTTGTTTGGATGCTATGTATTTGGTTGTCTTGCAAGTACATTCAATGTACTAACCTAGCGTGTCATGCCAGTTTTGTAGGTCGTACCCGAGTTGTTCGCTTGATCCGTCATGCTAGGTCGTAACCTTGCCAGTCCTATGAGTTGTGGAGCCCAGCCAGAGTTGTTATGCTGTCAAACCAAGACTTCCGCCGCCATCTAAATCAGACTTTCGCTGTCATTTAATAGCCTTAGGGCTATGCCAGATAATTGTATTCATCAATGATGTAATCTCATGTACATGTATTTGATGAATATTCTTGTACCTGGAATGCTGTATTACGGACCTGTCGTGCGTCAGGTGTTATCCTGGGCTGGCGTGCGAAGGCCCCCTGCTCCATGCGGATCGGGGTGCCACAGGGCATGGTATCAGAGCAGCCAGGCTGGCATAGGTTATCCTAGTATTAGATCACCGCAAACATTAACCGGTAATGGCCCTAAGGGATTTGGACCATCCCTGCATCCGGCTTGGCCACTGTTAATCAACAGGTGGCGCAGTCGGGGCCAACACGTCCTCACCCTGCTGTCCCCGCCTAGTTATCCATGGCGCGAATAGCAACCATATCCTTTCGGGTCGGCCACACCGCTCACTCTTCGCCATTAAGGGAAAGGGGTCACTGTAAGTGCATCTAGTGCCACCCCTAGGATGTTTTGGAGTATTGACGACAAACCTGGTTGAGGGACTAATGTCTTTGTGAGAATTGCAGGATAACACAGGTAGTAGTCCCTCATTGATTCGGTTTACCTACCGGAGATGACCCCTAAAAATGTATGAAGACATTGAAGACAGTGGTGGTATATGAAGATATTCACATTGAAGACTATGACATGAGAAGACATTGAGTGAAGACTATGGAGCGCGAAGACTTAGATGTTTCGCTGTTTCCTTTTCTTCTTTGTTGAGTCATAGGAACCACCGTACTGTTAAGTGGGGTCCAAGTGAACAAAGTTAGAGTGACTGAAGTGATGCTCAACCAAATCCTATGTCTTCGAGCGAAGACAATAAGAGCAAATCTTATCCAGAGCTGGATGAGTCAGCTTTGCTTGTAGCCCAAGTAAAGTTGTCGTGTGTGTTTGAAATCTGATCGTTGGAACACGTGTCAGTTCCTTAGCGACCCAGGGTCATTTCGGACAAATCAGGTCGGGTTTCCTAGTGGCTATAAATAGCCCACCCCCTACACCATAAATTGGTTGGCTGCTCAGAGTTAGTGCACGGCTTTTGTCGTTTGAGAGCAACCCACCTCCGAAGCTTTTGAGAGAGAGAAATCCTTGCGAGGACAAAGCCCAAACACCCAGAGCCAAAGAGTGTTAGGCATCACTGAAGTTTTTCTGTCTGCGTGACCTGAAGACTTGTTACACTTGAGGACTGTGAATCCTCCAGCCGGTTAGGCGTCGCGTTCTGAGCATCCAAGAGTCATTGTGGATTGCCAGTGAACGAAGTCTGTGAAGGTTTGGAAGTCTACCTTGAAGACTTACCAGAGTAATTGGGCGAGGACTGGGTGTCCTTAGCTCAAGGGGAATAAGGTGAAGACACGGTCTTCTGAGTTGAATCCCAGCCTCCCCAACCAGACGTACAGTTGTCACAGCAACTGGAACTGGTCCAACAAATCATGTGTCCTCAACAAGTGACTGGTTCTATCCTCTCCCTCTCATTACTTACAGTTTGTCTTCGTGAAGTCATTGCCTGATTGTTGTACCTGTTTGACTTCATTGCTTGACTACTATTGTTGTTTGGCTTCATACCATCTTCCATTCTGATCCTTTCTACCTAGCTGCTATTAGTCTTCGTGCTTTCACTTCATTGCATACTTGACTATGGCTTGCTTAGTGTAGTTTACCTTCCGCTGCATATCAATAGGGTCATTTCTATTGTTTGTCTTCGAAACTTCCATGTTTTGAAGACTTTCATAAAAATTGCCTATTCATCCCCCTCTAGTCGATAACTAGCACTTTCAATTGGTATCAGAGCAAGGTACTCCCTTGTTCTATGTGATTCGGTTTAACCACCTGGAGTTTTAGCTATGTCGACTGCAGGGATAATCAAAGTCTCCGCTGCGTGTCCTATCTTTGATGGTCATGATTATCCCAAATGGAAGACTATGATGAGGAAGCGAATCCTTGCAATAGACAGTGAGCTTTGGACAGTCACGGAGATTGGCCTCACTGACTTATGCAAGATGGCGCATGCAGACGATATTCAGAAATTCACTTTGCTGGACGCCAAGGCGAAGGACATTATATGCTCATCTCTGTCCAGAGATGAGTTCTGGCGCATCATGCATCTCTGCAATGCAAAGCTTATATGGGATCGGATCTCTGATGTTTACGAAGGTCATCGGACATGTCAGGATCCCTGGTTCCTCGAGTTCAAGGAGTCACTTAAAACAATGTCTCCCGAACCCGAACCCGAGCCATCTAGTCCCACCTACTGCTTCATGGCACGTGGTGCCAAGGTAAAATCACGTGATGCTTACTTTCAAACATCAAGTGAAGATGACTCTGATTGTGAATCCAAACCCAGCTATAAAACACTTGCTAAAATTGCAACTGAACAATAAAAGGCTATGGAACATACTCAAAAACTGTTAGACAAAAGCGATGACCTGTTGGACGCGGAAATGACCCGTTCATAGTCCTTAGTTGAAGACATAAAAAATCTTCATGGTAAGTACCAAGAACTTGAAAGTCATCATGAAACGCTCTCAACCACTCATGAAAAGCTCTCCTATGATTATCTTCAAAGGAAGCAAGAGCTTGAGAAATTGAGAGCGGCTCATGAAGATCTTCAAAAAGAGAATGAGTCACTTCGCGCTCAACAGATCAATCCCGCCCAGGATGGATTTGAACCACCATGTCTAAAATGCCTTGAGCGTGACAACGCTACCTCTGTTGCTGAATGTTCTACTGCTGCTACTGTTGCATTGTCTTCAACTGTTTTTTGAAACCTGTGACAGTGGAGAGGCTCCCACTGTGATATATTAAATTTCAAAAGTTACAATGTACATTGTGTAAGGGATGTACAAGAAGCATCCCTGGCCACTTTGTGGCACAGGTAATGTGAGATTGTCTTCAACTGTTGATGTGGTAACTAACCCCTCTGCTGAGGATACCACTACTATTGCTGATGAAAATGCTAGGTTGAAGACATTGCTTGAAACAGGGATGTACAAAAGTCTGAAAGGGCATCAGACACTATGCGATGTCCTCAAAAAGCAGATTCTTAACCAAAACCCTAAGAAAGAGGGTGTTGGGTTCGAGAGGAAAATGAATGTTGATGGTTCCTACTGGAAGCCTGAGCAGTACCCCAAAACCACTAGGGTTGCTACAAAGGGACCTTCAGTGGACCCATCCACCTTATCTGGCTTTACCTGTGCTAACCCCATTATCATTGATGAATCCTTTGATGCAAACTATAAACTGTTTAAGAATCAAAATGGTGAAGTGTTTGCCAGGTATATTGGAACTAACTGCAGGAATGGGCCACCTATGAAGAAGATCTGGGTTCCAAAAAGCGGTCTTGAGAATCTTCCAGTCATTGTCATCATGACACCACCTGGGAAGAAGACAAACCCCAGACCTAAGGCTTCATATGGTCCAAAGGCTTCATATAGACAAAGGACTCACCTGAGTCACCCTAACGCCAATGTTTCGCAGGGAAACCATACTCGGACTTATGAATATGAGCGTGTGTCTTCAAACTGCTATGTTCATAGAACTAAGAACTTTTCTGCTTATTCATATGAGTATCATTCATCTCCTGCAAGGCCATTTGCTAGGGCTCCAAAGCCAAAGTTCTCAGATGCTGCACTTAGACTCATTGCTTCTAAGCCACCCCTGAAGATTTGGGTGGTTAAGAAGAATTAACTTTCTTTTGCAGGGAAAGGTCTCCAGCCGGAAATCAAAGGTGTCTGATGTTATTGCTGGGGACCTAAAACATCTTGTAGGGCGCAAGATCAAATGCCCAAATGGTCTCACTATGTATTTTGTTCCTGAATCATTTGCCATTCATCCTATCAGTCCTAATCTTGATCTGAGCTTCAATAATCCTCTTGCTCGTCAAATGTTTATGCTTCACACATCTCTTGGTGAGGCCTATCCCCCTAACTGTACTGTAGGGTATGACACCTCATGCTTCAGAATGGATTATGGATAGCGGATGCACTAATCATATGACTGGTGATCGAAGTCTTCTCATGGACTCAACTTTACGTCCATCTGACAAGAGTCACATCACATTTGCTGACACTGGTAAAAGCAAGGTATTGGGTCTAGGTAGAGTTGCAATCTCAAAGGATCAACACATGGATAAAGTGATGCTTGTTGAATCCCTTGGTTTCAACTTAATGTCTATCTCAATGCTTTGTGACTTGAACATGATTGTGATATTTGGAAAATATCGTTGCCTTGTACTAATGGAATCTTACAAGTCTCTAGTCTTTGAAGGGTACCAGAAAGATGATCTATACATGGTAGATTTATCAGCAGGTCCACAGCTTGCCGTATGTCTTCTTTCAAAAGCTTCAGAGTGCTGGCTCTGGCATCGGAGGCTAGGGCATGCTGGCATGGGGAACTTACACACTCTCGCCAAGAAGAAGCATGTCATAGACATCGAGGGCGTCAAGTTCAAGAAGGATCATTTGTGCGGTGCCTGCGAAGTTGGAAAGATGACTAGGGCCAATCATCCCTCGAAGACAATCATGACGACATCTCAACCCTTCGAGCTGCTACACATGGACTTATTTGGCGCTACTCACTACTCTACCCTAACAACAACTGCTTGTCTCTATGGCTTCGTCATTGTTGTTGATTACTGAAGGTATACGTGGGTGCACATAATTCTCTACAAAACTGAAGTGCAGGATGTCTTCAGACGCTTCGCCAACCGCGCCATGAATAACTATGGCGTCAAAATCAAGCATATCAGAAGTGACAACGGCACTGAGTTCAAGAACACCGGACTTGATGTTTATCTGGATACAATGGGAATCACTCATGAGTTCTCAGCTCCGTACACACCTCAGCAGAATGGCATCGTGGAGCGCAAGAACAGAACCCTCATTGAGATGGCTCGAAAAATGCTCGATGAATACAAGACACCAAGAAAATTCTAGCCTGAAGCTATTGATACTGCACGCCATGTCATCAACCGTGTTTATTTCCACAAGCTTCTGAAGAAAACATCCTATGAACTCCTCACTGGCAAGAAGCCAAATGTCAGTTACTTCAGAGTATTTGGTGCTAGGTGCTGGATCAAGGATCCACATCACAAATCAAAATTTGCACCGAAAGCACATGAATGTTTTATGCTCGGTTACGGAAAGGACTCGCACTCCTACAGAGTTTTCAACCTCTTTCTCTATAAAGTTGTTGAAACTGTGGATGTACGGTTCGATGAAATGGCTCGCAAAGAGAGCACTTGCCAAATGTGCTATATGAAGTTCCACCTAGTGAATCAATCAAGCTAATGGGAACTGGTGAAATCATGCCGTCTGAAGCACAGCCTGAAGAGGAACTTATCATTTCTGCACCTAATCAACCTGAAGACAATGCTCAGCCCGAAGACAATCCTCCCAATGATGACAATGATCAGCAATAGCAAAATCTTCGTCCAGTTCATCCGCGTGTTGCAAACGAAGTACAGATTGAGAAGATAATTGATAGCATAAATGCGCCTGGTCCACTCACTCGTTCAAGAGCGACACAGTTAGCAAATTTCTATGGGCACTTTGCTTTTATCTCAATATCTGAACCCAAGAAAGTTGCTGAAGCCTTTATGGAACCTGAATGGATTCAAGCTATGCAAGAAGAGCTTCAACAGTTCAAACTGAACAATGTCTGGGAACTGGTCAAGCGTCCCGACCCTCGCAAGCACAACATTATAGGCACAAAATGGATATATCGCAACAAGCAAGATGAGCATGGTCAAGTCGTCAGAAACAAGGCTCGTCTTGTTGCTCAAGGATATACTCAAGTTGAAGGGATTGACTTCGATGAAACATTTGCTCCTGTGGCTAGGCTTGAAGCTATTCGCATACTGCTAGCCTATGCAAACCATCACAACATCTTGCTATATCAAATGGATGTGAAGAGTGCATTTCTCAACGACAAGATTGAAGAAGAAGTGTATGTTGCACAACCTCCTGGCTTTGAAGATCCAAAACATCCTGATATGGTGTACAAGCTAAACAAAGCACTGTACGGCCTCAAACAAGCTCCTCGCGCTTGGTATGACACGCTCAAAGACTTCCTGAAGAGCAAAGGTTTTAAACCTGGTTCCCTGGATCCCACACTCTTCACGAAGACATATGATGGTCAACTGTTTGTATGCCAAATATATGTTGATGACATTATCTTCGGCTGCACCAACCAGAAATACAGTGATGAGTTTGGACACATGATGCAAGAACAATATCAGATGTCCATGATGGGTGAGCTGAAGTTCTTCCTTGGTCTTCAAATTCGTCAGCAAAGAAATGACAACTTCATATCTCAAGAGAAATACCTCAAAGATTGCCTGAAGAAGTTCGGAATGCAAGACTGCAAAGGTTATACGACGCCAATGCCAACAAAAGGTCATCTGGGTTCTGACCCCAATGGTAAAGAGTTTGATCAAAAGGTATACCGCTCCATGATTGGTTCTTTACTTTATCTATGTGCATCTAGGCCAGATATTATGCTTAGTGTTTGCATGTGTGCTCGATTCCAAGCAGCACCAAAGGAATCGCATCACTTAGCTGTGAAGCGAATTCTTCGATATTTGGCTTACACCCCAACATTAGGATTATGGTATCCAAAGGGCTCAGAGTTTGATCTGGTTGGATTCTCGGATGCTGACTATGCTGGTGACAAGGTGGATCGCAAGTCTATATCAGGCACATGTCACTTTCTGAGACGATCACCTGTCTGATTGTAACACCCCGACAATTAAGCTACAGTAACCTGACCCTAATGTGCCATGTCATCGCAATTAATTTCCTAAAACTTCACTTTGATCCAAACTGAATTCAAATTCAAATTTAAAATAAAGTCAAATTCTTATTTCTTTGAACTGTCAAATAAAAATGTTCGATGGTTTGCAAATATTTACTAACCAATTTTCATGTGAGGATCAACATTTTTTAAAAACTTAAAATGCCCCTAAGCCATTTAAAACTAGCCCAACAGCAATTAAATGGAACTTTTCGGTTTAAATAAATATACAAACTTTTCAAAATAAATTGAAACTCTGTGCGCTAGCTTAAATCTTTGCCTAATAATTTTGGACCAAATTTCATAATCAAATAATTTAAATTAGCATAGGAGTAAAATGTAAAACAATAAAGAAACTAGAAGACTGAAAATATAAAAGAAAAAGGACAAACTCCCCTGGGCCGCCTCGGCCCAGCTGGCCACCGAACTGGCCGGCCCACCCCGTCGCCAGGCCCAGCTCAACTCCCCCCATAACCTAGCCCGCAGCCACCCTCGCTCCTGAATCCCCCCCACTCCCTCTTCCCATGCGCCGCCACCCACAGTGGGAGGCGAGAGCCCCGACCTCCTCCGTCCCAGTGACCAGGTCCGGCCGGCCTCCGCCGCCCCTTCCCGTTCCCGGACGGATCCGGCTGCATCCACATCGTCCCCGACGCCCTGTCCCTCGCCTCAACGGGCACGACGCCATCGCCACCGTCCTCTCGGTCGCCGAACCTCCCTCGACCTCGTCGCCTCCTCCGTCGCATAGTCCTCGACCTCCACCCCGTGCCCACTGCCCCGTGCCCTACAACCCCTCGTGAGGCCCCCCTCCTTCTCCTCTGCCTTGCTCCTAACGCGCATCGGGCGCGCTCACGACCGTGGCCTCGTCCCACGCTCGCGCCTCGCTCACCCCGCTCTGCGCCTCGTGCGCCCCCGTGCTGCTCTCCCACTTCCCGCACAGCCGCGCGCTTGTCGCCTCACAGGTCCGCTCCTGCTCAGTCTCCGCCACGGCCGCTTCGCACCTTGCGCCCGCCTACGCCGCGCTGGCGCCTCTGTCCCCGTGCGCTGTGCCGCCTCATCCCTGCTGTGCCGATAGGCTGCACGCGTGCCCTGCGGCCTCCCCGCGCCGTGCTTCTCTGGCGCCGTGCTCGGCCTGCTGCTGTGGCCTCGGGCACGAGCGCCCGCCCCGTTAACCGCTGCCCAAACCCGCTAAGGCCCTCTGGGCCATAGACACATGGGACCCCCCAGAACGTTTTTATTAAAAAAAAGGAATTTAAAATAATAATAATAATAAATAAAAATAAATATTAATTAATTAAGTAACTAATTAACTTAATTAATCCTGTTAAGATTAACCTAATCACTAGCTGAACTAATTAAACCTGTTGAGTTAGTCTTGGGCTATGACAGTGGGACCCGCCTGTCAGTTAGACTAAGTCAACTGACTGGTTGACTGATGACATCATGCTGACCTCATGCTGACATCATAATGACATTTTCTAAATTAAATTAATTATGTCAATTCTAAAATTGAATGAAAAACTTTGAAAATTAATATTAAATAAACCGTAACTCGGATGAAAATACTTTGTACATGAAAGTTGCTCAGAATGACGAGATGGATCCGGATACGCAGCCTGTTCGTCCGCCACACATCCCTAGAATAGCAAACCTGCAAATTTTCCCCTCCGGTTTATCTATCCAAAAACACGAAACACCGGGAATACTTTCCCGGATGTTTCCCCCCTTCACCGGTATCGCCTACTACTGCGTTAGGGCACATCTAGCATCGCGTTTGCCATGTTACGCTTTTGCGATGCTCTGATTGCTCTGTTATTTATTATGTTCCCCCTCTGTTACTTCTTTCCGGTAGACCCTGAGACTGCCGGCTACCCCCAGTTCGACTACGGTGTTGACGACCTCTCCTTGCCAGAGCAACCAGGCAAGCCACCCCTTGATCACCAGATATCGCCTATTCTTCTCTATACTGCTTGCATTAGAGTAGTGTAGCATGTTACTGCTTTTGGTTAATCCTATTCTGCTGCATAGCCTGTCATTGTTGCTACAGTTGTTACCCTTACCTGCTATCCTACTGCTTAGTATAAGATGCTAGTGTTCCATCAGCGGCCCTACTCTCTTGTCTGTCTGTCATGCTATACTACTGGGCCGTGATCACTAGGGATGTGATCACGGGTATATACTATATACTTTATATACATGACACATGTGGTGACTAAAGTCGGGTCAGCTCGTTGAGTACCCGCAAGTGATTCTGATGAGGGGGCTGAAAGGACAGGTGGCTCCATCCCGGTAGAGGTGGGCCTGGGTTCCTGACGGCCCCCGACTGTTACTTTGTGGCGGAGCGACATGATAGGTTGAGACCACCTAGGAGAGAGGTGGGCCTGGCCCTGGTCGGTGTTCGCGGTTTCATCATAATAACACGCTTACCGAGATCTTGGTATTTGATCTGAGTTGGGCCGTTGACCTTATACGCACTAACCGCCATGTGGGACAAGATATGGGCAACCGACGTCGTGGTATCAGCTGAAGCTCTTTTTGACGTCAGCGACTGAGCGGCGCTCGCCGCATCGGACCGTAAGCTCGCGCTTGTATTAAGGGGGCTAGGTCTGCTTCCGGCCGCGTACGCAACATGCAGGTGTGCAATGGGCGATGGGCCCAAACCCCTGCGCGCATAGGATTTAGACCGGCATGCTGACCTCTGTGTTGAGCCTAGGTGGGGCTGCGACGTGTTGATCTCCCGAGGCCGGACATGACCCATGAAAGTGTGCCCGGCCAGAGGGATCGAGCGTGTCGGGTAATGTGGTGCACCCCTGCAGGGAAGTTGATCTATTCGAATAGCCGTGTCCACGGTAACAGGCGACCCAGTGTTGTACCTTGACCTTATGACAACTAGAACCGGATACTTAATAAAACACACCCTTTCAAGTGCTAGATACAACCCGGTGATCGCTCTCTAACAGGGCAACGAGGAGGGGATCACCGGGTAGGATTATGCTATGCGATGCTACTTGGTGAACTTACCATCTACTTTCTCCCACATGCTGCAAGATGGAGGTGGCCAGAAGCGTAGTCTTCGAAGGGATTAGCTATCCCCTCTTATTCTGGCATTCTGCAGTTCAGTCCACCGATATGGCCCTTTACACATATACCCATGCATATGTAGTTTAGATCCTTGCTTGCGAGTACGTTGGATGAGTACTCACGATTGCTTTTCTCCCTCTTTTCCCCCTTTCCCTTCTACCTGGTTGTCGCAACCAGATGCCGGAGCCCAGGATCCAGACGCCACCATTGACGACGACTCCTACTACACTGGAGGTGCCTACTGCTACGTGCAGCCCACTGACGACGGCCAGGAGTAGTTTAGGAGGATCCCAGGCAGGAAGCCTGCGCCTCTTTCGATCTGTATCCCAGTTTGTGCTAGCCTTCTTAAGGCAAACTTGTTTAACTTATGTCTGTACTCAGATATTGTTGCTTCCGTTGACTCGTCTATGACCGAGCACTCGTATTCGAGCCCTCGAGGCCCTTGGCTTGTATTATGATGCTTGTATGACTTATTTATATTTTAGAGTTGTGTTCGAAGGAAATATGCCCTAGAGGCAATAATAAAGTTATTATTTATTTCCTTATATCATGATAAATGTTTATTATTCATACTAGAATTGTATTAACCGGAAACATAATACATGTGTGAATACATAGACAAACAGAGTGTCACTAGTATGCCTCTACTTGAGTAGCTCGTTAATCAAAGATGGTTATGTTTCCTAACCATGAACAAAGAGTTGTTATTTGATTAACGAGATCACATCATTAGATGAATGATCTGATTGACATGACCCATTCCATTAGCTTAGCACCCGATCGTTTAGTATGTTGCTATTGCTTTCTTCATGACTTATACATGTTCCTATGACTATGAGATTATGCAACTCCCGTTTACCGGAGGAACACTTTGTGTGCTACCAAACGTCACAACGTAAATGGGTGATTATAAAGGTGCTCTACAGGTGTCTCCAAAGGTAGATGTTGGGTTGGCGTATTTCGAGATTAGGATTTGTCACTCTGACTGTCGGAGAGGTATCTCTGGGCCCTCTCGGTAATGCACATCACATAAGCCTTGCAAGCATTGCAACCAATGAGTTAGTTGCGAGATGATGTATTACGGAACGAGTAAAGAGACTTGCCGGTAACGAGATTGAACTAGGTATTGGATACCGACGATCGAATCTCGGGCAAGTAACATACCGATGACAAAGGGAACAACGCATGTTGTTATGCGGTCTGACCGATAAAGATCTTCGTAGAATATGTAGGAGCCAATATGGGCATCCAGGTCCCGCTATTGGTTATTGACCGGAGATTTGTCTCAGTCATGTCTACATTGTTCTCGAACCGTAGGGTCCGCACGCTTAACGTTACAATGACAGTTATTATGAGTTTATGCATTTTGATGTACCGAAGGTTGTTCGGAGTCCCGGATGTGATCACAGACATGATGAGGAGTCTCGAAATGGTCGAGACATAAAGATTGATATATTGGATGACTATATTCGGACACCGGAAGCGTTCCGGGGAAGTTTCGGATAAAACCGGAGCACCGGGGGGTTACCGGAACCCCCCGGGGGGTTAATGGGCCTTATGGGCCTAATGTGGAGAAGAGGAAGGGGCTGCCAGGGCAGGCCACGCGCCCCCTCTCCCCTAGTCCGAATTGGACAAGGAGGGAGGGGCGGTGCCCCCCCTTTCCTTCTCTCCCTCCACCTCTCCTAGTTGGACAAGGAACGGGAGGGGAGTCCTACTCCCGGTAGGAGTAGGACTCCTCCTGCGCGCCTCCTCTAGGCCGGCCGCACCCCCCTTGGATCCTTTATATACGGAGGCAAGGGGGTACCCTAGGACACACAAGTTGATCCTCGTGATCGTTCCTTAGTCGTGTGCGGTGCCCCCTTCCACCATATTCCACCTCGGTCATATTGTTGCAGTGCTTAGGCGAAGCCCTGCACCGGTAGAACATCTTCGTCGTTACCACGCCGTCGTGCTGACGGAACTCATCCCCGAAGCTTTGCTGGATCGGAGCCCGGGGAGCGTCATCGAGCTGTACGTGTGCTAAGAACTCGGAGGTACCGGAGTAACGGTGCTTGGATCGGTCGGATCGGGAAGACGTACGACTACTTCCTCTATGTTGTGTTAACGCTTCCGTTGTCGATCTACAAGGGTACGTAGATCACACTCCCCCCTCTCGTTGCTATGCATCACCATGATCTTGCGTGTGCGTAGGAATTTTTTTGAAATTACTACGTTCCCCAACAGTGGCATCCGAGCCTAGGTTTTGTATGTTGATGTTATATGCACGAGTAGAACACAAGTGAGTTGTGGGCGATATAAGTCATACTGCTTACCAGCATGTCATACTTTGGTTCGGCGGTATTGTTGGACGAAGCGGCCCGGACCAACATTACGCGTACGCTTACGCGAGACCGGTTCTCCCGACGCGCTTTGCACAGAGGTGGCTTGCGGGTGACAGTTTCTCCAACTTTAGTTGAACCGAGTGTGGCTACGCTCGGTCCTTGCGAAGGTTAAAACAGCACCAACTTGACAAACTATCGTTGTGGTTTTGATGCGTAGGTGAGATTGGTTCTTGCTTAAGCCCGTAGCAGCCACGTAAAACTTGCAACAACAAAGTAGAGGACGTCTAACTTGTTTTTGCAGGGCATGTTGTGATGTGATGGTCAAGACATGATGCTAAATTTTATTGTATGAGATGATCATGTTTTGTAACCGAGTTATCGGCAACTGGCAGGAGCCATATGGTTGTCGCTTTATTGTATGCAATGCAATCGCGCTGTAATGCTTTACTTTATCACTAAGCGGTAGCGATAGTCGTAGAAGCATAAGATTGGCGAGACGACAACGATGCTACGATGGAGATCAAGGTGTCGCGCCGGTGACGATGGTGATCATGACGGTGCTTCGAAGATGGAGATCACAAGCACAAGATGATGATGGCCATATCATATCACTTATATTGATTGCATGTGATGTTTATCTTTTATGCATCTTATCTTGCTTTGATTGACGGTAGCATTATAAGATGATCTCTCACTAAATTATCAAGAAGTGTTCTCCCTGAGTATGCACCGTTGCCAAAGTTCGTCGTGCCCAGACACCACGTGATGATCGCGTGTGATAAGCTCTACGTCCATCTACAACGGGTGCAAGCCAGTTTTTGCACACGCAGAATACTCAGGTTAAACTTGACGAGCTTAGCATATGCAGATATGGCCTCGGAACACAGAGATCGAAAGGTCGAGCGTGAATCACATAGTAGATATGATCAACATAATGATGTTCACCATTTGAAAGCTAATCCATTTCACGTGATGATCGGTTATGGTTTAGTTGATTTGGATCACGTGATCACTTAGAGGATTAGAGGGATGTCTATCTAAGTGGGAGTTCTTAAGCAATATGATTAATTGAACTTAAATTTATCATGAACTTAGTCCTGATAGTATCTTGCTTATGTATGTTTGATTGTAGATAGATGGCCCGTGCTGTTGTTCCGTTGAATTTTAATGCATTCCTTGAGAAAGCAAAGTTGAAAGATGATGGTAGCAATTACACGGACTGGGCCCGTAACTTGAGGATTATCCTCATTGCTGCACAGAAGAATTATGTCCTGGAAGCACCGCTGGGTGCCAGGCCTGCTGCTGGAGCAACACCAGATGTTATGAATGTCTGGCAGAGCAAAGCTGATGACTACTCGATAGTTCAGTGTGCCATGCTTTACGGCTTAGAATCGGGACTTCAACGACGTTTTGAACGTCATGGAGCATATGAGATGTTCCAGGAGTTGAAGTTAATATTTCAAGCAAATGCCCGGATTGAGAGATATGAAGTCTCCAATAAGTTCTATAGCTGCAAGATGGAGGAGAACAGTTCTGTTAGTGAGCATATACTCAAAATGTCTGGGTATAATAATCACTTGATTCAATTGGGAGTTAATCTTCCAGTTGATTGCGTCATTGATAGAATTCTCCAATCGCTGCCACCAAGCTACAAGAGCTTCGTGATGAACTATAATATGCAAGGGATGAATAAGACTATTCCCGAGCTCTTCGCAATGCTGAAAGCTGCAGAGGTAGAAATCAGGAAGGAGCATCAAGTGTTGATGGTCAACAAGACCACTAGTTTCAAGAAAAAGGGCAAAGGGAAGAAGAAGGGGAACTTCAAGAAGAACAGCAAGCAAGTTGCTGCTCAAGAGAAGAAACCAAAGTCTGGACCTAAGCCTGAAACTAAGTGCTTCTACTGCAAGCAGACTGGTCACTGGAAGCAGAACTGCCCGAAGTATTTGGCGGATAAGAAGGATGGCAAGGTGAACAAAGGTATATGTGATATACATGTTATTGATGTGTACCTTACTAGAGCTCGCAGTAGCACCTGGGTATTTGATACTGGTTCTGTTGCTAATATCTGCAACTCGAAACAGGGACTACGGATTAAGCGAACACTGGCAAAGGATGAGGTGACGATGCGCGTGGGAAATGGTTCCAAAGTCGATGTGATCGCGGTCGGCACGCTACCTCTACATCTACCTTCAGGGATTAGTATTAGACCTAAATAATTGTTATTTGGTGCCAGCGTTGAGCATGAACATTATATCTGGATCTTGTTTGATGCGAGACGGTTATTCATTTAAATCAGAGAATAATGGTTGTTCTATTTATATGAGTAATATCTTTTATGGTCATGCACCTTTGAAGAGTGGTCTATTTTTGATGAATCTCGATAGTAGTAACACACATATTCATAATGTTGAAGCCAAAAGATGCAGAGTTGATAATGATAGTGCAACTTATTTGTGGCACTGCCGTTTAGGTCATATCGGTGTAAAGCGCATGAAGAAACTCCATACTGATGGACTTTTGGAACCACTTGATTATGAATCACTTGGTACTTGCGAACCGTGCCTCATAGGCAAGATGACTAAAACACCGTTCTCCGATACTATGGAGAGAGCAACAGATTTGTTGGAAATCATACATACAGATGTATGTGGTCCGATGAATATTGAGGCTTGTGGCGGATATCGTTATTTTCTCACCTTCACAGATGACTTAAGCAGATATGGGTATATCTACTTAATGAAACACAAGTCTGAAACATTTGAAAAGTTCAAAGAATTTCAGAGTGAAGTTGAAAATCATCGTAACAAGAAAATAAAGTTTCTACGATCTGATCGTGGAGGTGAATATTTGAGTTACGAGTTTGGTGTACATTTGAAACAATGCGGAATAGTTTCGCAACTCACGCCAACCGGAACACCATAGCGTAATGGTGTGTCTGAACGTCGTAATCGTACTTTACTAGATATGGTGCGATCTATGATGTCTCTTACTGATTTACCGCTATCATTTTGGGGTTATGCTTTAGAGACGGCCGCATTCACGTTAAATAGGGCACCATCAAAATCCGTTGAGATGACGCCTTATGAACTATGGTTTGGCAAGAAACCAAAGTTGTCGTTTCTGAAGTTTGGGGCTGCGATGCTTATGTGAAAAAGCTTCAACCTGATAAGCTCGAACCCAAATCGGAGAAATGTGTCTTCATAGGATACCCAAAGGAGACTATTGGGTACACCTTCTATCACAGATCCGAAGGCAAGAAAATCGTTGCTAAGAATGGATCCTTTCTAGAGAAGGAGTTTCTCTCGAAAGAAGTGAGTGGGAGGAAAGTAGAACTTGACGAGGTAACTGTACCTGCTCCCTTATTGGAAAGTAGTACATCACAGAAACCTGTTTCTGCGACACCTACACCAATTAGTGAGGAAGATAATGATAATGATCATGAAACTTCAGGACAAGATACACCTGAACCTCGTAGATCAACCAGAGCGAGATCCGCGCCAGAGTGGTATGGTAATCCTGTTCTGGAAATCATGCTGCTAGATCATGATGAACCTACGAACTATGAAGAAGCGATGGTGAGCCCAGATTCCGCAAAATGGCTTGAAGCCATGAAATCTGAGATGGGATCCATGTATGATAACAAAGTATGGACTTTGGTTGACTTGCCCGATGATCAGCAAGCAATTGAGAATAAATGGATCTTCAAGAAGAAGACTGACGCTGACGGTAATATTACTGTCTACAAAGCTTGACTTGTCGCAAAAGGTTTTCGACAAGTTCAAGGGATTGACTACGATGAGATCTTCTCACCCGTAGCGATGCTTAAGTCTGTCTGAATCATGTTAGCAATTGCCGCATTTTATGATTATGAAATTTGGCAGATGGATGTCAAAACTGCATTCCTGAATGGATTTCTGGAAGAAGAGTTGTATATGATGCAACCGGAAGGTTTTGTCGATCCAAAGGGAACTAACAAAGTGTGCAAGCTCCAGCGATCCATTTATGGACTGCTGCAAGCCTCTCGGAGATGGAATAAGCGCTTTGATAGTGTGATCAAAGCATTTGGTTTTATACAGACTTTCGGAGAAGCCTGTATTTACAAGAAAGTGAGTGGGAGCTCTGTAGCATTTCTGATATTATATGTGGATGACATATTACTGATTGGAAATGATATACAATTTCTGAATAGCATAAAGGGATACTTGAATAAGAGTTTTTCAATGAAAGACCTCGGTGAAGCTGCTTACATATTAGGAATAAAGATCTATAGAGATAGATCAAGACGCTTAATTGGGCTTTCACAAAGCACATACCTTGACAAGATTTTGAAAAAGTTCAAAATGGATCAAGCAAAGAAAGGGTTCTTGCCTGTGTTACAAGGTGTGAAGTTGAGTCAGACTCAATGCCCGACCACTGCAAAAGATAGAGAGAAAATGAAAGATGTTCCCTATGCTTCAGCCATAGGCTCTATCATGTATGCAATGCTGTGTACCAGACCTGATGTGTGCCTTGCTATAAGTTTAGCAGGGAGGTACCAAAGTAATCTAGGAGTGGATCACTGGACAGCGGTCAAGAACATCCTGAAGTACCTGAAAAGGACTAAGGATATGTTTGTCGTATATGGAGGTGACAAAGAGCTCATCGTAAACAGTTACGTTGATGCAAGCTTTGACACTGATCCGGACGATTCTAAATCGCAAACCGGATACGTGTTTACATTAAATGGTGGAGCTATCAGTTGGTGCAGTTCTAAACAAAGCGTTGTGGCGGGATCTACATGTGAAGCGGAGTACATAGCTGCTTCGGAAGCAGCAAACGAAGGAGTCTGGATGAAGGAGTTCATATCCGATCTAGGTGTCATACCTAGTGCATCGGGTCCAATGAAAATCTTTTGTGACAATACTGGTGCAATTGCCTTGGCAAAGGAATCCAGATTTCACAAAAGAACCAAGCACATCAAGAGACACTTCAATTCCATCCGGGATCTAGTCCAGGTGGGAGACACAGAGATTTGCAAGATACATACGGATCTGAATGTTGCAGACCCGTTAACTAAGCCTCTTCCACGAGCAAAACATGATCAACACCAAGGCTCCATGGGTGTTAGAATCATTACTATGTAATCTAGATTATTGACTCTAGTGCTAGTGGGAGACTGAAGGAAATATGCCCTAGAGGCAATAATAAAGTTATTATTTATTTCCTTATATCATGATAAATGTTTATTATTCATGCTAGAATTGTATTAACCGGAAACATAATACATGTGTGAATACATAGACAAATAGAGTGTCACTAGTATGCCTCTACTTGAGTAGCTCGTTAATCAAAGATGGTTATGTTTCCTAACCATGAACAAAGAGTTGTTATTTGATTAACGAGATCACATCATTAGATGAATGATCTGATTGACATGACCCATTCCATTAGCTTAGCACCCGATCGTTTAGTATGTTGCTATTGCTTTCTTCATGACTTATACATGTTCCTATGACTATGAGATTATGCAACTCCCGTTTACCGGAGGAACACTTTGTGTGCTACCAAACGTCACAACGTAAATGGGTGATTATAAAGGTGCTCTACAGGTGTCTCCAAAGGTAGATGTTGGGTTGGCGTATTTCGAGATTAGGATTTGTCACTCCGACTGTCGGAGAGGTATCTCTGGGCCCTCTCGGTAATGCACATCACATAAGCCTTGCAAGCATTGCAACCAATGAGTTAGTTGCGAGATGATGTATTACGGAACGAGTAAAGAGACTTGCCGGTAACGAGATTGAACTAGGTATTGGATACCGACGATCGAATCTCGGGCAAGTAACATACCGATGACAAAGGTAACAACGCATGTTGTTATGCGGTCTGACCGATAAAGATCTTCGTAGAATATGTAGGAGCCAATATGGGCATCCAGGTCCCGCTATTGGTTATTGACCGGAGATTTGTCTCAGTCATGTCTACATTGTTCTTGAACCGTTGGGTCCGCACGCTTAACGTTACGATGACAGTTATTATGAGTTTATGCATTTTGATGTACCGAAGGTTGTTCGGAGTCCCGGATGTGATCACGGACATGACGGGGAGTCTCGAAATGGTCGAGACATAAAGATTGATATATTGGATGACTATATTCGGACACCGGAAGCGTTCTGGGGAAGTTTCGGATAAAACCGGACCACCGGGGGGTTACCGGAACCCCCCGGGGGGTTAATGGGCCTTATGGGCCTAATGTGGAGAAGAGGAAGGGGCTGCCAGGGCAGGCCGCGCGCCCCCTCTCCCCCTAGTCTGAATTGGACAAGGAGGGAGGGGCGGCGCGCCCCCTTTCCTTCTCTCCCTCCACCTCTCCTAGTTGGACAAGGAACGGGAGGGGAGTATAGGAGTAGGACTCCTCCTGCACGCCTCCTCTAGGCCGGCCGCACCCCCCTTGGATCCTTTATATACGGAGGCAAGGGGGCACCCTAGGACACACAAGTTGATCCTCGTGATCGTTCCTTAGCCGTGTGCGGTGCCCCCTTCCACCATATTCCACCTCGGTCATATTGTTGCAGTGCTTAGGCGAAGCCCTGCGCTGGTAGATCATCTTCATCGTCACCACGCCCTCGTGCTGACGGAACTCATCCCCGAAGCTTTGCTGGATCGGAGCCCGGGGAGCGTCATCGAGCTGTACGTGTGCTAAGAACTCGGAGGTGCTGGAGTAACGGTGCTTGGATCGGTCGGATCGGGAAGACGTACGACTACTTCCTCTATGTTGTGTTAACGCTTCCGTTGTCGATCTACATGGGTACGTAGATCACACTCTCCCCTCTCGTTGCTATGCATCACCATGATCTTGCGTGTGCGTAGGAATTTTTTTGAAATTACTACATTCCCCAACAGTGTTGTGATATCTTCCCGTGAGTCCCTGATCTTGATCGTACACGTTTGCGTGCATGATTAGTGTATGATTGAATCGGGGGCGTCACAAGTTGGTATCAGAGCCGACTGCCTGTAGGAATCCCCCTTTCCAACTCCTTGGCCGAAGTCGAGTCTAGTCATTGAAAAACTTTTACTAACATGGCTGTGCGGCTTACGGACCCACATCGCCATTGGGTAATATTAGGATCTTTTACTCCTCGTCTATACTCTGGGGCTCTGATCTCTCTTCTATTCGGGTTAAATGAATTTTGCTAACTCTAACATTAGGATCTTGTGATCACTTCCACCCGGAGAGCCCCGTGTTACCGATGACCGTCTGCTTCACCAGAAGATTCCGAAGATACTCTTCCATATTCTCTCGAGACTTTGTGCCCACCGCTTTTGCTATTCCCGACCATCGATAAACCCTTATGGATAACTACATACACTTGTCATCCATAGCTTCACTTCCAATTGTTCTTGTTATTACAAGATACCCTGCAATACTTCGGATATTCCAAGAATACTTTGTGCCTACTGCCTTGCAGTTACTAGCCAAATAAATACCCCTACGGATAATTCGTCGCACTTGCCGAGTATCCGCTCATCCCTAGCCGTTCATGTGTTTCACATAAGTCCTCGAAATACCATTCGATTTTCTGAAAATCCTCAGCATCCCATTGCTCTTGATTTCCTTGCCTTCCTGTATTATGGTTAATTTCCATGCTTCTAGTAATCTCCGTTGACATCCTCTGTCACTATCATTTCGAGTCACTTGATTCGATATGTTGCAAATGCTCACAATCCTCAATCAGATCCTAGAATTCATCCTTCCGGCTCAGACGTCATTTTGAACATGAGCTGGTCCTCGACCAATCAAGTTGTTGTCGAATGTACCCCTAAGTCTATTCAACTTACCCATTCTTAATCAGAGCAATTGCTTCTGATCCCTTGGTGAGAAATCATAATTCCTTTACATTTGAGCTTTGAATTAGTCAGTTGTTCCTATAATCCGATCTCCTTGCATTCTTTCTTCTTCTGGTTGAGTACCGATGCTCACATCAAATCCCTTAGGGAACGCCAGGTCCTTTGTTGAATTTTGTCCGACACCGTCCTTCATATTCAATAACCTTGTGAGCCTTTCCTAGGATACATAATGCCTTTGCAAAATTGTATCCTCTACTTTCTCAACCATGCTCTGCTTTCGAGCTAGTGATAATTACTCTCGAAGCTTATGGTATATGGTCCTAAGATGCCCTGATGAGTTGAACCTATGCCTTCCCCAAACCGTATGAACCCGAAAGTTTTTGCCAGTCATACTCTTCTGTTGTTTCGCCAGATAAAATTTCTACACTACAACTTCATCAAAAGCGAGAAGTAAAATGAAAGGTTATGCATTGAAGAAGTGGGAGTCGACCTTGAGCCTTTGCGTTCATGCCCATGGACCCGATGTGAAACTTATCATCGAAGCTTCTTGTAATGATAATAATCCCCCCATTATAGGTTCGTCCTGTATCTATGTTTGGTCCTTTGCGATCGTGGTTCTGACCATATTGTTCTTCTTTGGTCACATTCTCGGACAAGTTGAAGTACTTGTCTTCTGCAGGACAATACACCTGTCCAACCTCTATTCTGCTCAACCTTCGAGTATACCCTATGGTACCTCGAGAATATCACGGAACTACATAACTTCTTATGAGTTCTTCATCAACTATTATTCTCGCCGATTCCAGTCCCCCTCGAGTTTTGAGTTATTAGTCACTCGAGAACACAGATAAGTGTATCGATTCCGCACGCCGGTTCAATACCCTAAGTAATTTTCGTTGCTTATGAGTTTAATAATCCTTCAAGTCATTCCTAGCCTGATTGGCTATATCCTTATTGTGCTAAATTTTAACTGTGCTACCTGGTCCTTATTCCCGGAGCACAACTTTCGATGATGAACTAAGCTTTCGTCAATTTCCTCATCTTATCGTTTCACCTCGAACAACAAACTTGACCCCGAGTTTGTGTAGTATCTATGGCTCCAATAATCTTTTGCTACATCAGTCCTTTTGCTTGATGCAGTCGCTGATCAATTGCTTCTTCATGGATCCTCTTGACAAAAAATTGTCGTGATCATCATCAACATTTTGACGCCTTCCAGGATATCAATGGAATTCTTGATGATAAGTGCCATCCTCGTTCCTTGGTAATTTGAGTTACCATCGACAACATCCTTACCTTCCTTTCATCACAAACTTGATCATGTTATGGAGCTCCTTGCTAACCATCTTATGTTATGTCCTACCTTGAAGTAATACCATCTTATATATCAAGAATGTTGTGAGAATTTCACCACCTCTTAAGAATTCTTGGTATAGTGATACTTCTCACCATCACCATTCTTTCTTGGTCCTCGTGTTGATTCCAACTAGGGTACCAACAAGTGAACAATGCTGTTTGGATTCTGCACTTCTAGCAACCCTATTGCTTTGGAGTTAATGGTCGATAGTTCATTCTTAGACTATTGGTTATCGAATCAACATTATAACATTGATCATGCTACCTAAGCCCTTATTTTGGGTGCACTTTTCAACCGATGTTTAACTGTGTATGTTTTCCTCCAGCATACCTCATTATATCAGTTGATCTGACAAGTGTTACCTCCTTGTTCACATAATTATGGAAATCCATCTTTGGTTAATCTCGATGAATTGTCGCTGACTCCATCAACCAGATCCTCATTTTCTCCTTGGTTAATGATGAACTTTTGTTTTGGAACTAGCTTCCATAGTTTATTTCCCGAGAATATTCGATGTCTTCTCGTCAATTTGTGTCGCACCTTTTCTCCTCGAGCATCGTGAGTTTGAGGTATCCTGACACCAATCAGATCTGAGTCTCGGTCAAATATGATGGTTGGAACATATTTCCAAGAGTTATAACAATGGTCTTTATGTGACCCGGTAAGGTGATGTCGTGCCTAGCACACCTGGCCGGAGGCCCTATTGTTATAGTTTCCTTTTTCAGCAAAGGCTATCCATTCTTCCATGAGGAAACTATAAGACTTATTCTACAAGTTGTTCCTGATGAATCCTTTGTGTTTCCAAAGTCTGATCTTCACCTGATGACCATGTCAATGCTATCTCGAACCATGTCTGTGGTACTCCATTCATCAACAAGAGCGTTGAAAGCACAATGCTAGATTTTCTTTATCAGTTATCCAAACACCATTGTATGGGTAATGTCATGAAATTTCTCTCCCCTTTCCTAAAGGGTTTTCTATGTTATATCCTGTCATGGATATCATTCTGCCTGTCCTTGGGAAGGATATACCCCTGAATTATGTGTTTAAACACACTTTTCTTTCCATTGTTCTGATTAAATTTTGATATACACTTTTCCCTTTCCATTGGTTTGTTTAAACCCTTTCTATGATCTATATGATATAAGCAGTAATAATTCCCTGCTGTGCAAACACCTCGGTGTACAACTCTGTCAGTAAGACCGTGTTACTATTGTTGATGACATTCTGATAACCACCGATGGACGAGAACTTTGCCTATTGGTTCGCCTCGTTTCAACGAGCAGGAAAAAGGTTCTCTTTGTCCCTCGCCCTTGGTACCGACGTTGTTGCTGACATATAACTGACAGGCTACCCGCTGACATGCCTTGCTATCATGACCGTGCAAGATGTCACCGCCCTTCCTACTTTAACCCACATGGTGGGCCCATAACCCATAGGTCCCAGGATCGAAACCTGACTCTCCTGTAAACCCCCTGTTGCCAAGGTTGTTCCTCGCGCGTGGCCTCATAAGTAATTCACGAGCCACCTTCCGAGAGATCATCAATTCTATTATCATACGCAATACTTATTCCCATTGCTCTGAACCCCTTTCACACTTTGTTTCAGGCAACGAACGATTGCCTATGTGCTTGAAACTTCTATTTTGCACCTTTTAACTTTGCTCTCGATATTTTCTTAAGTTTTAATTTGAGAGTTACTATCCGCCACCCTCCCTGATGTTCTCTACCAGATACGCGACCTTGTAGAGGTCACTTCTTCCGAAGATACCCCTTATCATTTTTCATAAGTACGATGAGACTCCCGAAGAAAGGATGAAGACTTCATCATGATGACCTAAAGTAGGGAAATGAAGACATCAACAAGAGGGTTCAACTTTTTCGAGAAGGGCAACCAAGACCGAGATGACCCGTTAGAATTTCGTAACCAAAATTTTCCCCTTACTCTACCTCTTAAATCTCGGGACGAGATTTCTTGTAGTGGAGGAGATTTGTAACACCCCGATAATTAAGCTACAGTAACCTGACCCTAATGTGCCATGTCGTCGCAATTAATTTCCTAAAACTTCACTTTGATCCAAACCGAATTCAAATTCAAATTTAAAATAAAGTCAAATTCTTATTTCTTTGAACTGTCAAATAAATTTTTTCGATGGTTTGCAAATATTCGCTAACCAATTTTCATGTGAGGATCAACATTTTTCAAAAACTTAAAATGCCCCTAAGCCATTTAAAACTAGCCCAACAGCAATTAAATGGAACTTTTAGGTTTAAATAAATATGCAAACTTTTCAAAATAAATTGAAACTCTGTGCGCTAGCTTAAATCTTTGCCTAATAATTCTGGACCAAATTTCATAATGAGATAATTTAAATTAGTATAGGAGTAAAATGTAAAACAATAAAGAAACTAGAAGACTGAAAATATAAAATAAAAATGACAAACTCCCCTTGGCCGCCTCGGCCTAGCTGGCCACCAAACTGGCCGGCCCACCCCGTCGCCAGGCCCAGCTCAACTCCCCCCATAACCTAGCCCGCAGCCACCCTCGCTCCTGAATCCCCCCCACTCCCTCTCGTCCTCCCGTGCGCCGCCACCCACAGTGGGAGGCGAGAGCCCCGACCTCCTCCGTCCCAATGACCAGGTCCGGCCGGCCTCCGCCGCCCCTTCCCGTTCCCGGACAGATCCGGCTGCATCCACATCGTCCCCGACGCCCTGTCCCTCGCCTCAACGGGCACGACGCCATCGCCACCGTCCTCTCGGTCGCCGAACCTCCCTCGACCTCGTTGCCTCCTCCGTCGCGTAGTCCTCGACCTCCACCCCGCGCCCACTGCCCCGTGCCCTACAACCCCTCGTGAGGCCCACCTCCTTCTCCTCTGCCTTGCTCCTGCCGCGCATCGGGCGTGCTCACGCTCGCGGCCTCGTCGCACGCTCGCGCCTCGCTCACCCCGCTCTGTGCCTCGTGCGCCCCCGTGCAGCTCTTCCCACTTCCCGCACAGCCGCGTGCTTGTTGCCTCGTAGGTCCGCTCCTGCTCAGTCTCCGCCACGACCGCGTCGCACCTCGCGCCCGCCTACGCGGCGCTGGCGCCTCCTGTACCCGTGCGCCATGCTGCCTCATCCCTGCTGTGCCGGTAGGCCGCGCGCGTGCCCTGCGGCCTCCCCGCGCCGTGCTCCTCTGCCGCCGTGCTCGGCCTGCTGCTGTGGCCTCGGGCACGAGCGCCTGCACCCAGCGCCCGCCCCGTTAACCGCTGCCCAAACCCGCTAAGGCCCTCTGGGCCACAGACACATGGGACCCCCCCAGAACGTTTTTGTTAAAAGAAAAGGAATTTAAAATAATAATAATAAATAAAAATAAATAAATATTACTTAATTAATTAAGTAACTAATTAACTTAATTAATCCTGTTAAGATTAACCTAATCACTAGCTGAACTAATTAAACCTGTTTAGTTAGTCTTGGGCTATGACAGTGGGACCTGCTTGTCAGTTTGACTAAGTCAACAGACTGGTTGACTGATGACATCATGCTGACCTCATGCTGACATCATAATGACATTTTTCTAAATTAAATTAATTGTGTCAATTCTAAAATTAAATGAAAAACTTTGAAAATTAATATGAAATAAATCGTAACTCGGATGAAAATACTTTGTACATGAAAGTTGCTCAGAACGGCGAGACAGATCCGGATACATAGCCCGTTCGTCCACCACACATCCCTAGAATAGCAAACCTGCAACTTTTCCCCTCCGGTTCATCTGTCCAAAAACACGAAACACCGGGAATACTTTCCCGGATGTTTCCCCCCTTCACCGGTATGGCCTACTACTGCGTTAGGGCACATCTAGCACCGTGTTTGCCATGTTACGCTTTTGTGATGCTCTGATTGCTCTGTTATTTATTATGTTCCCCCTCCGTTACTTCTTTCTGGTAGACCTCGAGACTGCCGGCGACCCCCAATTTGACTACGGTGTTGACGACCTCTCCTTGCCAGAGCAACCAGGCAAGCCCCCCTTGATCTCCAGATATCGCCTATTCTTCTCTATACTGCTTGCATTAGAGTAGTGTAGCATGTTACTGCTTTTGGTTAATCTTATTTTGCTGCATAGCCTGTCATTGTTGCCACAGTTGTTACCCTTACATGGTATCCTACTGCTTAGTATAAGATGCTAGTGTTCCATCAGTGGCCCTACTCTCTTGTCCGTCTGCCATGCTATACTACTGGGCCGTGATCACTAGGGAGGTGATCACGGGTATATACTATATACTTTATATACATGACACATGTGGTGACTAAAGTCGGGTCAGCTCGTTGAGTACCCACAAGTGATTCTGATGAGGGGGCTGAAAGGACAGGTGGCTCCATCCCGGTAGAGGTGGGCCTGGGTTCCTGACGGCCCCCGACTGTTAGTTTGTGGCGGAGCGACAGGGCGGGTTGAGACCACCTAGGAGAGAGGTGGGCTTGGCCCTGGTCGGTGTTCGCGGTTTCATCATAATAACACGCTTATCGAGATCTTGGTATTTGATCTGAGTTGGGTCGTTGACCTTATACGCACTAACCGCCATGTGGGACAAGATATGGGCAACCGGCATCGTGGTATCAGCTGAAGCTCTTTTTGACGTCAGCGACTGAGCGGCGCGTGCCGCATTGGACCGTAAGCTCGCGCTTGTATTAAGGGGGCTAGGTCTGCTTCCGGCCGTGTACGCAACATGCAGGTGTGCAATGGGCGATGGGCCCAGACCCCTGCGTGCATAGGATTTAGACCGGCGTGCTGACCTGTCTGTTGAGCCTAGGTGGGCTGCGACGTGTTGATCTCCCGAGGCCAGACATGACCGAGGAAAGTGTGCCCGACCAGAGGGATCGAGCGTGTCGGGTAATGTGGTGCACCCCTACAGGGAAGTTGATCTATTCGAATAGCCGTGTCCACGATAACAGGCGACCCGGAGTTGTACCTTGACCTTATGACAACTAGAACCGGATACTTAATAAAACACACCCTTTCCAGTGCCAGATACAACTCGGTGATCGCTCTCTAACAGGGCAACGAGGAGGGGATCGCCGGGTAGGATTATGCTATGCGATGCTACTTGGTGAACTTACCATCTACTCTCTCCTACATGCTGCAAGATGGAGGTGGCCAGAAGCGCAGTCTTCGCAGGATTAGCTATCCCCCTCTTATTCTGGCATTCTGCAGTTCAGTCCACCGATATGGCCCTTTACACATATACCCATGCATATGTAGTGTAGATCCTTGCTTGCGAGTACTTTGGATGAGCACTCACGGTTGCTTTTCTCCCTCTTTTCCCCCTTTTCCTTCTACCTGGTTGTCGCAACCACATGCCGGAGCCCAGGATCCAGACGCCACCGTTGACGAGACTCCTACTACACCGGAGGTGCCTACTGCTATGTGCAGCCCGCTGACGACGGCCAGGAGTAGTTTAGGAGGATCCCAGTTAGGAGGCCTGTGCCTCTTTCGATCTGTATCCCAGTTTGTGCTAGCCTTCTTAAGGCAAACTTGTTTAACTTATGTCTGTACTCAGATATTGTTGCTTCCGCTGACTCGTCTATGATCGAGCACTTGTATTCGAGCCCTCGAGGCCCCTGGCTTGTATTATGATGCTTGTATGACTTATTTATGTTTTAGAGTTGTGTTGTGATATCTTCCCGCGAGTCCCTGATTTTGATCATACACGTTTGCGTGCATGATTAGTGTACGATTGAATCAGGGGCGTCACACAATTGGTCTTCAAAGAAGCAGAACCGTGTATCACTGTCCACTGCTGAATCTGAATACATTGCTGCTGGATCTTGCTGCGCTCAGCTTCTATGGATGAAGCAAACTCTCAAGGACTATGGCATCCATCTGAAACAAGTACCACTCTACTGCGACAACGAAAGCGCCATCAAGATTGCCAACAACCCAGTTCAGCACTCGAAGACAAAGCACATTGAAATTCATCATCACTTTCTCGGAGATCATGTCATGAAGGAAGATATTGATATCATACATGTCAACACTGAAGAGCAACTAGCAGATATCTTCACAAAGCCCTTGGATGAGAAAAGGTTTTGTAAGTTACGGTGTGAGCTAAATATCTTGGAATCCTCAAATGTCATGTGATCAGGCACACATCCTAACACTTATGCATGTTGATGACTTAGATGTGCAACACACGAATAAAAATATATCTTCAATCAATGAAGACTTACATTCTGAGTGTGAATACATTAATGTGGAATTTGACTTCGGAGCACCACGATAATTGTGCGCCGTGTCTGGGTCTAATACTTCCTATACGGTGGGTAATGCCACCACCAAATTATTCTATTTGAAGTGTTTTTCTCATGGCATTACAATTGCTATGTCTTCACATTTGGTTTGTCATCAACTTCAGCTTGTCTTCTTTATTATCTTCACTATGTTGACTTGGTTGCATTCTGATATATATATAAGTATTCTGTCCTCTACAACATTCACTTATAGCTATGACTTCTCTATTGATTCTTTTGAACTAAGTGAATGTGATCGGACCCTAACCTCTCTATGCTTTCTACCTCAAACTCTATCTATCCAAATCATATGCATTGTGTTGAAACTGTCGAATGTCTTCTCTGCATCCTTGTTAGCATAAGATACAGAGACAAATGTAAATATGTTTCAAATGCTCTATTCTTTTTGCCTGAAATCCGGAGAAGCCGGAATGACCATCCGACAATCCAGGCGGGCGTGGGAACGTGGGACAACCCCAAATGTGTTGCATGTACGCCACGTGTCCCTCAAATGTGAACCGCCAGGGCCACCTGCGTAATTGCGATGTGTCGTCCCTTTCCTTATAAATGCAAGTCCAATCGCTGTCAAAATCTTTCTTCCACCTCTCCACCTCGCCAAACCCTAGCGCCACCACTAGCCCTCGACAACGCCGGCGACGAAGCGCTCAGCTGCCGCAACTTCTCCGACGTCGTCCTCACGCCGGCCGCGGACATCGTCTTCACCGCCGCCACCGTAGGTGTCTTCCGTCGCCAAGTTAGGGCACGGATGATCAAACTGCTCGGCCTCCACTTCTTCTGCGTCTAGCAGTTCATCGTGTGGTAAATAAAAACCCTCCTTTTACCGTCTTTTTATCCAATAGATTCATCCCTTTTTACCAAAAGTGGTTTCTGCCTCCACAATGATGGATCTATCCTGTCTGCATCTCATACAATGCCTAGTATATTCACTTATGCCTAACACATAGTTAGATTCGTCACTTGTACTTATTCTTGTATTCGTACAAATCTGGAACCGACTCTCAACATATAAGTGAATGTCTTCGCGCTATGAGGTTAAAGTCTTCTAAACTGATTTATCTTCAAAATCTTCTGAGAATGCATATGACCTCTTCCCCTTCCCTCACATCTCTAATGCTGTCACAGGTACATGTCCGTGGGAGAATCCCTTGGTTCTCATAGTCTGCATTCATTTGCAGAATTCTTACAACATCACATCAATTCTCCCGAAGCCAGCTCTTGTCTGACTAGCAGACGGAAGCCTTTGACTATATTGAAGCCTTTCAGTTTAAACTTCATGGCAACTGAGAAATCAGCTAGGAAGGGTGACAGACAGCGCCATGGGGGTACATCAATGGATCTGCCCGAAGATCTATATGAACTATACAAAACTGATCCCGAAGAAAGCTATGGTCAGCGCAAGACTCGAATCCAATGGATTTGAAGATATTGGTCAAAACAGTGGTACAAGTACAGGTTCATGACCCAGGAGTATGCTGAGAAGAATGCCATCAAGCGACCATGGGGAGACATTTTGTACAAAAATCTTCCACCCAGGTCCAGATCTGAAGCCATTGAGCAAGGCTTCTATCCTTTCATGGTCCGTGGGCCACAACCAACTGATGCAGACCCATCTTCATTGCTATGGTGTCGAGATGACAATCTGTTCAAGCGCAACTTTCAATTTGCCAAGAACTCGGCCAAGGAGAACAAGAAATCTTGGGGATTAGACTTCAACCCTGGCCCCTCTACACCTCGTGCCGATGGCACTCGCGAAGCTGAGCCAAATCTTGTTGGGCCCTTCTATGACTTAGGAGGTCTCATCACTCATATCAGGGTTCAAGGGGCAGATGTGGATCGACCTGCAGATGACACTGACTCTGATGAAGCGCCTGCACCTTCAAAGCCAAAGAAGGAGAAGAAACCCAAGGCTCCGAAGCCTTCCTCTCCACCAAAAGCTTCGCGAGTGAAGCCCTTGGCCACTGCTCCTCCTGCACCAAGTGTGCAGTTTGAAGATCTCTCTCGCGTCTCCAAGACCAAGAAGAAAAATAAGAAGCCCATGCACTCCTCAAGTCCTGCTCTGACTCCTGCTGCCGTGTTGAGAAACGAGAATGAAGCCATTGATCTGTCGAGTGACAAAGATCTTGCTGATGACGCTCTTGAGCAATTGATAAAGAGCAAGCAAGAAGCAGAAATCTTCAACGACTTGCCTCTCTTTGACGTGGCAGTTATCAACAACTTCATTGATGAGTGGTTTGACACCCCCAATCTCAGCTTTGATGATCTACAACTTGCAATTGGCCTCAGCGTCTCCTTTCACGGTGCAATTGCTCCTGAGCTATCTCTTGCTCAGAAAATTGTTGTGCTGAAGCACAAGATTGATTTTGAAAAGGCTCAGTTCAAGAAGCATATGGCTAGGCTCAGTGTGAAGGATGTCCAGAACTTCAAGGTCATGCTGCATGAGCTCAAAGAGGCGTTTCACAGGAAACGTGAAGAAGCTAAAGGGTCACGTGAGCGCATGAAGATTCTTGCTGCCAAGTGCGTTCAGGCTTATAATGAAGCTGAAAAGCGCAAGGCTCTTGGGCGTCCAGGCATTGACCCCAGGATGGCTGCCAAGAAGAATAAGCCATCTGTGGACCAAACTGAATCATCTAGGCGGGAAGAGCCTCGCATTGTCTTCCCTGCCAGCATGACAGGCATGAAGCCTAAGGTCCCCACAGTGGCTTCAGAGCTTCAGAAGACTAGGGCAGCTGAAGCCAAGGCCAGGAAGCGCAAGACCAAGAACACCTCTGATGCTGCTCCACCCACCAAGAAGCGCAAGACCAAGAAAGACCGGGCTGCTCCCACAGAGCCCCTTGTACTCGAGCCAATCTCTGCTGCTCGTCCTAATTCTGCACACCAAGAACAACGCATGATAGTTCATGAGCCTGCTTCCACAGAGGCTCCTGAAGCTGAAGATATTCTAGCTGTTGACCCCACCGCAGCTGAAGACATTGGTCACCACGACAATGTTGAAGATGATGAAGTCCCTCCTTAGATCGAGCATAATGTGGTATCATCGCCTGTTCTCACGAACAGCGAACTCATCAGCATTGGTCGTCCATTGACGCCAATTGCTCAGGATGACTCATGGGCTGATCACCCACAAGAATCCCCACGTGATGAAGACACACCAGTTACTCCCCCAACACAGGTCACCACTCCAGTGGTTGACAATGAAGACTTTGAGGCCCAACCGACTCCACCTCCACAAGCATCGCCAGCATTTCGCAGGCTTCATAAAGGACCAAGGCCTCAAGTCAATCTGTCAAGTGTTCTAGAAGGAGATGAGCGCCAATCTATTTCATGCCAAGTGTTTCCTCAAGCCTCTCCTACTGTGAACATCCCTGAGTCTGAAGCCAAAGAGGCTGAAGATATTCCGGCTGCATCAGCCGATGAAGAGGAAACAAGAGAAGAAGAAGAACGTGTTGCCACACCCCCTGCCAACCAAGTTGTTCTCGAGGAGAACGTGTCCGACCCTCCAGCTCCTGAAGTGGAGGTTACACATATTGAGGCGACCACCAACACCAATACTGAAGCCAATGACGTTGTCATGGCTGAAGCTAATGTGGCGCCTGAAGTCAATGCGGTGTCTGATGTGACAGCACCTGAAGCTAATGCTGCACCTAACGCAAATCAGTAGCCTGAAGTCAATGCAACTGCTCCTGTTCCGCCTCCAAGGCCACATACTATCAAGCAAGCATACAACTATGGGCAGCTAATCACTGTCAAATGGCCTCTTCTGGTTCCTCCACTACTGCTGGTCCTCGATTTGATTACCACGTCAAGCACAAGCCTCAGGTTCAGAAGCCAAAGCCAAGACTGCCCAGGTTTCCAGGGACTGCCACTTCACCAGGGTCCTTCAATGCTAATGGCATCAAAGTGCACCACACCTTCTTCGAAAGCGCCAAGGACCCCTTCTCAAAGGCAAGGATCTCATCTGATCGGTTCTGGAGCTATCAACAGCGCAGCTATTATTCATGTGTTCTTTATGATCAAGGGCGCATCTTCCCTCATATGCGTCTTGACACTGAAGCTATTGCTGGACTGCCATGCCTTGAAGAAGCCCTTGACTGCTTTCATGATGCGGGTTTGCTCCACTTTGTGACTGACAAGGAGCATTGGAATGAAGAACTTCTGCTCCAATTTTATGCTACCCTCCACATTCGCGGCTACAACAGGGATCCGAAGACTTGGGTCCCTGAGTGGATGACAGGCAATGTCCATCATGAAGCCAAAGCCTTTGACATCATTGATCTTACCGGCCTGCCCACTCTAGGAGAACTACATGAACCTGGTTGTCAGCTTCACCGCAATGCATTGGAGAGTATCTTCCATAAGCCAGAGCCCAACATGAACCAAATGTTGAGCATGATGAAGCCTCTGCCTCCTGACGCTGATTACCCAAAGGAATTCTTTGTCGAAGACCTTGAGTATCTGCCTGGCATAATCTATCACATCATCAGGCGAACTCTATGGCCTGTCAAAGGACATTCATCAGCTGCAAAACTTGAAGGAGCAATGAAGACTTTGGTCTTTTATATCTTCAATGGCATCAGCTTCAAATCTCAAGACTTCTTTATCAGATAGTTGGCTGCATCAGGATCTGAACTTTTTGGCCTGAAGTTCTACGCTCCATGGGTCATGCGCCTCATCAAGCTACACTCGGTTGTCAACTATTAGCCCTCTGCTCATAATCATCTGATTTTTCTGCCAGAGGTTGATATGTCGGTTGAAGCCATATACCCAGAGCCTACCAAGGAGCCTCTTAGTCTTCAGAATGCTGATCACCAAAGCTTCTCGCAACCCATTGAAGGGGTTCAAGCAGTCACTCGTGTTTATCCATTGGCTGGAAATACTCGCTTACCTCACCATGCATAGACTGAAGCTACTAAGAGCACCATTTCCCAAAGGCGTCGGAAGCGCTCTCATGTTCTGAATGACCGAGAACTTCTTGTGGCACTGCATCAGAAACAAGACAAGCATCACTTCTGGCTTAAGCGACAGATGCAAAGCCTCTTGGTGGACGTCAATCGCATTCGCAATCTTGCCACCAAGAATGCTTTTGTCACTCACGAGACCTGTCGGCGATCATGGAAGAGTTTGACATTGCTCAGTGCTAAAGCAGATCTTCAAGACGATGGCTTCACTGAAAGATTAAAGTTTGACACCACTCCCCCAAGGAATGCTATCCTACGTTGAACTCCATCTCTTGAAGACTCTGACTATTCTTCCTCCGCTGCAACGGTGAATGCTAGAGTGATCGATGATGAAGATGATGCTACTTCAACACCCACGACTTCAGCGTGTATCGACACTGCACCAAGTTCGTCTGCACCGCCAAACCCCGACGCCGACCCTGCATCTACTCCTACTCCTTCTGGAATGCGTAGAGGCTCTATGTCTTCAAACCTTTTTGGTCCTTACTGACAAAAGGGGGAGAAGCATATGAGTTGATAGTCTTCAAGCGGGTCCATATGGGTGGTTGCTTTATATTTTGCCTAGTGTTTACAACTCTCGCTTTTGATACATTTGGTTCTTTGAGTTGTAACACTTAAACTCGATGGTCGTATGTTACTTATTTGCTATTCTGTAATGCGATGATAAATTCCACATGTGCGATGATAACTTCCGCACTTAGGTCATTTTGCAGACGTCCATTTTTCATTATGCATGTCATTATATTCGTTATATCAAATCATGCATGATGAATTGTCGTCATAAGTTGAAGAGGATCTCCACAAGTACAACCTGCCATGTGCATTTGCATTCCAAAAGCAAATTACTTATATGCACATCTTCAGGGGGAGCCTTTGCCACTTATGAAGACAATACCTTTATCCTTTACAATTTCACATACTTTATCCGCGTTGAAAACTTCAAATAGTTTGTCATCAGTCACCAAAAAGGGGGAGATTGTAAGTGCATCTAGTGCCACCCCTAGTTGGTTTTGGAGTATTGACGATAAACCTGGTTGAGGGACTAATGTGTTTGTGAGAATTGCAGGATAATACAGGTAGTAGTCCCTCATTGATTCGGTTTACCTACCGGAGACGACCCCTAAAAATGTATGAGGACATTGAAGACAGTGGTGGTATATGAAGATATTCACATTGAAGACTATGACATGAGAAGACATTGAGTGAAGACTATGGAGCGCGAAGACTTAGATGTTTCGTTGTTTCCTTTTCTTCTTTGTTGAGTCATAGGAACCACCGTACTGTTAAGTGGGGTCCAAGTGAACAAAGTTAGAGTGACTGAAGTGATGCTCAACCAAATCCGATGTCTTTGAGCAAAGACAATAAGAGCAAATCTTATCCAGAGCTGGATGAGTCAGCTTTGCTTGTAGCCCAAGTAAAGTTGCCGTGTGAGTTTGAAATCTGACCGTTGGAACACGTGTGAGTTCCTTAGTGACCCAGGGTCATTTCGAACAAATCAGGTCGGGTTGCCTAGTGGCTATAAATAGCCCACCCCCTACACCATAAATTGGTTGGCTGCTCAGAGTTAGTGCACGGCTTTTGTCGTCTGAGAGCAACCCACCTACGAAGCTTTTGAGAGAGAGAAATCCTTGCGAGGACAAAGCCCAAACACCCAGAGCCAAAGAGTGTTAGGCATCACTAAAGTCTTTCTGTCTGCGTGACCTGAAGACTTGTTACACTTGAGGACTGTGAATCCTCCAGCCGGTTAGGCGTCGCGTTCTGAGCATCCAAGAGTCATTGTGGATTGCCGGTGAACAAAGTCTGTGAAGGTTTGGAAGTCTACCTTGAAGACTTACCAGAGTAATTGGGCGAGGACTGGGTGTCCTTAACTCAAGGGGAATAAGGTGAAGACGCGGTCTTCTGAGTTGAATCTCAGCCCCAACCAAACGTACAGTTGTCACGGCAACTGGAACTGGTCCAACAAATCCTGTGTCCTCAACAAGTGACTGGTTCTATCCTCTCCCTCTCATTACTTACAGTTTGTCTTCGTGAAGTCATTGCCTGATTGCTGTACCTGTTTGACTTCATTGCTTGACTACTATTGTTGTTTGGCTTCATACCATCTTCCATTCTGATCCTTTCTACCTAGCTGCTATTAGTCTTCGTGCTTTCACTTCATTGCATACTTGACTATGGCTTGCTTAGTGTAGTTTACCTTCCGCTGCATATCAATAGGGTCATTTCTATTATTTGTCTTCGAAACTTCCATGGTTTGAAGACTTTCATAAAAATCGCCTATTCACCCCCCTCTAGTCGATAACTAGCACTTTTAGTCACACCATGCGGGCATGTTCCGCATAGCTGCCTATAAAAGCCCCCTTTCCGCTCGCCGTATCGCTCACCCCTCAGTCAGCCATGTCCCTGCAGAGAAGCCTAGCTAGTAGCACTCCAGCTATGACTCGCACCTTCAAAGCTCCCAAGTTTCATAGCCGCACCGGTGCCGTCAACCACCCCGGATTTCCCCCCTTCTTTCTGAGATGCTCACCAAAGCCTTTGGCTGTAAGGCTAGCCCCGATTACCTGGTGTTCCAATCGTCACCCGTCCCTCACCTTCTTCGCTTTGATGCAAGAGTGTGCATCAGCCTAGCAACAGATGGCAAGCCGTTGGTTTTTCAGGGTAGAGCGATGCCTACCTCTGATTTAGCCATTCAGGCCGCTGCTGTGGAGGCTATGCTTCACCTCTGAACCAGATATCTGCATATGGCAGCGAGGCGGGATTCCTGCTTCTACCCCATTGTGATAGAAGTGGGAATGCAGCCTTCTCCCGCTAGCCAAGGAGATGACCCTGCAATCGCTCGCCTGGTGCAGTATGTCACCGCCCAGGGGATGATGATTGCCCAGATACTTGTCGAGTTTCGAACTCTGGACAACGATGTGGTGCGAGTCGTCAAGGAAGCTTTCCGTGAGGCTCGTAAATTTGCATCTCAAGTCATTTGTCCAACGTCATCCGAACCAGTGCTATCCTCTCAACCCGTGTTGTGGCCTAGACCCAACATCGTCACTCTCGACAAGGCTCTTTTACAGATCCACCAGCAGCATTTGCTTGGATCAATTTCAGCCACACCCCCAGCAGCCGAACCCCTACCCATAGTAGGGTCGAATGATGAAGATGGCGATTGGCTCAGTCTTCGTCCTCCCGGAGAGCCCCAGCAAGGCAAATCCTCTGCATGACCTCGGTCACGCAGTAAGATGATCAGTCTGTCGGTTCATCCGCGATATGAGGGTAGAACTATGTATCCCAAGATGAGTTGTTCCATTTAGCGCGTAGCGCGTTCGTGCTTGGTTGTCTGCTGGTACTGTTGTAACCCGTATGCTATGTTCTATGTATGCTTTTGTGCTTTTGTTTCTGTGCTTGTTTTTGCTTGTCCCTCTGCCAAGCAGAAATGTTTGACAGGGTTGACACTGTGTCGCTAACAAGATTTTAATTAGTAGATCACCTACACTAAATTAACCCTGACCCGTCTCGAGTCTATAATAAGATGCGCGCTAGTGTAGGTATATGTATACCAGGAGTACATATACCCACTAGCATTAAAACACCTTAGAATGATTCTATCAGGTGTGTTTTCCGTTGCATGTTTATTGTTTCTATCGGTTTGCTAGTTTAGATTTTACTGCATACTACACGCATGCCCGGTTCACCCATGAGTACATTCGGGCAGTACTCGGGGAGATGCAAAGTCACATACCCCTATTTATCTATGCATACACCGTGTGTCGGATTTTAAAATCCAGAGCCTTGTAGAGGCATTTCCGCCTAGAAATTCCTTGTCTCTAATTCGTTTTCCCGATTTCATTTCCGGAGGAACATTGCCAACTTTATTTCCTCGATCTAGTGCATCTACTTCGATATAGATTTCACCCTCGATTCTACCTTGACACCTACATTTCGTGGAGCTATCTGCGACAATTTTTCCTCGTACTCCGTGTGATTCTTGGGCTGGCGCAGCCACCTCACCTGCATCTGGACCCCCACCACCACCGTCACTGCCTTGCGTGGCGCAGGTAGATCGCCACCACCGCTCCACCGCAGCACGCGATTACTCCGCCAGAGCAAAGCGACGGAGAATCAAGCATGGCGGAGGACCAACCAGTGCGCCATCTTCTCCCATGTCTCGAGCCACCACACCGAGCCGCGCGTTGTTCCGAGCTTGCTCATTCCTGATAAGAATCAGCATGAGGAATGATGAGCCGATCAGTGTACCCAGCAGCGCTGCGAGGAACAACCGCAACACCACCAAGAACACCTCCTCGCCGAAGGAGCTCGGCTCGATCTCGCCCAAACCAAAGAGGTAGTAGAGCGACATTGTGTTTGTGCGTTGGAGGAGAGTCGCGCTGCCGTTTTTATAGACCAACCCCGGTGTACGGTGAGCGAGGCCCAGGAGAACCGCTCGTCGCTCAATCACCAGCGTCCAGGAGGCGAATCCGCGAGCAGTGCCAACATGGTGTTGGCCCGCAACCTGAGTGCTCGTTGCACCGGCGCCGTGCACGCCGCACACTATGGCTCTAGGGTCCTCATCGCCCTAGGAGCTAGATGCGTGCTGCACCAAGCCGCACGCGGAGCAGCAGCGTAGGAGAAGCAGTGAGCCGGAGGTAGAAGAAGGAGGCTGCCAGTGGGCCCTGGACCCACGTGTCAGTAGGTGAAACCACTGTTCACTGGGTGCATCTAGCATTTTTCGGGAGTTTGATCTCGAATGCCCCTAGCCGTGGATATAACCAGGTTTGCCTCATCTCTCTTTGGGTGTACCAATTATCGGTGCCCCCAACTCGTTTGAATTTAAACAACGGGTTAAAAAATAACCCAGAGGTTTTTCTCCGGAGTTGTTATTCTTTCGTTTGTGCTGTAACCCTAGGAATCTCGAGGACGAGATTCTTTTGAAGGGGGGAAGAGTTGTAACAGCCCCAAAATTGGGTTATCAATTTTTGTGCTGTTATTCTCTCCTGACACTCATTTTCAAAATTTTCTCTTGAGTTTGCTGGATGACTCTGAGAAATTTTGTCATTTCCAACCCTTCACAATCTTGCTCATGTCTTTTCAGTGGGCAAGACCTCATTTGCATCCTCCCAAACCCTCTCAAACCCTAATTCCAAAATTTTGGAATTTGAATATGCCCTTTGTGATTACAAAGGAGCTATCATTTCCTTTGATCTGTTGGTCCTTCCAATTGTTCCCAGAAATCATCCTATCTTTCTAAACCTTGGATATGCAAAAATGTTGCTAAGTCCAATGCAATATTTTTGACTTATGGTTTATTCCTTTTCTTGTTTTTCTGAGGAATAAACTCCAAAGGCATAGCTAGCCATCTCCTAAATTCATGAGAATTGGTGGAGTTGATGCTTATGCCTAATCCAAGCTCTGGCAAGTATATTGGCCATAATTAAACAAGGAAAATTGCATTTTCCTATTTAATGCCAATATTGCATTTCTGCCATTTTCCAAAGGAACTACTATTTTTATAGCAGAGAAAATTCCCACATAAATTGTGGAGCTTGTCCTTGCTATATAATCACTAGTTCCATCCTAATATTATGATTCTTCAGTTCAAAATTTGGCACATGATCCAATGCAAGTTTTTGCCTTCTCTGAAATTTTGCAAAGGAAGTGCTTTATTCCTAGGTCCAATTGAGCTACAATTTGGCAGGGTGTTTAACATTGTCAAATAACCCATGGATACCAAAGATGAGCTCAATCCATTCAACCTATCTCCCTGTGCAATTTTTCAAAGTTTTTGACCAGAATACAAATTTGTGAAGGAAGTACCTTCATAGAGTTTCCAAATGGGATGAAACTTTTCCATCCTCTCATGTATCTCAAATCATTAGCCTCCACCCAAATTCAGTTCATTTCATTGAACTATATGAGCACAGGAGCAATTCTTGTTTTCTGTCCAAATTTTCAGTTTGTGAAGCAAGTGTATTTTATCATTTGCTCCACTTTGTGGTAAGACTCTGGTAAGTCTGCAACGGTGAATGCCAGAGTGATCGATGATGAAGATGATGCTACTTCAACACCCATGACTTCAGCGCGTATCGACACTGCACCAAGTTCGTCTGCACCGCCAAACCCCGACGCCGACCCTGCATCTACTCCTACTCCTTGTGGGAACGCATAGAGGCTCTATGTCTTCAAACCTTTTTGGTCCTTACTGACAAAAGGGGGAGAAGCATATGAGTTGATAGTCTTCAAGCGGGTCCATATGGGCGGTTGCTTTATATTTTGCCTAGTGTTTACAACTCTCGCTTTTGATACATTTGGTTCTTTGAGTTGTAACACTTAAACTAGATGGTCGTATGCTACTTATTTGCTATTCTGTAATGCGATGATAAATTCCGCATGTGCGATGATAACTTCCGCACTTAGGTCATTTTGCAGACGTCCATTTTTCATTATGCATGTCATTATATTCGTTATATCAAATCATGCATGATGAATTGTCGTCATAAGTTGAAGAGGATCTCCACAAGTACAACCTGCCATGTGCATTTGCATTCCAAAAGCAAATTACTTATATGCACATCTTCAGGGTGAGCCTTTGCCACTTATGAAGACAATACCTTTATCCTTTACAATTTCACATACTTTATCCCCGTTGAAAACTTCAAATAGTTTGTCATCAATCACCAAAAAGGGGGAGATTGTAAGTGCATCTAGTGCCACCCCTAGTTGGTTTTGGAGTATTGACGATAAACCTGGTTGAGGGACTAATGTGTTTGTGAGAATTGCAGGATAACACAGGTAGTAGTCCCTCATTGATTCGGTTTACTTACCGGAGACGACCCCTAAAAATGTATGAGGACATTGAAGACAGTGGTGGTATATGAAGATATTCACATTGAAGACTATGACATGAGAAGACATTGAGTGAAGACTATGGAGCGCGAAGACTTAGATGTTTCGCAGTTTCCTTTTCTTCTTTGTTGAGTCATAGGAACCACCGTACTGTTAAGTGGGGTCCAAGTGAACAAAGTCAGAGTGACTGAAGTGATGCTCAACCGAATCCTATGTCTTTGAGCGAAGACAATAAGAGCAAATCTTATCCAGAGCTGGATGAGTCAGCTTTGCTTGTAGCCCAAGTAAAGTTGCCGTGTGTGTTTGAAATCTGACCGTTGGAACACGTGTCAGTTCCTTAGTGACCCAGGGTCATTTCGGACAAATCAGGTCGGGTTGCCTAGTGGCTGTAAATAGCCCACCCCCTACACCATAAATTGGTTGGCTGCTCAGAGTTAGTGCACGGCTTTTGTCGCTTGAGAGCAACCCACCTCCGAAGCTTTTGAGAGAGAGAAATCCTTGCGAGGACAAAGCCCAAACACCCAGAGCCAAAGAGTGTTAGGCATCAGTGAAGTCTTTCTGTCTGCGTGACCTGAAGACTTGTTACACTTGAGGACTGTGAATCCTCCAGCCGGTTAGGCGTCGCGTTCTGAGCATCCAAGAGTCATTGTGGATTACCGGTGAACGAAGTCTGTGAAGGTTTGGAAGTCTACCTTGAAGACTTACCAGAGTAATTGGGCGAGGACTGGGTGTCCTTAACTCAAGGGGAATAAGGTGAAGACGCGGTCTTCTGAGTTGAATCTCAGCTCCAACCAGACGTACAGTTGTCACAGCAACTGGAACTGGTCCAAAAAATCCTGTGTCCTCAACAAGTGACTGGTTCTATCCTCTCCCTCTCATTACTTACAGTTTGTCTTCGTGAAGTCATTGCCTGATTGTTGTACCTGTTTGACTTCATTGCTTGACTACTATTGTTGTTTGGCTTCATACCGTCTTCCATTCTGATCCTTTCTACCTAGCTGCTATTAGTCTTCGTGCTTTCACTTCATTGCATACTTGACTATGGCTTGCTTAGTGTAGTTTACCTTCCGCTGCATATCAATAGGGTCATTTCTATTGTTTGTCTTCGAAACTTCCATGTTTTGAAGACTTTCATAAAAATCGCCTATTCACCCCCCTCTAGTCGATAACTAGCACTTTTAGTCACACCATGCGGGCATGTTCCGCATAGCTGCCTATAAAAGCCCCCTTTCCGCTCGCCGTATCGCTCACCCCTCAGTCAGCCATGTCCCTGCAGAGAAGCCTAGCTAGTAGCACTCCAGCTATGACTCGCACCTTCAAAGCTCCCAAGTTTCACAGCCACACCGGTGCCGTCAACCACCCCGGATTTCCCCCCTTCTTTCTGAGATGCTCACCAAAGCCTTTGGCTGTAAGGCTAGCCCCGATTACCTCGTGTTCCAATCGTCACCCGTCCCTCACCTTCTTCGCTTCGATGCAAGAGTGTGCATCAGCCTAGCTACAGATGGCAAGCCGTTGGTTTTTCAGGGTAGAGCGATGCCTACCTCTGATTTAGCCATTCAGGCCGCTGCTGTGGAGGCTATGCTTCACCTCTGAACCAGATATCCGCATATGGCAGCGAGGCGGGATTCCTGCTTCTACCCCATTGTGACAGAAGTGGGAATGCAGCCTTCTCCCGCTAGCCAAGGAGATGACCCTGCAATCGCTCGCCTGGTGCAGTATGTCACCGCCCAGGGGATGATGATTGCCCAGATACTTGCCAGTTTTGAACTCTGGACAACGATGTGGTGCGAGTCGTCAAGGAAGCTTACCGTGAGGCTCGTAAATTTGCATCTCAAGTCATTTGTCCAACGTCATCCGAACCAGTGCTATCCTCTCAACCCGTGTTGTGGCCTAGACCCAACTTCGTCACTCTCGACAAGGCTCTTTTACAGATCCACCAGCAGCATTTGCTTGGATCAATTTCAGCCACAACCCCAGCAGCCGAACCCCAACCCATAGTAGGGTCGGATGATGAAGATGGAGATTGGCTCAGTCTTCATCCTCCCGGAGAGCCCCAGCAAGGCAAATCCTCTGCATGACCTCGGTCACGCAGTAAGATGATCAGTATGTCGGTTCATCCGCGATATGAGGGTAGAACTATGTATCCCAAGATGAGTTGTTTCGTTTAGCGTGTAGCGCGTTCGTGCTTGGTTGTCTGCTGGTACTGTTGTAACCCGTATGCTGTGTTCTATGTATGCTTTTGTGCTTTTGTTTCTGTGCTTGTTTTTGCTTGTCCCTTTGCCAAGCAGAAATGTTTGACAGGGTTGACACTGTGTCGCTAACAAGATTTTAATTAGTAGATCACCTACACTAAATTAACCCTAACCCATCTCAAGTCTATAATAAGATGCGCGCTGGTGTAGGTATATGTATACCAGGAGTACATATACCCACTAGCATTAAAACACCTTAGAATGATTCTGTCAGGTGTGTTTTCTGTTGCATGTTTATTGTTTCTATCCGTTTGCTAGTTTAGATTTTACTGCATACTACACGCATGCCCGGTTCACCCATGAGTACATTCGGGCAGTACTCGGGGAGATGCAAAGTCACATACCCCTATTTATCAATGCATACACCATGTGTCGGATTTTAAAATCCAGAGCCTCGCAGAGGCATTTCCGCCTGGAAATTCCTTGTCTCTAATTCGTTTTCCCGATTTCATTTCCAGAGGAACATTGCCAACTTTATTTCCTCGATCCAGTACATCTACTCCGATACAGATTTCACCCTCGATTCTACCTCGACACCTACATTTCGTGGAGCTATCTGCGACAATTTTCCTCGTACTCCGTGTGATTCTTGGGCTGGCGCAGCCACCTCACCTGCATCTGGACCCCCACCACCACCATCACTGCCTTGCGTGGCGCAGGTAGATCGCCACCACCGCTCCACCGGAGCACGCGATTACTCCGCCGGAGCAAAGCGACGGAGAATCAAGCATGGCGGAGGACCAACCAGTGTGCCATCTTCTCCCATGTCTCGAGCCACCACACCGAGCCGCGCGTTGTTCCGAGCTTGCTCATTCCTGATGAGAATCAGCATGAGGAATGACGAGCTGATCAGTGTGCCCAGCAGCGCTGCGAGGAACAACCGCAACACCACCAAGAACACCTCCTCGCCGAAGGAGCTCGGCTCGATCTCGCCCAAACCAAAGAGGTAGTAGAGCGACATTGTGTTTGTGCGTTGGAGGAGAGTCACGCTGCCGTTTTTATAGACCAACCCCGGTGTACGGTGAGCGAGGCCTAGGAGAACCGCTCGTCGCTCAATCACCAGCGTCCAGGAGGCGAATCCGCGAGCAGTGCCAACATGGTGCTGGCCCGCAACGTGAGTGCTCGCTGCACCGGCGCCGTGCATGCCGCGCACTATGGCTCTAGGGTCCTCATCGCCCTAGGAGCTAGATGTGTGCTGCACCAAGCCGCACGCAGAGCAGCAACGTAGGAGAAGCAGCGAGCTGGAGGTAGAAGAAGGAGGCTGCCAGTGGGCCCTGGACCCACGTGTCAGTAGGTGAAACCACTGTTCACTGGGTGCATCTAGCATTTTTCGGGAGTTTGATCTCGAATGCCCCTAGCCGTGGATATAACCAGGTTTGCCTCATCTCTCTTTGGGTGTACCAATTATCGGTGCCCCCAACTTGTTTGAATTTAAACAACGGGTTAAAAATTAACCCAGAGGTTTTTCTCCGGAGTTGTTATTCTTTCGTTTGTGCTGTAACCCTAGGAATCTCGAGGACGAGATTCTTTTGAAGGGGGGAAGAGTTGTAACAGCCCCAAAATTGGGTTATCAATTTTTGTGCTGTTATTCTCTCCTGACACTCATTTTCAAAATTTTCTCTTGAGTTTGCTGGATGACTCTGAGAAATTTTGTCATTTCCAACCCTTCACAATCTTGCTCATGTCTTTTCAGTGGGCAAGACCTCATTTGCATCCTCCCAAACCCTCTCAAATCCTAATTCCAAAATTTTGGAATTTGAATATGCCCTTTGTGATTACAAAGGAGCTATCATTTCCTTTGATCTGTTGGTCCTTCCAATTGTTCCCGGAAATCATCCTATCTTTCTGAACCTTGGATATGCAAAAATGTTGCTAAGTCCAATGCAATATTTTGACTTATGGTTTATTCCTTTTCTTGCTTTTCTGAGGAATAAAATCCAAAGGCATAGCTAGCCATCTCCTAAATTCATGAGAGTTGGTGGAGTTGATGCTTATGCCTAATCCAAGCTCTGGCAAGTATATTGGCCATAATTAAACAAGGAAAATTGCCTTTTCCTATTTAATGCCAATATTGCATTTCTGCCATTTTTCAAAGGAACTACTATTTTTATAGCAGAGAAAATTCCCACATAAATTGTGGAGCTTGTCCTTGCTATATAATCACTAGTTCCATCCTAATATTATGATTCTTCAGTTCAAAATTTGGCACATGATCCAATGCAAGTTTCTGCCTTCTCTAAAATTTTGCAAAGGAAGTGCTTTATTCCTAAGTCCAATTGAGCTAAAATTTGGCAGGGTGTTTAACATTGTTAAATAACCCACGGATACCAAAGATGAGCTCAATCCATTCAACCTATCTCCCTGTGAAATTTTTCAAAGTTTTTGACCAGAATACAAATTTGTGAAGGAAGTACCTTCATAGAGTTTCCAAATGGGATGAAACTTTTCCATCCTCTCATGTATCTCAAATAATTAGCCTCCACCCAAATTCAGTTCATTTCATTGAACTATATGAGCACAGGAGCAATTCTTGTTTTCTGTCCAAATTTTCAGTTTGTGAAGCAAGTGTATTTTATCTTGCTCCATTATGGATGATAATTTTCCCAGACCTTCTCCTACTCATATAACCTATCTCCACAAGATTGTGGCTCATTTCATCTAGCCAATTTCCCTGAGGTTTTTTCTGAAGTTTTTGGACAGAAATTTTTACAGCATCATGGTATGTTCAAATCATCAGGCTTTGCCAAGTTATAGCCCAAGCCATCACTCCTAGTGAGTGCTTCATCATGATTCAGTTTCTGGGTCAGATTTCGTGGTTGTACAACAACTATGGTAAATAGTTGTCAATTTTACCTCAAAGCTCCAAGGACCGTAGTCCTTTCTACCCTAAGCCTCCCAAACATCAATTTTACCTTTTACCCTCTCTGGTTTAACCTCTGGAGTGTGGCCAAGTTTGCAACAACAAATTTGTGGAGCTTGATTTACTCAGCTTAGTTTGTCTCTGCCCATCTCTTTACCATGGTAGTACTCCATGCTGGAAGGACTACGCGGTAGACATGAACTTACCTCAGTAAAAACCCCAGAGCGTGCCATGCGAGTGGTGACAATGAGTGTAACCAGCCAAAACGGTCGTCTAGCCACTGTTGTCGTTGGCATCGCTGCTCCGGCCGTCTCTGACCTCGCCATTAATGCCAACAGCTCCCCTTCGATGTTGTCTTCCCTCTGGACCACTACCCCCCCCCTTCGTTTTCTTCTCCGGCGAGCCGTGCCAAAGACCAAACAGTGTGCTCCTGTGCATCGTCGTCTTCCTCCCTGATGTCCTCTTCCTCCGTTCGTCCGCAAGCTTTGCTCGTCTCCGTGACTCCCTAGCGCTCGTCCGCACCCTCCTCATCGCCTTCCCATGCCTCCCCATGACTGCTGAGCACGGCAGAGCCGCAGCCGGACGTGCTCGGCGGTGCCCGGCTCGGGTGCCCCTGCCCCGGCTATAAATAGCCCGTCCGCGCCTCGTCCGAGCTCATCAGCAGCTCCCCCGCCCTCTTCTACGCCTCCCCAACCTCTCCTCTCATCCCCGGAGTCGCTCTCTGACCACCATCGTCGCCATAGCCGCCGCCGATCCCCTCGGCCATTCCTGCCCGTGGCCCTTCCCCCCGCAACTTGTGTGCATCCTGGATGGATGCGCCACATCCCTGCGACCCTCCCTAGCCCGCCGCCCCTCCGTTTCCCCCACCTGAACCCCATGCCCACCAGTGGCCGAAGCTCCTCTCTGCTGCGAGCTCAACCGCGGCTAGTCCAGCGCCCCTCGGCGGAAGATCTCACCGCCATCCGATGCGCCTCCGTCCCCTGAGCAGATCGGTGGGTCGTGCGCCTTCTACCGTGGCCGGATGCGCCGGCGAGCGCCGTCGGGGCAGGCGTCTCCCTTGGCCAGTCGCGCCCCCGAGCGGGAGGAAGAAGAAGGCCAAGCGGGCCCCGCGCCTTCCCCGGTCCCGCCTGGCAGCGTCTCGGCGTTGACCTCGCCCCAGTCCCGCCACTGCCAGCGTGTATAAGTGGAAGCGTACTCCGTAGAGTACGCTTTCCCTTCGAGGAAACGCATCCGTTGGTGCCTCTAGGTAAAAAATACGTTTTCTCAGTTCTAAAAGCGTAATAACGTTGCACTTCGGCTCAAAATGCGTTTCCCTGTGCAGAAAAACAATCATAACTTTTCACTCGCAACTCCGAATGAGGTGATTCCAAAGCCCACGTCTTCGTTTCGTCGAGCCCATTCTGTTGATGTCATTTTCATAATATTTTCACCCAGTGAAAATGACCATTTTGCCCTTGCTTGTAAACAGCCCCCTTCGAGAAGGAACTGTTTCCGGCAAATCTTTTTGCGATCATTTTGCACTTCTTCCCGGAGTATTTGTCCACCCCCAGGCAAGCCAACCTCTTATCATGAGCCCCGAACTTGCATGTTGACTTTGCTTGCACCTTGTGTGTGTGTGTAGTTGTAGTTGTTTCATATCGTTTTTATCGGCAGTTATTTCTTTATGCATATCTTGCATGCTTGTGTTTTCATGATATCCTTGCCATGCTAATTAGAATGTTATTATTATTAATAATGTCATGCACTACTCTAGTTTATTTGCATGTCATCGTTATAAAATGTTGTGAGGATTTTAAATGCACCGTTGATATGCTATTGTCATGTTCTTTATGTTAGAGTTGTGCACTTGAGAAGTTCGATATTTTGCCATGCATTTGTATGCTGCATGCTCATTGTTGAAGGAAATATGCCCTAGAGGCAATAATAAAGTTATTATTTATTTCCTTATATCATGATAAATGTTTATTATTCATGCTAGAATTGTATTAACCGGAAACATAATACATGTGTGAATACATAGACAAACAAAGTATCACTAGTATGCCTCTACTTGACTAGCTCGTTAATCAAAGATGGTTATGTTTCCTAACCATGGACAAAGAGTTGTTATTTGATTAACGGGATCACATCATTAGGTGAATGATCTGATTGACATGACCCATTCCATTAGCTTAGCACCCGATCGTTTAGTATGTTGCTATTGTTTTCTTCATGACTTATATATGTTCCTATGACTATGAGATTATGCAACTCCCGTTTGCCGGAGGAACACTTTGTGTGCTACCAAACGTCACAACGTAACTGGGTGATTATAAAGGTGCTCTACAGGTGTCTCCAAAGGTACATGTTGGGTTGGCGTATTTCGAGATTAGGATTTGTCACTCCGATTGTCGGAAAGGTATCTCTGGGCCCTCTAGGTAATGCACATCACATAAGCCTTGCAAGCATTGCAACTAATAAGTTAGTTGTGAGATGATGTATTACGGAACGAGTAAAGAGACTTGCCGGTAACGAGATTGAACTAGGTATTGAGATACCGACGATCGAATCTCGGGCAAGTAACATACCGATGACAAAGGGAACAACGTATGTTGTTATGCGGTCTGACCGATAAAGATCTTCGTAGAATATGTAGGAGCCAATATGAGCATCCAGGTTCCGCTATTGGTTATTGACCGGAGATGTGTCTGGGTCATGTCTACATTGTTCTCGAACCGTAGGGTCCGCACGCTTAACGTTACGATGACAGTTTCATTATGAGTTTATGTATTTTGATGTACCGAAGTTTGTTCGGGGTCCCGGATGTGATCACGGACATGACGAGGAGTCTCGAAATGGTCGAGACATAAAGATGGATATATTGGACGGCTATATTCGGACACCGGAAATGTTCCGGGTGATTTCGGAGAATACCGGAGTGCCGGAGGGTTACCGGAACCCCCCGGGAGTAGTAATGGGCCTTAGTGGAGAGAGAGAGGGGCGGCCAGGTTGGGCCGCGCACCCCCTCCCCCTCTGGTCCGAATTGGACTAGGAGAGGGGGGCGGCGCCCCCCTTTCCTTCTCCCTCCCCCCTTCCTTTCCCCCTCCTAGTAGGAGTAGGAAAGAGGGAGTCCTACTCCTACTAGGAGGAGGATTCCTCCTCCCTGGCGCGCCCCAAGGGCCGGCTTCCTCCTCCCTGGCGCGCCCCAAGGGCCGGCCGGCCTCCCCCCTTGCTCCTTTATATATGGGGGCAGGGGGGCACCTCTAGACACACAAGTTGATCTTCGTGATCGTTCCTTAGCCGTGTGCGGTGCCCCCCTCCACCATATTCCACCTCGGTCATATTGTAGCGGTGCTTAGGCGAAGCCCTGTGACAGTAGAACATCAAGATCGTCACCACGCCGTCGTGCTGACGGAACTCCTCCCCGACACTTTTCTGGATCGAAGCCCGGGGATCGTCATCGAGCTGAACGTGTGCCAAGAACTCAGAGGTGCCGGAGTAACGGTGCTTGGATTGGTCGGATCGAGAAGACGTATGACTACTTCCTCTATGTTGCGTCAACGCTTCCGCTTCGGTCTACGAGGGTACGTAGACAACACTCTCCCCTCTCGTTGCTATGCATCACCATGATTTTGCGTGTGCGTAGGAAAATATTTTGAAATTACTACGTTCCCTAACAGTGGCATCCGAGCCTAGGTTTTATGTGTTGATGTTATATGCATGAGTAGAACACAAGTGAGTTGTGGGCGATATAAGTCATACTGCTTACCAGCATGTCATACTTTGGTTCGGCGGTATTGTTGGATGAAGCGGCCCGGACCAACATTACGCGTACGCTTACGCGAGACTGGTTCTACCGCCGTGCTTTGCACACAGGTGGCTGGCGGGTGTCAGTTTCTCCAACTTTAGTTGAACCGAGTGTGGCTACGCCCGGTCCTTGCGAAGGTTAAAACAGCACCAACTTGACAAACTATCGTTGTGGTTTTGATGCGTAGGTAAGATTGGTTCTTGCTTAAGCCCGTAGCAGCCACGTAAAACTTGCAACAAACAAAGTAGAGGACGTCTAACTTGTTTTTGCAGGGCATGTTGTGATGTGATATGGTCAAGGCATGATGCTAAATTTTATTGTATGAGATGATCATGTTTTGTAACCGAGTTATCGGCAACTGGCAGGAGCCATATGGTTGTCGCTTTATTGTATGCTATGCAATCGCTCTGTAATGCTTTACTTTATCACTAAGCGGTAGCGATAGTCGTAGAAGCATAAGATTGGCGAGACGATGATGATGCTACGATGGAGATCAAGGTGTCGCGCCGGTGACGATGGTGATCATGACGATGCTTCGGAGATGGAGATCACAAGCACAAGATGATGATGGCCATATCATATCACTTATATTGATTGCATGTGATGTTTATCTTTTATGCATCTTATCTTGCTTTGATTGACGGTAGCATTATAAGATGATCTCTCACTAAATTTCAAGATAAAAGTGTTCTCCCTGAGTATGCACCGTTGCCAAAGTTCGTCGTGCCCAGACACCACGTGATGATCGGGTGTGATAAGCTCTACGTCCATCTACAACGGGTGCAAGCCAGTTTTGCACACGCAGAATACTCAGGTTAAACTTGACGAGCCTAGCATATGCAGATATGGCCTCGGAACACTGAGACCGAAAGGTCGAGCGTGAATCATATAGTAGATATGATCAACATAGTGATGTTCACCATTGAAAACTACTCCATTTCACGTGATGATCGGTTATGGTTTAGTTGATTTGGATCACGTGATCACTTAGAGATTAGAGGGATGTCTTTCTAAGTGGGAGTTCTTAAGTAATATGATTAATTGAACTTAAATTTATCATGAACTTAGTACCTGATAGTATCTTGCTTGTTTATGTTTGATTGTAGATAGATGGCCCGTGCTGTTGTTCCGTTGAATTTTAATGCGTTCCTTGAGAAAGCAAAGTTGAAAGATGATGGTAGCAATTACACAGACTGGGTCCGTAACTTGAGGATTATCCTCATTGGTGCACAGAAGAGTTACGTCCTGGAAGCACCGCTGGGTGCCAGGCCTGCTGCTGATGCAACTGACGACGTTAAGAACGTCTGGCAGAGCAAAGCTGATGACTACTCGATAGTTCAATGTGCCATGCTTTACGGCTTAGAATCGGGTCTTCAACGACGTTTTGAATGTCATGGAGCATATGAGATGTTCCAGGAGTTGGAGTTAATATTTCAAGCAAATGCCCGAATTGAGAGATATGAAGTCTCCAATAAGTTCTATAGCTGCAAGATGGAGGAGAACAGTTCTGTCAGTGAGCATATACTCAAAATGTCTGGGTATAATAATCACTTGATTCAATTGGGAGTTAATCTTCCAGATGATTGCGTCATTGACAGAATTCTCCAATCACTTCCACCTAGCTACAAGAGCTTCGTGATGAACTATAACATGCAAGGGATGGACAAAACAATTCCCGAGCTCTTCGCAATGCTAAAAGCTGCGGAGGTAGAAATCAAGAAGGAGCATCAAGTGTTGATGGTCAATAAGACCACTGGTTTCAAGAAAAGGGGCAAAGGGAAGAAGAAAGGGAACTTCAAGAAGAACAGCAAGCAAGTTGCTGCTCAAGAGAAGAAACCCAAGTCTGGACCTAAGCCTGAAACTGAGTGCTTCTACTGCAAGCAGACTGGACACTGGAAGCGGAACTGCCCCAAGTATTTGGCGGATAAGAAGGATGGCAAGGTGAACAAAGGTATATGTGATATACATGTTATTGATGTGTACCTTACTAGAGCTCGCAGTAGCACCTGGGTATTTGATACTGGTTCTGTTGCTAATATTTGCAACTCGAAACAGGGACTACGGATTAAGCGAACACTAGCGAAGGATGAGGTGACGATGCGCGTGGGAAATGGTTCCAAAGTCGATGTGATCGCGGTCGGCACGCTACCTCTACATCTACCATCGGGATTAGTATTAGACCTAAATAATTGTTATTTGGTGCCAGCGTTGAGCATGAACATTATATCTGGATCTTGTTTGATGCGAGACGGTTATTCATTTAAATCATAGAATAATGGTTGTTCTATTTATATGAGTAATATCTTTTATGGTCATGCACCCTTGAAGAGTGGTCTATTTTTAATGAATCTCGATAGTAGTGATACACATATTCATAATGTTGAAGCCAAAAGATGCAGAGTTGATAATGATAGTGCAACTTATTTGTGGCACTGCCGTTTAGGTCATATCGGTGTAAAGCGCATGAAGAAACTCCATACTGATGGACTTTTGGAACCACTTGATTATGAATCACTTGGTACTTGCGAACCGTGCCTCATGGGCAAGATGACTAAAACGCCGTTCTGCGGTACTATGGAGAGAGCAACAGATTTGTTGGAAATCATACATACAGATGTATGTGGTCCGATGAATATTGAGGCTCGTGGCGGATATCGTTATTTTCTCACCTTCACAGATGATTTGAGCGGATATGGATATATCTACTTAATGAAGCATAAGTCTGAAACATTTGAAAAGTTCAAAGAATTTCAGAGTGAAGTCAAAAATCATCGTAACAAGAAAATAAAGTTTCTACGATCTGGTCGTGGAGGAGAATATTTGAGTTACGAGTTTGGTCTACATTTGAAACAATGCAGAATAGTTTCGCAACTCACGCCACCCAGAACACCACAACGTAATGGTGTGTCTGAACGTCGTAATCGTACTTTACTTGATATGGTGCGATCTATGATGTCTCTTACAGATTTACCGCTATCGTTTTGGGGTTATGCTTTAGAGACAGCTGCATTCACGTTAAATAGGGCACCATCAAAATCCGTTGAGACGACGCCTTATGAACTGTGGTTTGGCAAGAAACCAAAGTTGTCGTTTCTGAAAGTTTGGGGCTGCGATGCTTATGTGAAAAAACTTCAACCTGATAAGCTCGAACCCAAATCGGAGAAATGTGTCTTCTTAGGATATCCAAAGGAGACTGTTGGGTACACCTTCTATCACAGATCCGAAGGCAAGACATTTGTCGCCAAGAATGGATCCTTTCTAGAAAAGGAGTTTCTCTCGAAAGAAGTGAGTGGGAGGAAAGTAGAACTTGATGAGGTAACTGTACCTGCTCCCTTATTGGAAAGTAGTACATCACAGAAACCAGTTTCTGTGACACCTACACCAATTAGTGAGGAAGCTAATGATAATGATCATGAAACTTCACAACAAATTACTACTGAACCTCGTAGATCAAACAGAGTAGGATCCGCACCAGAGTGGTACGGTAATCCTATTCTGGAGGTCATGCTACTAGATCATGATGAACCTACGAACTATGAAGAAGCGATGGTGAGCCCAGATTCCGCAAAATGGCTTGAAGCCATGAAATCTAAGATGGGATCCATGTATGAGAACAAAGTGTGGACTTTGGTTGACTTGCCCGATGATCGGCAAGCAATTGAGAATAAATGGATCTTCAAGAAGAAGACTGACGGTAATGTTACTGTCTACAAAGCTCGACTTGTCGCAAAAGGTTTTTGACAAGTTCAAGGGATTGACTACAATGAGACCTTCTCACCCGTAGCGATGCTTAAGTCTATCCGAATCATGTTAGCAATTGCCGCATTTTATGATTATGAAATTTGGCAGATGGATGTCAAAACTGCGTTCCTGAATGGATTTCTGGAAGAAGAGTTGTATATGATGCAACTAGAAGGTTTTATCGATCCAAAAGGAGCTAACAATGTGTGCAAGCTCCAGCGATCCATTTATGGACTGGTGCAAGCCTCTCGGAGTTGGAATAAATGCTTTGATAGTGTGATCAAAGCATTTGGGTTTGTATAGACTTTTGGAGAAGCCTGTATTTACAAGAAAGTGAGTGGGAGCTCTGTAGCATTTCTAATATTATATGTGGATGACATATTACTAATCAGAAATGATATAGAATTTCTGGATAGCATAAAGGGATACTTGAATAAGAGTTTTTCAATGAAAGACCTCGGTGAAGCTGCTTACATATTGGGCATTAAGATCTATAGAGACAGATCAAAACGCTTAATTGGACTTTCACAAAGCACTTACCTTGACAAAGTTTAGAAGAAGTTCAAAATGGATCAGGCTAAGAAAGGGTTCTTGCCTGTGTTACAAGGTGTGAAATTGAGTAAGACTCAATGCCCGACCACTGCAGAAGATAGAGAGAAAATGAAAGATGTTCCCTATGCTCCAGCCATAGGCTCTATCATATATGCAATGCTGTGTACCAGACCTGATGTGTGTCTTGCTATAAGTCTAGCAGGGAGGTACCAAAGTAATCCAGGAGTGGATCACTGGACAGCGGTCAAGAACATCCTGAAATACCTGAAAAGGACTAAGGATATGTTTCTCGTATATGGAGGTGACAAAGAGCTCATCGTAAACGGTTACGTTGATGCAAGCTTTGACACTGATCCGGACGATTCTAAATCGCAAACCGGATACGTGTTTACATTAAACGGTGGAGCTGTCAGTTGGTGCAGTTCTAAACAAAGCGTCGTGGCGGGATCTACATGTGAAGCGGAGTACATAGCTGCTTCGGAAGCAGCAAACGAAGGAGTCTGGATGAAGGAGTTCATATCCGATCTAGGTGTCATACCTAGTGCATCGGGTCCAATGAAAATCTTTTGTGACAATACTGGTGCAATTGCCTTGGCAAAGGAATCCAGATTTCACAAGAGAACCAAGCACATCAAGAGACGCTTCAATTCCATCCGGGATCTAGTCCAGGTGGGAGACATAGAGATTTGCAAGATACATACGGATCTGAATGTAGCAGACCCGTTGACTAAGCCTCTTCCACGAGCAAAACATGATCAGCACCAAGGCTCCATGGGTGTTAGAATCATTACTGTGTAATCTAGATTATTGACTCTAGTGCAAGTGGGAGACTGAAGGAAATATGCCCTAGAGGCAATAATAAAGTTATTATTTATTTCCTTATATCATGATAAATGTTTATTATTCATGCTAGAATTGTATTAACCGGAAACATAATACATGTGTGAATACATAGACAAACAGAGTGTCACTAGTATGCCTCTACTTGACTAGCTCGTTAATCAAAGATGGTTATGTTTCCTAACCATGGACAAAGAGTTGTTATTTGATTAACGGGATCACATCATTAGGTGAATGATCTGATTGACATGACCCATTCCATTAGCTTAGCACCCGATCGTTTAGTATGTTGCTATTGCTTTCTTCATGACTTATACATGTTCCTATGACTATGAGATTATGCAACTCCCGTTTGCCGGAGGAACACTTTGTGTGCTACCAAACGTCACAACGTAACTGGGTGATTATAAAGGTGCTCTACAGGTGTCTCCAAAGGTACATGTTGGGTTGGCATATTTCGAGATTAGGATTTGTCACTCCGATTGTCGGAGAGGTATCTCTGGGCCCTCTCGGTAATGCACATCACATAAGCCTTGCAAGCATTGCAACTAATAAGTTAGTTGTGAGATGATGTATTACGGAACAAGTAAAGAGACTTGCCGGTAACGAGATTGAACTAGGTATTGAGATATCGACGATTGAATCTCGGGCAAGTAACATACCGATGACAAAGGGAACAACGTATGTTGTTATGCGGTCTAACCGATAAAGATCTTCGTAGAATATGTAGGAGCCAATATGAGCATCCAGGTTCCGCTATTTGTTATTGACCGGAGATGTGTCTCGGTCATGTCTACATTGTTCTCGAACCATAGGGTCCACACGCTTAACATTACGATGACAGTTTCATTATGAGTTTATGTATTTTGATGTACCGAAGTTTGTTCGGGGTCCCGGATGTGATCACAGACATGACGAGGAGTCTCGAAACGGTCGAGACATAAAGATCAATATATTGGACGGCTATATTCGGACACCGGAAATGTTTCGGGTGATTTCGGAGAATACCAGAGTGCCGGAGGGTTACCGGAACCCCCTGGGAGTAGTAATGGGCCTTATGGGCCTTAGTGGAGAGAGAGAGGGGCGGCCAAGGTGGGCCGTGCGCCCCCTCCCCCTCTGGTCCGAATTGGACTAGGAGAGGGGGCGGCACCCCCCTTTCCTTCTCCATCTCCCCCTTCCTTTCCCCCTCCTAGTAGGAGTAGGAAAGAGGGAGTCCTACTCCTACTAGGAGGAGGATTCCTCCTCCCTGGCGCGCCCCAAGGGCCGGCCGGCCTCCCCCCTTGCTCCTTTATATACGGGGGCAGGGGGGCACCTCTAGACACACAAGTTGATCTTCGTGATCGTTCCTTAGCCGTGTGCGGTGCCCCTCCACCGTATTCCACCTCGGTCATATTGTAGCGGTGCTTAGGCGAAGCCCTGTGACAGTAGAACATCAAGATCGTCACCACGTCGTCGTGCTGACGGAACTCCTCCCCGACGCTTTGCTGGATCGGAGCCCGGGGATCGTCATCGAGCTAAACGTGTGCCAAGAACTCGAAGGTGCCGGAGTAATGGTGCTTGGATCGGTCGGATCGGGAAGACGTACGACTACTTCCTCTACGTTGCGTCGACGCTTCCGCTTCGGTCTACGAGGGTACGTAGACAACACTCTCCCCTCTCGTTGCCATGCATCACCATGATTTTGCGTGTGTGTAGGATTTTTTTTTTTGAAATTACTACGTTCCCCAACAATTGTTGCATTCATGTTAAATATGCTCATGATGATGGAGAAGTTATTAAAATGACGTATTAATAACAAACCCCCTCCGTCATCAATGGGATCGAGTCATAGTGCCGCCAAATCGAACCTTTTCAGTGCAGCCACATTTGCCTTCGTGGGAAGGCCTTAATGCGAGCTATTATCGTGCCTCTCGTCGGTGCCTCCCACTAGGGAAGGTTATGGGCGTGCTTACCCTGATCAGGTAGGCAGACATAACCTTGCGTGCCCGTTGTTAGAATTTTTGGTACCGGTCCCCGTGAGGGACGTTTTGGCCACGACGGTGGTCGGTGTGTCTTTGGTAGACACGGGGCCACCCAGGACTAGCCCAGTTGGGAGTGGGTCAGAGTGGCCGGGAGAGTGTCATGGCAGTAGGTCGGTTTCGTCGGAATGCCTTTGGTCCACCCGACTGGGATGATGAGGCCATGGGTTCCGTGGTGTGGGTACAGTGTGCTACCTCTGCAGAGTGTATATAAAGTCTGTCGATAGCAACAATTCGTAGTAGGTCCCACTATCAGGTCTTGGTCGAAATGGAGGATAAACCTGAAATAATTAAGTTGGTAAATAAATATGTGATAACAAAAATATGGTGGCTTGGACTATGAGATAGTCGTGAGAAGTCATGGCGATGGTTTGATATGATCATGAGACGAGGTCTCGGTGAGTGTTGGAGACCAAGTGTTGGTCATGGTTGTGATCGCCGGAAAGATCACCGTTTGGTTGCAAGGCCACCCGTTGGTAAGAGAGTCGGAGGGACTCGGTGAATAAGTTTGGTCACATTGTATAGGTAATATGTTGCATTTAAATACCAAGGCAGAACAGAAGATGATTGCATAAAGTTAACATGCTATGTCTGCATTGGATATAATCGGTAGTTTATTTTCAGCATAATTTCATGATGCCATGCCATTCTTGGATTGATACGTTAAATTATGCCATGATTGAGATGATATGCTATGTTTTGCCTTTCCCATGTTAGAAGCATGATCGGTTATGCCATGTTAGTAGATGCTATGATTTTTGTTCATGCTTAGTTGATTTTTATCATGCCATGTTTAGTAATTGATATGAGATAGGCTGTTGCTTGCGCTCGGTTCTCGCTTTTTCTTCTGCTTGTTTGTATGCTATGTATTTGGTTGTCTTGCAAGTACATTCAATGTACTGACCTGGTGTGTCATGCCAGTTTTGTAGGTCGTACCCGAGTTGTTCGCTTGATCCGTCATGCTAGGCCGTAACCTTGCCAGTCCTGTGAGTTGTGGAGCCCAGCCAGAGTTGTTATGCTGTCAAACTAAGACTTCCACCGCCATTTAAATCAGACTTCCGATGTCATTTAATAGTCTTAGGGCTATGCCAGATAATTGTATTCATCAATGATGTAATCTCATGTACATGTATTTGATGAATATTCTTGTACCTGGAATGCCGTATTATGGACCTGTCGTGCGTCAGGTGTTATCCTGGCTGACATGCGAAGGCCCCCTGCTCCATGCGGATTGGGGTGCCACACAGCCCAGCGTCAGGAGTGTCTATGATATCAATTCAAAATTTAAACTCCTAAATTTCTGCATGTGCCTTACCTTCTCTCTTGTATGAAAACTAACTTCGGATGAATCTCCTTGCTCAAAGGATCATAGGATCTCACGACAATACTGGGCTCTGCATTGCTCTTGTCAGTACCTCTTGCCCTTTGTCAGCATACTTACACTCATTGCTGTTTGATTATGTAGCATCACTGTAAATGTTCGCTTCTTTATCCTTCCTTTGCTTGAAATTATAAGGTCTATATTTACTCTTAGATAAATGTAGAATTAACACAATGATTATGAAGTTTTGGATTGCTCATGTAAGTACCTGTTGTCATGTACTCCCTCTGTATCGAATTAATTGTTGATCAATTGGATGTATTTAGAACTTAATAGTGCTAGATACATCCATTTGAGTGACAACTAATAACGGACAGTGGTGGTATTACTGTACATGCATCACGAGATAGTTGATTGTCTAGCATTACTCTGCATCTTATCTGCCCGGCCCTCCACTTTCTCCAAATTATCATATCTACATTTAATCTTACCAAAATGTTGAATAAAGCCAATGCCACTGCACACGTTGATGTCTGCATTCCTCTTGTCAGTACCTTTTGCCTTGTAACTCTGTACTTAATTAATTGCTATTTGATTATGTATCATCAGTCTGCACCTGAGCTTCATTATCCTCTATTTCTCCCAATATTATTTGATCTATATTTACTCTTTGCAAAATGTAGAATAATGGCAATGCTTATATAGAATTTTCTTTGGGGAATTTATTGAATTATCTTTCCATCAACATGGAGAAGGGCTTTGTCCAACCCGTGTTAACATGTAATGTAAGTTCATCCTTCTCAAGCCTTCAAACTTTGTTCTAGTATAGATTTGGATATGCATCATTTCCTCCACTGTTGTTTACATCTGATTGGATGTTTGCAACAACTACTACTTTTAAATTGTAGTTGTAAAAACATGTTCCTTATGCAGAATAGATCCATTTATTTGCTTATATAATTGTGAAACCTGTTACGTGTCTCCTTGTTTCTCTTTCAGAGTCGTATCCCTTATGCCAGGCGGAACTTTAGGAAAGATAGTGAGCCAAACCATCTTGAGGACAGCGAGATGACCCCAAGGTCCTGTCTTGATGAAGACAGTGAGTTGAAGCTACTCACCAGCAGGTGTGAGACAACCTCTATGCAGTCGCTGCCTCAATCACTTCGACTTCTTCAGTCTCAACTTAAAGCAGAAAGGCTTGCTTCAGCTCAGCTCTGACTTGAAGTCAAAGATGTAATGAAGATGTCAGGGGACTGCCTTGCGCACTATGGTGCCATACAGCTAGGGATGAAGCATCTATCGTTGACACAACTGAGGTCTCATCAGCTTGTTCGGCTGCTTGCGGGGCCCGAGCTTGCCAGGTCTAGTGCCTTCTGAAGTGCTCTCAGTTTTGTATATTGTTTTGTCTGCGCGTTTATATGCACTGGTGGTGACCTTTGATGCCCAGTGTATGTAATCCGTGGACATGTTGCGCTTTATTATCACCGGGTAGTGAACTTTGATTCCTAATATGTCGTAATTTCTTTGTTGTATAATCTAGGTTTATTCTTTGGTCGGTATGCTGTAATTTAGACCGGAAGGTTCAGTGGATCTCAGTGTTGTCGGTCTTCAGGCCGGCTCGTTACTCATATGGGCCAAAACATGGGCCTATAATCATCTTGGGCCATTAGCAGGTCTAAACCTATTGTAGTTTCCCGCCTTTAACAGGCCATGGGCTACATATTTACTGTAGTGACACTGGGCTTCCTACGGGCCGTAGAAACAATGGGCCTTTTACGGGCCGTAGAAACAATGGGCCTTCTACGGGCCGTATCATCAATGGGCCTTAGACTGGCCGTATGATCGATTGGCCAAACAAGGGCCAAAAACAAACCGCATTATGGCCGTAAACAGGCTAGAGTTAGAGTCGTCCATTCATGGGCCGACCATAACGGGCCATCATTAATAGGCCGTATTTGATGACACTATGAAAACGGCCCAACGTATTAACGGGCCACAAATGGGCCGACTATAACCACGGGCTGAATTTGGCCCACAAGCAGAAAATGGCAGTAATGGGCCGTAAGTAACCGAATGCTGGAAATGAGCCCAAGAATAAATGGGCCCTGAGAAGGCCGAAAGATAACATGGGCTGTAAACGGCCCAATGGATTAATGGGCCGTTAATGGGTATAAAGTGATACACTGTTCATTATGGGCCAGTTTCACCACGGGCCATTAATGGGCCAAGAGTTACAAAGGGCCTCATCTGGGCCGAAAGACGTCATGGGCCAGAACTTAAAATGGGCTGGAATCATATTGGACGGCCCAGATGACGCTACTGGGCCTAATTCGGATAGGTCGTAACGGGCCCTGGGTTAGCGGGCTGTAAATGGGCTATATGCGAACAGGCCGTTAACAGGCTTTCCGTGGGCCGGCCCGCCACCTTTTGACCAAGTCAAATGGGCCGGCCTTTTCATAGGAATGGGCCTCTGTTGGGCCGTGCCACATGTCGACGTATCATAGGCGCCTTCTGTCCAATGAGTGGATGACATCTGTCCCAATGGTGAGCCGACACGTGTTTCCTCCAGCCAATGCTGATTTTACATGTGGAAAATCCCCATTGGTCGGGGCTGTTAGCGGGTTATTGGATCCAAAACCGGACCCGATAGCTTAACGGCGTTCCGTTACGGTGGATGCCACGTGTCGGTCACCCTTGACGAAAGCACTTCTGTGACGCGTGATTTATCGTCATGGAAGTGGACACTTCCGTGATGATAATTTTGGTAATGTCATGGAACACTTCTACGAAAGCACAGGTATGACTATCTTGATTCTGTCATAAAATTGTCATGGATGTACATGCATGAAAAAAATGAGACCTACTGTGACAAACATGTATCATCACGGAAGTGTATTTTTTTTGTAGTGGCGGCTGTGTGCTCCTCTGTTCAGAGGGAGCGTTTAGTGTTGCCATTGACTGTTATGACACCGTGTGGACCGGGCATCTTGAGCTTGAGATAAGCATAGTGTGGCACTGCGTTGAATCTAGCAAACACGGTTCGTCCGAGCAGTGCGTGGTAGCCGCTGCGGAAGGGGACGATATGGAAGATTAACCCTTCGCTTCAGAAGTTGTCCGGAGAACCGAAGACCACCTCCAGCGTGATTGAGCCCATAACACGTGCCTCTACGCCTGGTATGACTCCTTTAAAAGTAGTCTTTGTGGGTTTGATTCATGAGGGATTAATGCCCATCTTCCGCACGGTATCCTGATAGAGCAGGTTGAGGCTGCTACCACCGTCCATTAGGACTCGTGTTAGGCGAAATCCGTCGATGATTGGGTCGAGGACCAGTGCGGCCGAACCGCCATGGCAGATACTAGTTGGGTGATCTCGACGATTGAAGGTGATCGGGAATGACGACCACGGATTGAATTTTGGGGCGACTGGATTACTGCGTAGATGTCCCTCAGTGCTCGCTTGCGCTCCATTTTGGGGATGTGTGTAGCGTATATCATGTTCACCATTTTGACTTGAGGGGGAAATTTCTTCTGCCCCCCAGTGTTCGGCTGCCGGGGCTCTTCGTCCTCGTCCTCACTTTGTGATCCCTTATCTTTGTTCTCGGCATTTAACTTGCTAGCCTATTTGAAAACCCAACAATCTCTATTGGTATGATTGGCTTGTTTGTCTGGGGTGCCATGTATGTGGCACGGACGATCGAGTATGCGGTCCAAGCTGGATGGTCACTCATTGTTCCTTTTGTATAGCTTCTTCCATTGGCCGGACTTGGAGCCGATGAATCTGGCGTTAACTGTGATGTCATCGGTGTTATTGCCATTGCTTCGGCATTTGTGTCTATTGCGCCGGAGCTTGCCGGTGCTGTTCTTGGCCTCGGAGGGGCCTGCCTCGCTGGTTGTGTTTTTGCTACGAGCCTGCCAGCTGTCCTCACCCGCACAAAAGCGGGTCATGAGTGCTGTGAGGGCTGCCATGAATTTCGGCCTTTCTTGGCCGAGGTGGCGGGCAAGCCATTCGTCACGGATGCTGTGTTTGAAGGCTGCTAGGGCTTCGGCATCCGGACAGTCAACGATCTGGTTCTTTTTGGTTAGGAACCTAGTCCAGAATTTTCTGGCTGATTCTCTAGGTTGTTGGACTACATGACTTAAGTCATCGACATCTGGTGGCCGGACATAAGTACCTTGGAAGTTGTCAAGAAAAGCTTCTTCCAAGTCCTCCCAGCTGCTGATGGAATTTTCAGGCGGCTATTTTGCTAGTGTCTAGCTGGCCCTTTTAATTTTAGTGGGAGGTATTTGATGGCGTGGAGGTTGTCTCCTCGGGCCATATGTATGTGAAGAATAAAATCTTCGATCCATACTGCGGGATCGGTTGTTCCGTCATATGATTCAATATTGAGGGCTTGAACCCCTCGGGGAATTCGTGATCCAGTACTTCATCAGTGAAGCAGAGAGGGTGTGCGGAGCCTCTATATCGGGCCGCATCGCGGCGCACCTCTGATGGAGACCGTCTGCGGTTATCGACTCGGGTGTGACTAGGTTTGTCGCGTCCGAATAGGTAGCCGTCATCCCGAGTCGGGAAGCGTCCTCGCGATCCGTAGATTGATCTGGTGTGTCCTGCTCTACTGTCTAGGTCCTGCCGAAGGTCGTATGTATGGTCCCGAGTTGTTTTGTCTCTGTTTTTACGAGGCAGTGGGGCGGGCTGTTGTTCAACCTGAGTTGCCGTTTTATCCCTACCGTGGGGTGGTTGGTCCGCCGCACTATCCTGACCACGTGGTGCTCATTCCGCATTGCGCGAGGGAGGTATGGGCTCCGGTGCCTCCTCATCAAACTGAGGTAGCAGTCTGCGCTTCGGGTAACTCTTGACTGGGCGCTTGAGGCCGTATTCTTCGGCTGGCAGGACATCAGTCCATCTGTCAATGAGTAGGTTTTGATCGGCTTAAAGCTGCTGCTGCTTTTTCTTCAGGCTTCTTGCAGTGGCTATTAGCTGGCGCTTGAAGCGCTCCTGCTCGAGGGGTGCCTCAGGCATGATGAAATCCTTGCCGCCGAGGCTCTCCTCATCCTTGGAGAGTGGACGATAACTATCGTCAGCCGGATCACTGGGCATGGCCTGTTTATTAGGCTTAACTTGCTCGTTGTCTTGTTCCTCCTTTTCGGATGCTGCTCCAACAGGGTCTTCATTGTTTTCGACATCGTCTGGAGTACTATTTTCTCCAGTGCCAGCGTTGCCATCTTTTGAGCGACGTGGCTTAGAGCGGCGTTTAGGGTGCTGGCGCTTGGACTGTGTCTCAGAAGGTTTATTCACAACTGGATCTTCTTTGTCATCATCGCTAGCTTTTTTAGGTGTGTCAACCATGTACACATCGTACAAAGAGGTGGCCGTCCAACGTCCAGTGAATGGCGGGTCTTGGCCTTGCTCCTTGTCGGCATCGTCGTCCATACCGTCTATGTCTTCAGAGCCATAATCAAGCACGTCGGTTAAGTCCTCGACAGTGGCTACGAAGTGGGTGGCGGGTGGGAAGCAAAATTCCCCATCATCAGCCTCTAGTTCGAACCGGACATAGTTCGGCTGTGAGTCCCCCGCCAAGGACATGTTTTTTAATTAATTTAGCACATCGCCCAAGGGCAAGTGTTGGAAGACGTCTGCGGCGCTGAACTCGAAGATCAATGACCGATCCAACTTGGTGTCTGCAGGCGTACGTGGTTTAGAATTTATAGCCGGGAACGAGTCTGGATTTCCGTTGACGCAGATATTCCCTGGTGTTGAGTCTGTGTGCGGCTCCAATGCCGCAAACTCTATGGCTTCGGATGGTGCAATCTGCTCCAGGTCTAAGGCCGTAGCAGTTATAGGAACCATCTCCTGAATCTGGTCCAATGACAGATTTAAGTCATGTTCATCAGAGTGAGGGGGAGCGATCGCCGGGGTCTCAAATCCATTGAAGATCAAGTCTCCACGGATATCTGCAACGTAGTTCAAGCTTCCAAATCTGACCTAGTGGCTAGGGGCGTAGCTATCAATCTGCTCCAGATGGCCAAGCGAGTTGGCCCGTAGTATGAAGCAGCCGAATACGAAAATCTATCCGGGGAGGAAGGTTTCTCCTTGGACAGCGTCACTATAGACGATCGAAGGGGCCACCGAACCTTTCGTCGAGGCACAGTGGAACTCATAATGAAAGCACCAATGTCTGTGTCAAACCGGCGGATCTGGGGTAGGGGGTGATGACCCACAAGTATAGGGGATCTATCGTAGTCCTTTCGATAAGTAAGAGTGTCGAACCCAACGAGGAGCAGAAGGAAATGACAAGCAGTTTTCAGCAAGGTATTCTCTACAACTACTGAAATAAGTGGTAACAGATAGTTTTGTGATAAGATAAATTGTAACGAGCAACAAGTGACAAAAGTAAATAAAGTGCAGCAAGGTGGCCCAATCCTTTTTGTAGCAAAGGATAAGCCTAGACAAACTCTTATACAAGGAAAAGCGCTCCCAAGGACACATGGGAATATCGTCAAGCTAGTTTTCATCACGTTCATATGATTCGCGTTCGGTACTTTGATAATTTGATATGTGGGTGGACCGGTGCTTGGGTGCTGTTCTTACTTGAACAATAATCCCACTTATGATTAACCTCTATTGCAAGCATCCGCAACTACAACAAAAGTATTAAGGTAAACCTAACCATAGCATAAAACATATGGATCCAAATCACCCCTTACGAAGCAACGCATAAACTAGGGTTTAAGCTTCTGTCACTCTAGCAACCCATCATCTACTTATTACTTCCCAATGCCTTCCTCTAGGCCCAAATAATGGTGAAGTGTTATGTAGTCGACGTTCACATAACACCACTAGAGGCTAGACAACATACATCTCATCAAAATATCGAACGAATACCAAATTCACATGACTACCGATAGCAAGACTTCTCCCGTGTCCTCAGGAACAAACGTAACTACTCACAAAGCATATTCATGTTCATAATCAGAGAGGTAATAATACGCATAAAGGATCTGAACATATGATCTTCCACCAAATAAACCAACTAGCATCAACTACAAGGAGCAATCAACACTACTAGCAACCTACTAGCACTAATCCCGGAATTGGAGACAAGAATTGGATACAAGAGATGAACTAGTGTTTTGAGATGAGATGGTGCTGGTGAAGATGTTGATGGAGATTGCCCTCTCCCGATGAGAGGAGCGTTGGTGATGACGATGGCGATGATTTCCCCCTCCCAGAGGGAAGTGTCCCTGGCAGAACAGCTCTGCCAGAGCCCTAGATTGGTTCCGCCAAGGTTCCGTCTCGTGGCGGCGGAGTTTCATCTCGAAAGGTTGCTTCTGGTTTGTTTCTTGACGAAAGACTTCATATAGCAGAAGATGGTCATCGGAGAGCCACCAGGGGGCCCACGAGGTAGGGGGCACGCCCTAGGGGGGCCCCCCACCCTCGTGGACAGGGTGTGGGCCCCCTGGCCTTCATCTTTGGCGAGGATTTTTATTATTTAATATAAGATATTCCTTGGAGTTTCAGGACTTTTGGAGTTGTGCAGAATAGGTCTCTAATATTTGCTCCTTTTCTAGCCCAGAATTCCAGCTGCCGGCATTCTTCCTCCTTATGTAAACCTTATAAAATAAGAGAGAATAGCCATAAGTATTGTGACATAATGTGAAGTAACAGCCCATAATGCAATAAATATCGATATAAAAGCATGATGCAAAATGGACGTATCAACTCCCCCACGCTTAGACCTCGCTTGTCCTCAAGCGAAAAGCCGATAACAATAAATATGTCCTCATGTTTAGAGGTAGAGGTGTCGATAAAAATAAAATACGGACATGAAGGCATCATGATTATTCTCATAACAGCAACATATATAGATATTGTCATATGATTACTTATGTTCAAGTGATGATCTATTCACAATGCAAAAGTATGAATCAGAAACCTTATTGAGAACCAACAAACTATAATCTCAGTCATTGAAGCAATTGCAATTTATCATAACATCGAAAAGAGTCTATGTTAGAGCTTAAAAGCAAGTCCACATACTCAACTATCATCTAGTCCTTCATAATTGCTAACACTCACGCAATACTTGTGGTTACAGAGTTTTAATCGGACACAGAGAAAGATAGGGGCTTATAGTTTCGCCCCACAACCTTTTACCTCAAGGGTAATGTCAACAATAATAACTCATGCTCCCCTATATCCAATTAGATATATATATATATCAGGTTCTTTCCAACATGCTGGGCTTGCCAAAGGATAAAAGTAAAAAGGAAAGGTGAAGATCACCGTGACACTTGCATGAGGTAGAAGTTAATAATAAAAGATAGGCCCTTCGCAGAGGGAAGCAGAGGTTGCCATGCGCTTTTATGGTTGGATGCACAAAATCTCAATGCAAAAGAACGTCACTTTATATTGCCCCTTGTGATATGAACCTTTATTATGCAGTCCCTCGCTTTTATTACTTCCACATCACAAGATCGTATAAAGCTTATTTCTCCCACACCAATCAATCATACATATTTAGAGCAATTTTTATTGCTTTGCACCGATGACAACTTACTTGAAGGATCTTACTCAATCCGTAGGTAGATATGGTGGACTCTCATGGCAAAACTGGTTTAAGGGTATTTGGAAGCACAAGTAGTATCTCTACTTGATGCTGAGAATTTGGCTAGCATGAGGGGGAAAGGCAAGCTCAACATGTTAGAGGATCCATGACAACATACTTTATCTCAGATATAAGAAAACATAATTCATTATGTTGTCTTCCTTGTCCAACATCAACTCTTTAGCATGTCATATTTTAATGAGTGCTCCCAATCATAAAAGATATCAATGATAATATATCTATATGTGAAACCTCTCTTTCCTTATTACTTCCTATTAATTGCAACGATGACCAAAGCTATGTCTGCCAACTCCCAACAACTTTTAATCATCATACTCCTTCTATGTGAAGTGATTACTCTCAATAAGATCAATATGAACTTTTGCTTCTTTTTATCCTTTTTCTCTTTTCTTTTATTCACCCAAGATCATGGCAAAATAATCAAGCCCTTGACTCAACACTAATCTTTATTATATATAGCTCACGGACTCGATTACAAAGAGAGATCAAAAAGCAAAACTCAAAACTAGATCATGCCATAAACTTTATTCTACTAGATCAAGATACTACTAATAGGATCGAACTAAGAAAAACGCTAAAGATAGGAGTTGTGATTGTGATACGATACCGGGGCACATCCCCCAAGCTTGGCAGTTGCCAAGGGGAGTGCCCATACCCATGTGATTATGTCTCCTTCTTTGGTGATGGTGTAATATTCTTGGCGATGATTCCCCTCAAGATACGGTTCTCCTCCTAGAGCTTATTGACTTGCTGCTTGAGGTCCATTATTTCCTTACGAAGCTTTCCTGTGACGGCTAAAGCTCCTTGCACCCAAGGGTGTTGCATAGCTGCGGGAGAACAAGTGACACTCCTCTTCATATTTTCATAAGAAAGAAATCTAACATTGGAAGGGATAACCGAGTTTGGAATAGCTGAGCTCTGTAGTTCCCCCATCGTGAACCCAGCTCGGAAGCGAGAGGTGACTTCTTGATCCTCCCTGGCATCTACCCTCATCAAGTCAGCCTCCATCTCTTCCTCCGTTGCTGGCCCAAAGTGGTCAGCATTGTTGTTTGCCCTTGGTTCTGGTGCCGGATTAGATACCCGGTTCTCTCTGACTGACTCTTGAGAAGACATCTTGCTCTAATCTGCAGCAGCAATAGCTCGAAACAAGAACAGAGGATAATTGTGTGATACAGGAGTCAAAACCTTCGGTGGATTATATAATGAATTTTTACCGACCAAAATACGTATCATGCAAGAAAACGGAGTCCGGAAGGCACACGAGGTGGTGACGAGGTAGGGGGGCGCGCCTACGGGGGTAGGGCGCGCCCACCACCCTCGTGGGGCCCTCGTGTCCTTCCCGGACTGCTACTTATTTTTCTATTTTCTAAATATTCCAAAACGGAGAGATATTGCCTTAAAAATTGTTTTGGAGTCGGTTTACTTATCGTACCACATACCTATTCCTTTTCAGAGTCTGAAACGGTCTGGAAAGTGTCCCTTATGTATCCCTCCGAGGTTACGGTTTCAATAATATTGGTTTCAACATTTATGGGATTACCTGAGATATAATGTTTAACTCTTTGACCGTTTACCACCTTCGGATTTGTGCCTTCGAAGTTGTTGATCTTTATGGCATCGGAACGATAGACCTCCTCGATAACATAGGGGCCTTCCCATTTAGAGAGAAGTTTTCCTGCAAAAAATCTTAAACGAGAGTTGTATAGCAATACATAATCACCTACATTAAACTCACGCTTTTGTATCCTTTTGTCATGCCATCTTTTAACTTTTTCTTTAAACAACTTAGCATTTTCATAAGTGTAGGATCGAAAGTATGTCTAGAGGGGGGTGATTAGACTACTTGACCAAATAAAAACTTAACCTTTTCCCAATTTTAGTTCTTGGCAGATTTTAGCTATTGTAGGACAAATCAAGCAATCATCACACAATTCAAGCAAGCATGCAAAGAGTATATTGGTAGCGGAAAGTAAAGCATGCAACTTGCAAGAATGTAAAGGGAAGGGTTTGGAGAATTCAAACGCAATTGGAGACACGGATGTTTTTCCTGTGGTTCGGATAGGTGGTGCTATCCTACATCCACGTTGATGGAGACTTCAACCCATGAAGGGTAACGGTTGCGCTAGTCCATGGAGGGCTCCACCCACGAAGGGTAATGGTTGCGCGAGTCCACGGAGGGCTCCACCCACGAAGGGTCCACGAAGAAGCAACCACCCACGAAGGGTCCATGAAGAAGCAACCTTGTCTATCCCACCATGGCCATCGCCCACGAAGGACTTGCCTCACTAGCGGTAGATCTTCATGAAGTAGGCGATCTCCTTGCCCTTACAAACTCCTTGGTTCAACTCGGTCAAGTGACACCTAGCCAATCTAGGAGACACCACTCTCCAAGAAGTAACAAATGGTGTGTTGATGATGAACTCCTTGCTCTTGTGCTTCAAATGATAGTCTCCCCAACACTCAACTCTCTCTCATAGGATTTGGATTTTGTGAAAGAAGATTTGAGTGGAAAGCAACTTGGGGAAGGCTAGAGATCAAGATTCATATGGTAGGAATGGAATATCTTGGTCTCAACACATGAGTAGGTGGTTCTCTCTCAGAACATATGAGTTGGAATTGTGTATGTGTTCTGATGGCTCTCTCCATGAATGAAGAGGAGGTGGAGGGGTATATATAGCCTCCACACAAAATCCAACCGTTACACACAGTTTTCCAATCTCGGTGGGACCGAATCAACAAACTCGGTCGGACCGAAAAGGTAAACCTAGTGACCGTTAGAGATTTTCGGTGGGACTAACATGCAACTCGGTAGGACCGATATGGTTAGGGTTTGGGCATAACGTAATCTCGGTGAGACCGATTACACAAACTCGGTGAGACCGATTTTGGTAATTAGCTAACCAGAGAGTTGGTCATGCAAACTCGGTGGGACCGATTTGCTCTTTCGGTGAGACCGAAAAGTTACAAAAAGGAAACACTGAATTCACATTGCAATCTCGGTGGGACTGATCCGCTCTTTCGGTGAGACCGAAAAGTTATGAAAGGGAAACAGAGAGTTTGCAATCCCATCTCGGTGAGACCGAGATCCCTATCGGTAGAACCGAATTGCTAGGGTTTGGCAGTGGCTTATGACAAGTGAAACTCGGTGGCGCCAGATAGAAAGAATCGGTAGGACCGAGTTTGGCTTAGGGTTTAGGTCATATGTGGATATGGGAAAGTAGTTGAGGGTTTTGGAGCATATCACTAAGCACATGAAGCAAGAGGCTCATTAAGCAACACCTCATCCCTCCTTGATAGTATTGGCTTTTCCTAAAGACTCAATGTGATCTTGGATCACTAAAATATAAAATGAAGAGTCTTGAGCTTTTGAGCTTGAGCCAATCCTTTATCCTTAGCATTTTGAGGGTTCCACTTTCACATCCATGCCATGCCAATCATTGAGCTTTCCTGAAATAGTCATCTTGGAATAGCATTAGCTCAATGAGCTATATGTTGTTATGAATTACCAAAACCACCTAGTGATAGTTGCACTTTCAATCTCCCCCTTTTAGGTAATTGATGATAACATATAGATCAAAGCTTCTACAAATGATAATAAGCATGAAATATATCGTCGCTTTGAGAAGTATGTGACAAGTAAGAGCTCCCCCTAATTTTGTGCATATTTAAAATTTGCTTTGGACTGCAAATGCACAAAGAGTTAGAGTCATGGGTTACTCTTCCATGTCACATACATCTTGGTGGAGCGCTTAAAATGATAAGAATGAAATACATGCACTCATCACCAAGAATAGTGAATGATCACATAAGATAGATAAGATGATAATATTAAGCAAACATTAAGTGTAGCTTATGATCAAACACATGATCATCAATGTCTCACGAGCAATGACATAGTATCTCACACAAAAGCAAACGAAGTTCGAAAAACCACCAAATAAAACAAGAGAGAATAAAAGCAACACTCTCTCTCGAAGCCTATGATCTATACATTTTCTCCCCCTTTGGCAACAAGTTACCAAAAAGTTCCTAGAAAATGCATAGTGCTAAGTCGACACTCAGGCTTGATCTTCAGGTGGTGGTGGAGTCCGGAGCACTCCAAGGACGAAGCCTTCTGTAGACGTGGTCGGAGTCAAGGCTGAAGTGGACGCTGGAGCTGGTGGAACTGAGGCTATAGCTGGTGCAGACGCCTCTTCTTCTTCATCCTCATCAGAAGAATCTCTCCTCAGTTTCATATCCTCAGCCACAGGATGAGCATCGTTGTGGTCTGGGATCTTGGGCTTGAGCTTTCTAAGAACATTCTCTTCTTGTTCTTCTGCAGCTTCAGGCACTGGGGCCTTGTTCTTCTCAGTAGCTGGGATGCTTCTTGTGTTCCTCTTTGGCTTTGGCTTTGGAGCTGGCTTGGCCTTGGAAGCAGCTGCCCCTGTTCTTATGGCATCACCCATCAGCTTGGGTGCCTTAGGTGTTGGTGCAGCTACCTCTTCTTCTTCCTCCTCATCTTCCATGATGGAAGCCTTGCCAAGCACTCTGGCTACAATTTTCTTCACCCTTTCTTTCCTCTTCTTGCCTTCAGCAGCAACTGGCTCAATGGGAGTGGGCTTCTCAGTTGAAGCTCTAGCCTTTGACATAGGCTGCCTGCCTGCTGGCCTTTTGATCTTCATCCCTGGTTTTATGCCTTGTGCTGGCTCAACTCTCTTGGAAGTTGCTTCCTCTTCTGCCACATAATCCTCATCTTCTGAGTCTGAGGTTCTCTTCTTTCTCTGTCTTGTGGCAGCTTTAGGCAGATCGCTAGGGGTGCTCCTGTTGCCATCATCTGAGGAACTTGAGGGACTAGTGCCCTCACTCATCTACACTTGCTACTCTGACAAGTTCTGGCTATCACTTTGGTCTGTCATGATGCAAACTCTGACTGCTGACCCTGTGAATAGGTTATAGATGAGATAGAGTGGATGAGCATCACAAAATGCAGAGATTTTTGCAAAAGAATAATTCAAAAACTTAGTTTTAGTTTCCCATTGAAAGCATCTCGGATCTACCGATTTCTAAACTCGATGATACTGAAGCAGTTTTGGCACCTAAACTAGTGAACTCGGTCAGACCGAGTCACAGTTCGGTGGCACCGAGACTGCTAGGGTTTCACAGAATTCCAAAATCGGTCACACCGATAAGTAATTCTCGGTCAGACCGAGTCTCACTTGAGCAATGGCATAAGCCAAATCGGTGGGACCGAGTTTTTCAACTCGGTGGGTCCAAGATGGTTTCGGCGGAAACCTAACCCTAAATTTTTCGAATTAAACCTAATCTACGAGTTCATTGACTGGATAGAAGTTTAACAAACGTGGCAAGAATCATGATGATCACAATGTGCTAAGAATCGGATTGGGGAATAGCATAAAGATCGAGTCCATACCCTAGTTCGGCGGAGACTCGCTACGGCGGCAACGGCGGGGTTGAATTTCCGTTGACGGCGACGGAGACCAGCCACTGGAGGCGGCTGGCGGCGAGGAGACGATCCGGAGACCAAGTTGGCAGAGCGGGCTATCGCGCGGGCGAAGGGGTTCGGAGAAATTTCCAAATTTTTGCCCGTGACTGTATATAGCCCGACCCTGTCGGTGTGACCGAGTGGAACAACTCGGTGGCACCAAGATGCAAAACTGTATACAGTTGTTGCAACTCGGTGTGACCGAATGGTTCAAATCGGTTGCACCGAGATCGAAAACCTAGATCAACTTAATGATCTCGGTAGGACCGAAAGTAGGGTATCGGTCAGACCGAGAATCATAAAGAGGTTTTGGAAGTTTAAGTCTATGACGAATCGGGGACTCCGAGCGCTCCTCACACAGAGTGGTTCGAATCTGACTTGATCAAATTTTGTGATGTAGCATGAATAGAGTTTGAGACGAGAAAAGCATAGATAGCTAGAGGAGGTTCTTAGGCATTCTTGTCCATCCACTTGGCAAAAGGAAATAAAACCAAACAATCAAAACAACAAGTGGATGTCCTCGAATGAGTAAAATATGCAACCAGCATGCTCACACAATAAGATGGCAAATGAAATATGTGACAAGGCATGCACAACCAATTCTAGCATCTATCAAGCAATTTGCGATGACAAGGTCATCTATATATGAGTATATTGACTTAGGAGTCAAGTGAGAACACTTGATCATAGGTCATACTCATCGTTTAAGCTCAAGTGGGGTTACCACTTTTACATAAAGCATTGTTGTGTTCACATCTTTAGAGTTGCTTTAGCTCAAGTCTTAGAGTAAAGCTCCCCCTAGATGTGATATCCCCCCTTAGAGGGATGAACTAACCTCGGGTTTTGTCGATGATGACTTCATGTAGATGTTGAAGATGTGGATGCTCAATGTTGATGTAGATCACTTGGAGCTATCCATTTGAGTGAATTGCACTTTCAATACCTACATGGGTTAGTCCCACAAGGAACAAACAAGGATATCCATAGACATAGAGTGATGCACACACAAGATGATGTCCATGAAAACTTTTAGGTTACCTTGTCCCTTGTCTTACCAACAAGAGGGTTTGTGACTCCTTGAACTAGTGCAAGATGTGGAAGTTGATTGCACTTGTTCTTGCCAAAATGATAAGAGTGAAGTATGTTGGCGGAGTCACCCTCAAGAACTCTCTAGTTCTTCTTCTTTTGGATCCACACCATCTTGATGGGAATCCTTGGAGTTGTAGTCGTACTTGATGAAGTGGAACTTGAAGTAGTCTTGGGAATCCACTTGACTAAGGTCTTAGGAGCTTCTTCAAATGCATCAATTTCCTCTTGAAGCTTGTCCTTGCCTTTTTGCTTGTAGTCTTGTGGTGGAAGATCATCTTGAGCTTGTGTCCCCTTGAAAGAAGTATCATACTTCTCTTGTTGAGGAACAAACTTTGTCTTGGGGTATTGATCTTCTTCCCACTCAACTCCATTGGCATTGAACTTTCGTTCAAAACCAACACCTTGATTCTTCCGGTGCATTCCTTGCTTGCGCACAATTTCCTCGAATTGCTTACTCCCGGCAAGGCTTTTGTACACTCCTTTCTCTATAATTCCCTTCAATAAGCTATTTTCTTGCTCAAGTGTAACTTGGCTAAGAGAATCATTAGTGGAATCAAGAGAACTACTAGAAGCAACAATATTGGATTTAGCATGATCATTGTTACTGCTAGAGGAAGAATCTTTCTTGTTCTTGTTACTAGACTTGACTTGAGGCATGTAAGTGGATAAGAGTAAACGCTTGGCAATGTAAGAAGAACTTTTCTTGCGGAGATCATCATTGATTGCTTTTAAGAACTCATGCTCTTGCTCAAGATTGAGCTTTTCAAAGCGTAATTTCTCATGAGCTCTTAAAAGTTCTCGATGATCTTCGAAGATAGTTTCATGAGCTAACTTAAGAGTGTTTAGTTCTTTAGTTAGAGCCTCAATCTTCTCCTTATCATTGTCATTCGTTTTATCTTGATTAGCATGATTAATTGACGTTTCATCATAGTATTCATCACTAGAGTTGTCAACAAGCAAATCATCACCTAACAAGTCATCTTCATCACTATTGAAATCAACATACTCGGGGTGTGTTACCTTAGGACCTTTGGCCATGAAGCATCTTCCAATTCCTTCATTTGGTGAGTCAAATATGTCGTAGGAGTTGGTTGACACAAGTGCTAGACCGGCAACACCTTCATCTTGAGTATCTTCGGAGTCGGAGTGATAACTTCTCTCGGAGTGGCTGTCGGAGTCGGAGCCGGATACCCATTCACCAACATGAGCTTGATGTCTTCGTTTTGTGTAGCTCCTTGATGATTTTTCCTTCCTTTCCGAATCCTTGCTTCTCCGTGAGTATCTTCGTTCATAACGATCATCTCTACTCCTTCTCTCTCTTGGTGGTGATTCTTTGCTTCTTCTTTTTGGAGAATCTTCTCTTCTCTTGTAGGGAGCCGTACACTCATTGGAATAGTGTCCGGGTCTTCCACAACTGTAGCAGTTTCGCTCTCGACTAGAAGATCTTTTGTCATTGTAGGACCTTGACTTGAAGCTTCTATCTTTGCTTCTACTCTTGTAGAACTTGTTGAAGTTCTTCACCATTAAGCTCAATTCTTCATTGAAGTTTTGTTTCTCACTTGATGATGTAGGGGCTTCACATGAGGCTTTGTAGGCACCACTTGATTTGTTGTGAAGTTCCTCTTTATCCTTAAGTGACATCTCATGAGCAACAATTCTTCCAATCACCTCCGTTGGCTTGAGATCTTTGTAATTGGGCATCATTTGGATCAATGTGCACACGGTATCATATTTTCCATCCAAGGCTCTTAGAATCTTCTTGATGATGAATCTATCGGTCATCTCTTCACTTCCTAAGCCGGCAATCTCATTTGTGATGAGAGCAAGCCTAGAGTACATTTCAGCGACACCTTCACCATCCTTCATTTTGAACTTGTCAAGTTGACTTTGAAGCACATCCAACTTGGATTCCTTGACGGAGTCGGTACCTTCGTGCATATCAATCAAAGTGTCCCAAATTTCCTTTGCATTCTCAAGACGGCTGATTTTGTTGAATTCTTCGGGGCACAATCCGTTGAAGAGAATATCACAAGCTTGAGCATTGTATTGCAACATCTTCAACTCATCCGCGGTAGCTTCACGGTTTGGTTCTTTCCCATCAAAGAAGTCACCTTGCAAACCAACACACACAATAGCCCAAACGGCGGGGTTATGTCCAAGAATATGCATTTTCATTTTATGCTTCCAACTAGCAAAATTAGTACCATCAAAGTAAGGACCTCTACGGTGATAATTTCCCTCGCTAGACGCCATACTCTCCTAGGTTGTGAAACCAAGGCTATGACCACCAAAAGCTATGGAGATCAAAGCAAATGGAGACCAAAGCTCTGATACCACTTGTAGGATCGAAAGTATGTCTAGAGGGGGGGGTGATTAGACTACTTGACCAAATAAAAACTTAACCTTTTCCCAATTTTAGTTCTTGGCAGATTTTAGCTATTGTAGGACAAGTCAAGCAATCATCACACAATTCAAGCAAGCATGCAAAGAGTATATTGGCAGCGGAAAGTAAAGCATGCAACTTGCAAGAATGTAAAGGGAAGGGTTTGGAGAATTCAAACGCAATTGGAGACACGGATGTTTTTCCCGTGGTTCGGATAGGTGGTGCTATCCTACATCCACGTTGATGGAGACTTCAACCCACGAAGGGTAACGGTTGCGCGAGTCCACGGAGGGCTCCACCCACGAAGGGTAATGGTTGCGCGAGTCCACGGAGGGCTCCACCCACGAAGGGTCCACGAAGAAGCAACCACCCACGAAGGGTCCACGAAGAAGCAACCTTGTCTATCCCACCATGGCCATCGCCCACGAAGGACTTGCCTCACTAGCGGTAGATCTTCACGAAGTAGGCGATCTCCTTGCCCTTACAAACTCCTTGGTTCAACTCCACAATCTTGTCGGAGGCTCCCAAGTGACACCTAGCCAATCTAGGAGACACCACTCTCCAAGAAGTAACAAATGGTGTGTTGATGATGAACTCCTTGCTCTTGTGCTTCAAATGATAGTCTCCCCAACACTCAACTCTCTCTCATAGGATTTGGATTTTGTGGAAAGAAGATTTGAGTGGAAAGCAACTTGGGGAAGGCTAGAGATCAAGATTCATATGGTAGGAATGGAATATCTTGGTCTCAACACATGAGTAGGTGGTTCTCTCTCAGAACATATGAGTTGGAATTGTGTATGTGTTCTGATGGCTCTCTCCACGAATGAAGAGGAGGTGGAGGGGTATATATAGCCTCCACACAAAATCCAACCGTTACACACAGTTTTCCAATCTCGGTGGGACCGAATCAACAAACTCGGTCGGACCGAAAAGGTAAACCTAGTGACCGTTAGAGATTTTCGGTGGGACTGACATGCAACTCGGTAGGACCGATATGGTTAGGGTTTGGGCATAACGTAATCTCGGTGAGACCGATTACACAAACTCGGTGAGACCGATTTTGGTAATTAGCTAACCAGAGAGTTGGTCAGGCAAACTCGGTGGGACCGATTTGCTCTTTCGGTGAGACCGAAAAGTTACAAAAAGGAAACACTGAATTTACATTGCAATCTCGGTGGGACCGATTCGCTCTTTCGGTGAGACCGAAAAGTTACGAAAGGGAAACAGAGAGTTTGCAATCCCATCTCGGTGAGACCGAGATCCCTATCGGTAGAACCGAATTGCTAGGGTTTGGCAGTGGCTTATGACAAGTGAAACTCGGTGGCGCCGGATAGAAAGAATCGGTAGGACCGAGTTTGGCTTAGGGTTTAGGTCATATGTGGATATGGGAAAGTAGTTGAGGGTTTTGGAGCATATCACTAAGCACATGAAGCAAGAGGCTCATTAAGCAACACCTCATCCCTCCTTGATAGTATTGGCTTTTCCTAAAGACTCAATGTGATCTTGGATCACTAAAATATAAAATGAAGAGTCTTGAGCTTTTGAGCTTGAGCCAATCCTTTGTCCTTAGCATTTTGAGGGTTCCACTTTCACATCCATGCCATGCCAATCATTGAGCTTTCCTGAAATAGTCATCTTGGAATAGCATTAGCTCAATGAGCTATATGTTGTTATGAATTACCAAAACCACCTAGGGATAGTTGCACTTTCAATAAGCTTGGGTTCTCCATTCATCGAGTGAACTAATATCAAATAACCTCTTCTCACCGGCAAGTTTGAAATCATAGTTGAGCTCTTTAATAGCCTAATATGCCTTATGTTCTAGTTCGAGAGGTAAGTGACATGCTTTTCCATAAACCATTTTATACGAAGACATACCCATAGGATTTTTATATGCAGTTCTGTAGGCCCATAATGCATCATCAAGTTTCTTGGACCAATTCTTTCTAGACCTATTAACAGTCTTTTGCAAAATTAATTTGAGCTCTCTGTTGCTCAATTCTACTTGACCACTAGACTGTGGATGATAGGGGATGAAATTCTATGATTAGCGTCATACTTAGCAAGCATTTTACGGAAAGCACCATGAATAAAGTGTGAACCACCATCAGTCATTAAATATCTAGGGACTCCAAACCTCGGAAAAATAACTTCTTTAAGCATTTTAATAGAAGTGTTATGATCAGCACTACTAGTTGGAATAGCTTCTACGTACTTAGTAACGTAATCAACAGCAACTAGAATATGTGTATATCCATTAGAGGCAGGAAAAGGTCCCATATAATCAAAGCCCCAAACATCAAATGGTTTAATAACAAGTGAATAATTCATAGGCATTTCTTGACGTCTACTAATATTACCAATCCTTTGACATTCATCACAAGACAAGACAAACTTACGGGCATCCTTGAAGAGAGTAGGCCAATAAAAACCGGATTGCAATACCTTATGTGCAGTTCTATCTCCAGCGTGATGTCCTCCATAAGCTTCGGAGTGAAACTTGCGTAGGATCTGTTCCTGTTCATGCTCAGGTACACAATGTCTAATAACACCATCTACTCCTTCTTTATAAAGATGTGGGTCATCCCAAAAGTAATGTCTCAAATCATAGAAGAACTTTTTCTTTTGTTGGTATGTGAAACTAGGTGGTATGAATTTAGCAACAATGTAATTAGCATAATCAGCATACCATGGAGTACTACGAGAAGTACTTATGACATTTAATTGTTCATCAGGAAAGCTATCATCAATAGGTAGTGGGTCATCAAGAACATTTTCTAACCTAGAGAAGTTGTCTGCAACGGGTTCTCAGCTCCGTTTCTATCAACAATATGCAAATCAAATTCTTGTAGCAAGAGAACCCATCTAATAAGTCTAGGTTTAGCATCTTTCTTTTCCATAAGATATTTAATAGCAGCATGATCAGTGTGAATAGTTACTTTAGAATCAACAATATAAGGTCTGAACTTATCACAAGCAAATACAACTGCTAAAAGTTCTTTTTCAGTAGTAGCATAATTCCTTTGGGCATTGTCTAGAGTCTTACTAGCATAATGGATAACATTTAATTTCTTATCGACTCTTTGCCCTAGAACAACACCTACAGCATAATCACTAGCATCACACATGATTTCAAAGGGTAAATTCCAATCAGGTGGCTGAACAATAGGTGCAGAGACTAATGCTTTCTTAAGTATTTCAAATGCTTCTACACAATCATCGTCAAAGACAAATGGTATATCTTTTTGTAATAAATTAGTCAGAGGCCGAGAAATTTTTGAGAAGTCCTTAATGAACCTCCTATAAAATCCGGCGTGACCAAGGAAACTTCTTATACCTTTGATGTCCTTGGGACATGGCATCTTTCAATAGCATCAACCTTGGTTTTATCAACTTCAATACCTCTTTCATAAACTTTATGGCCCAAGACAATACCTTCATTAACCATAAAGTGGCACTTTTCCCAATTCAAGACAAGATTAGTTTCTTCACATCTCTGCAAAACTCGATCAAGATTGCTCAAGCAATCATCAAAAGAGGATCCATAGACGGAAAAGTCATCCATGAAAACCTCACAAATCTTTTCACAAAAGTCAGAGAATATAGCCATCATGCATCTTTGAAAGGTAGCAGGTGCATTACATAAACCAAAAGGCATACGTCTATAAGCAAAAGTACCAAAAGGGCATGTAAAAGTAGTCTTTGATTGATCTTTAGCCGACACAGGTATTTGAGAGAAACCAGAATAACCATCTAGAAAGCAGTAATGTGTATGTTTGCATAATCTTTCTAGCATTTGATCAATAAAAGGAAAGGGGTAATGATGTTTCTTAGTAGCCTTATTTAATTTTCGGAAATCAATTACCATCCTATAACCTGTAATAATTCTTTGTGGAATCAATTCATCTTTATCATTAGGAACAACAGTAATACCTCCCTTCTTAGGGACACAATGGACAGGACTTACCCACTGACTATCAGCAACGGGATAAATTATACCTGCCTCCAGAAGCTTGAGTATTTCTTTTCTTACCACTTCTTTCATTTTAGGATTCAGACGTCGTTGAGGATCACGAACTGGTTTGGCATCTGCTTCCAAATTTATTTTATGTTGACATAGAGTGGGACTAATGCCCTTAAGACCATCAAGAGTATATCCAATAGCAGCATGGTGCTTCTTGAGAGTTTTCAATAATCTTTCTTCTTCATGCTCTGAAAGGTTAGCACTAATAATAACAGGATATATCTTCTTTTCATCAAGATAAGCATATTTAAGATTATCAGGCAATGGTTTAAGCTCAAACACGGGATCACCCTTAGGTGGAGGAGGATCCCCTAAGATTTCAACAGGCAAATTGTGTTTCAGAATAGGTTCCTGTTTAAAGAATACTTCATCTATTTCCCTTCTTTCATTCATGAACATATCATTTTCATGGTCTAGCAAATAATGTTCTAAAGGATCACTAGGAGGCACGGCAATAGAAGCAAGACCAATAATTTCAACTTTACTAGGCAATTCTTCTTCACGATGTTGTTTACTAAATTTAGAGAAGTTAAACTCATGAACCATGTTATCCAAGCCAATAGTAACAACATTCTTTTCGCAGTCTATCCTAGCATTAACAGTGTTCAAGAATGGTCTACCAAAAATAATGGGACAAAAGCTATCTTGTGGGGAACCAAGAACAAGAAAATCAGCAGGATATTTAGTTTTCCACACAAGACTTCAACATCTCTAACAATTCCAATTGGTGAAATAGTATCCCTATTGGCAAGCTTAATTGTGACATCAATATCTTCTATCTCAGTAGGTGCAATTTCATGCTTAATTTCCTCATATAAGGTATGCGGGATAACACTAGCACTAGCACCCATATCACATAAGCCATGATAACAATGATCTCCTATTTTAACAGAAATAACAGGCACGCCTACCACAGATCTATGTTTATCTTTAGCACAAGGTTTAGCAATTCTTGCAGTTTCACCGCAGAACTGAATAACATGCCCATCAATATTATCAGACAAGAGATCTTTAACAATAGCAATATTAGGTTCTACTTTAACTTGCTCAGGAGGTGTATAAGTTCTAACATTGCTTTTACGAACAACAGTTGAAGCTTTAGCATGATCCTTTATTCTAACAGGGAAAGGTGGTCTCTCAACATAAGAAGTAGGAACAATAGGATCATTATAAGTGACAGTCTTTTCTTCAACTTTAATAGGTGCTGCTACTTTTACTTCTATGGGAGGATGATATTTAAACCACTTCTCCTTAGGGAGATCAACATAAGTAGCAAAAGATTCACAAAAAGAAGCTACTATCTCAGAGTCAAGTCCATATTTAGTGCTAAACTTACGGAAAATATCGGTATCCATAAAAGATTTAACACAATCAAACTTAGGTGTTATACCTGACTCCTTACCTTCGTCGAGGTCCCAATCTTCAGAGTTGCGTTTAATTCTATCCAATAAATCCCATTTAAATTCAATAGTCTTCACAATAAAAGAGCCAACACAAGAACTATCGAGCATGGTGCGATAGTTTTCAGAAAGCCGAGCATAAAGATTTTGAATAATTGTTTCTCTTGGGAGCTCATGATTGGGGCATGAATATAATATTGATTTAAGCCTCCCCCAAGGTTGAGCGATGCTTTATCCTTCGTGAGGCCAAAAATTATATATATAATTGCAATCACAATGAACAAGATGCATAGCATAATACTTTTGATGAAATTCCAATTTCAATCTTCTATAGTTCCATGATCTCGTATCATCACATAGCCTATACCATGTCAATGCGTCTCCCTTCAAAGATAAAGGGAAGACCTTCCTCTTAGCAACATCATTCGGTATACCTGCAAGCTTAAATAATCCACAAACTTCATCCACATATATTAAGTGCTCATCAGGATGCTTTGTTCCATCTCCTGTAAAAGGATTAGCTAGCAGTTTTTCTATCATACACGAAGGAAATTCAAAAGGAGTTTCATTTTCAATAGGTTCAGTAGGTTGATGAGCAATTCTTTGCTCTACTGGACGGGGTGAAGATACCCCGAACAAGCCCCTCAGAGGATTACTTTCCATAGTAACAAGTGACAGTAAATTTTAGCATAGTATATAAAATTTTCCTTACCAAATTCCACCTACCAAAGGCGCTTCACTCGCCGGCAACGGCGCCAGAAAAGAGTCTTGATGACCCACAAGTATAGGGGATCTATCGTAGTCCTTTCGATAAGTAAGAGTGTCGAACCCAACGAGGAGCAGAAGGAAATGGCAAGCGGTTTTCAGCAAGGTATTCTCTACAACTACTGAAATAAGTGGTAACAGATAGTTTTGTGATAAGATAAATTGTAATGAGCAACAAGTGACAAAAGTAAATAAAGTGCAGCAAGGTGGCCCAATCCTTTTTGTAGCAAAGGACAAGCCTGGACAAACTCTTATACAAGGAAAAGCGCTCCCGAGGACACATGGGAATATCGTCAAGCTAGTTTTTATCACGTTCATATGATTCGCGTTCGGTACTTTGATAATTTGATATGTGGGTGGACCGGTGCTTGGGTGCTGTTCTTACTGGAACAAGCATCCCACTTATGATTAACCTCTATTGCAAGCATCCGCAACTACAACAAAAGTATTAAGGTAAACCTAACCATAGCATGAAACATATGGATCCAAATCAGCCCCTTACGAAGCAACACATAAACTAGGGTTTAGGCTTCTGTCACTCTAGCAACCCATCATCTACTTATTACTTCCCGATGCCTTCCTCTAGTCCCAAATAATGGTGAAGTGTTATGTAGTCGACGTTCACATAACACCACTAGAGGCTAGACAACATACATCTCATCAAAATATCGAACGAATACCAAATTCACATGACTACTAATAGCAAGACTTCTCCCGTGTCCTCAGGAACTAACGTAACTACTCACAAAGCATATTCATGTTCATAATCAGAGAGGTAATAATATGCATAAAGGATCTGAACATATGATCTTCCACCAAATAAACCAACTAGCATCAACTACAAGGAGTAATCAACACTACTAGCAACCTACTAGCACCAATCCCGAAATTGGAGACAAGAATTGGATACAAGAGATGAACTAGGGTTTTGAGATGAGATGGTGCTGGTGAAGACGTTGATGGAGATTGCCCTCTCCCGATGAGAGGAGCGTTGGTGATGACGATGGCGATGATTTCCCCCTCCCGGAGGGAAGTGTCCCCGGCAGAACAGCTCTGCCAGAGCCCTAGATTGGTTCTGCCAAGGTTCCATCTTGTGGCGGCGGAGTTTCGTCCCGAAAGGTTGCTTCTGGTTTGTTTCTTGATGAAAGACTTCATATAGAAGAAGATGGTCATCGGAGAGCCACCAGGGGGCCCACGAGGTAGGGGCGCGCCCTAGGGGGGCTCCCCCCACCCTCGTGGACAGGGTGTGGGCCCCCTGGCCTTCATCTTTGGCAAGGATTTTTTATTATTTAATATAAGATATTCCATGGAGTTTCAGGACTTTTGGATTTGTGCAGAATAGGTCTCTAATATTTGCTCCTTTTCCAGCCCAGAATTCCAGCTACCGGCATTCTCCCTCCTTATGTAAACCTTGTAAAATAAGAGAGAATAGCCATAAGTATTGTGACATATGTGAAGTAACAGCCCATAATGCAATAAATATCGATATAAAAGCATGATGCAAAATGGACGTATCAGGGGGTCCCGAACTGTGCGTCTAAGGTCGATGGTTACAGGAGACAGGGGACACGATGTTTACCCAGGTTCGGGCCCTCTCTATGGAGGTAATACCCTACTTCCTGCTTGATTGATCTTGATGAATATGAGTGTTACAAGAGTTGATTTACCACGAGATCGTAATGGCTAAACCCTAGAAGTCTAGCCTGTATGACTATGGTAATGAGTATATCCTTTCCGGACTAACCCCTCCGGTTTATATAGATACCGACGGGATCTAGGGTTACATAGAGTTGGTTACATAGGAAGGAGTCTTCATAGTTGGTCGCCAAGCTTGCCTTCCACGCCAAGGAGAGTCCAATCCGGACACGGATACAGTCTTCGACCTTCATGTATTAACAACCCACCAGTCCAGCCCATCGATAATAGGCCGGACGCCTGAGGACCCCTTAGTCCAGGACTCCCTCAAAGACCGCATCCTGTTCATCACCACCACCTTCTTCTTCATCACCAAAAGAAAATTGAGTATCGGGTATGGGCACTCCCCTTGGTTTCTGCCAAGCTTGGGGGAGGTGCCCTGGTATCGTATCATCCCCACTATCTTTTGCCTTTACTTATTTTAGTTCAATCTTTTTCTTTAGATGAACAAAAGTTTAATTCGATCCTTTCTTTTCGGAGTTTTGCTTAGTGATCTATCCTTGTAATCGTGTGTGAGATATATAATAAAGTTAGTTTGAGTTTTTGCTTTACTTACTTTCATGTTGCAAATAAAAATAAAGGAAATGAAATAAATCAAGAAGATCATATGCTAATCCTATGGTAGGTGATGACACCACATAAGGAAAACTATAAGTAGAAAATTTTATTAGAGATTGACAAACATAGCATTGGTCAATGGTGCAACTCATGAAAGAATTAATAATGGAAGAGAAGATTCACATATGAATATACTATCCTAGAAATCTTTTATGATTTTGAGCCCCCATCAAAATAGTATATGCCCAAATTGTTGACGTTGGACAAACAAGACAACTTAATGATTTATGTTTGTTCATATTCACATAGAAGTCATGTTGTCATAGATCCTTTAACATGTGGTGGTTGCCCCTATCTTTGCTAGCCAAAAATTTCGCACCAAGTAGAGATACTACTTGTGCATCCAAAAACCCTTAAACCTATATCTTATTTTCAAGAGACCAGCATACCTACCTATGGATTGAGCAAGATCCCTCAAGTAAGTTGTCATCGGTGCAATAAGGCAATAAAAGTTGCTTCGAAAAGTGTGAGATCATTTAGTGTAAGAGTAAATTGAGTGTTGTACGAACTTGTGATGGTGAAGAATAAAAGCGACAGACTGCATAATAAAGGTCTCTATCACAAGGGGCAATACAATGTGACGTTCTTTTGCACTAAGGAGTTGAGCATACAAACGAATAAGCGCATGGCAACCTCTGCTTCCCTCTGCGAATGGCCTATCTTTTACTTTTATGCAAGAGTCAAAGTTTTTCTCTCTATTCCTTTTTATTTTTTTCTCCTTTGGCAAGCATCATGTGGTGAGGAAAGATCTAGGCACATATGTCTAGTTGAATATGGGTGGCATGAGTTATTATTGTTGACATCACCCTTGAGGTGAATACATTGGGAGGCAAAACTATAAGCCCCTATCTTTCTATGTGGCCAGTTGAAACGTTTTGCTCATGTGTATGAGGTGAGTGTTAGCAATCATAGAAGACTATATGATGGTTGATTATGTGGACTTGCCTAAAGGCTCCGATACGTGACCCTTCCTAAAAAGATGATGAATTGTAGTTGCAAAGTTGACTGAGAACATAGTTTGTTGGTTTATAATAGAGTTTGTGCTTTATACTTCAATTGTGTGATGAATGGTCACTTATTCATGGGAAGTCTTGTAGCGATCCGACCTCAGACGGTCAAATCTCTGTGCATAAGTGTCATCCCTGGATCGATAATGCTGACACACACAGTACTTGAAGGATTTATAATTGGAGACAAGAATTGGATACAAGAGATGAACTAGGGTTTTGAGATGAGATGGTGCTGGTGAAGATGTTGATGGAGATTGCCCTCTCCCGATGAGAGGAGCGTTGGTGATGACGATGGCGATGATTTCCCCCTCCCAGAGGGAAGTGTCCCTGGCAGAACAGCTCTGCCAGAGCCCTAGATTGGTTCCGCCAAGGTTCCGTCTCGTGGCGGCGGAGTTTCATCTCGAAAGGTTGCTTCTGGTTTGTTTCTTGACGAAAGACTTCATATAGCAGAAGATGGTCATCGGAGAGCCACCAGGGGGCCCACGAGGTAGGGGGCACGCCCTAGGGGGGCCCCCCACCCTCGTGGACAGGGTGTGGGCCCCCTGGCCTTCATCTTTGGCGAGGATTTTTATTATTTAATATAAGATATTCCTTGGAGTTTCAGGACTTTTGGAGTTGTGCAGAATAGGTCTCTAATATTTGCTCCTTTTCTAGCCCAGAATTCCAGCTGCCGGCATTCTTCCTCCTTATGTAAACCTTATAAAATAAGAGAGAATAGCCATAAGTATTGTGACATAATGTGAAGTAACAGCCCATAATGCAATAAATATCGATATAAAAGCATGATGCAAAATGGACGTATCAACTCCCCCACGCTTAGACCTCGCTTGTCCTCAAGCGAAAAGCCGATAACAATAAATATGTCCTCATGTTTAGAGGTAGAGGTGTCGATAAAAATAAAATACGGACATGAAGGCATCATGATTATTCTCATAACAGCAACATATATAGATATTGTCATATGATTAGTTATGTTCAAGTGATGATCTATTCACAATGCAAAAGTATGAATCAGAAACCTTATTGAGAACCAACAAACTATAATCTCAGTCATTGAAGCAATTGCAATTTATCATAACATCGAAAAGAGTCTATGTTAGAGCTTAAAAGCAAGTCCACATACTCAACTATCATCTAGTCCTTCATAATTGCTAACACTCACGCAATACTTGTGGTTACAGAGTTTTAATCGGACACAGAGAAAGATAGGGGCTTATAGTTTCGCCCCACAACCTTTTACCTCAAGGGTAATGTCAACAATAATAACTCATGCTCCCCTATATCCAATTAGATATATATATATATCAGGTTCTTTCCAACATGCTGGGCTTGCCAAAGGATAAAAGTAAAAAGGAAAGGTGAAGATCACCGTGACACTTGCATGAGGTAGAAGTTAATAATAAAAGATAGGCCCTTCGCAGAGGGAAGCAGAGGTTGCCATGCGCTTTTATGGTTGGATGCACAAAATCTCAATGCAAAAGAACGTCACTTTATATTGCCCCTTGTGATATGAACCTTTATTATGCAGTCCCTCACTTTTATTACTTCCACATCACAAGATCGTATAAAGCTTATTTCTCCCACACCAATCAATCATACATATTTAGAGCAATTTTTATTGCTTTGCACCGATGACAACTTACTTGAAGGATCTTACTCAATCCGTAGGTAGATATGGTGGACTCTCATGGCAAAACTGGTTTAAGGGTATTTGGAAGCACAAGTAGTATCTCTACTTGATGCTGAGAATTTGGCTAGCATGAGGGGGAAAGGCAAGCTCAACATGTTAGAGGATCCATGACAACATACTTTATCTCAGATATAAGAAAACATAATTCATTACGTTGTCTTCCTTGTCCAACATCAACTCTTTAGCATGTCATATTTTAATGAGTGCTCCCAATCATAAAAGATATCAATGATAATATATCTATATGTGAAACCTCTCTTTCCTTATTACTTCCTATTAATTGCAACGATGACCAAAGCTATGTCTGCCAACTCCCAACAACTTTTAATCATCATACTCCTTCTATGTGAAGTGATTACTCTCAATAAGATCAATATGAACTTTTGCTTCTTTTTATCCTTTTTCTCTTTTCTTTTATTCACCCAAGATCATGGCAAAATAATCAAGCCCTTGACTCAACACTAATCTTTATTATATATAGCTCACGGACTCGATTACAAAGAGAGATCAAAAAGCAAAACTCAAAACTAGATCATGCCATAAACTTTATTCTACTAGATCAAGATACTACTAATAGGATCGAACTAAGAAAAACGCTAAAGATAGGAGTTGTGATTGTGATACGATACCGGGGCACATCCCCCAAGCTTGGCAGTTGCCAAGGGGAGTGCCCATACCCATGTGATTATGTCTCCTTCTTTGGTGATGGTGTAATATTCTTGGCGATGATTCCCCTCAAGATACGGTTCTCCTCCTAGAGCTTATTGACTTGCTGCTTGAGGTCCATTATTTCCTTACGAAGCTTTCCTGTGACGGCTAAAGCTCCTTGCACCCAAGGGTGTTGCATAGCTGCGGGAGAACAAGTGACACTCCTCTTCATATTTTCATAAGAAAGAAATCTAACATTGGAAGGGATAACCGAGTTTGGAATAGCTGAGCTCTGTAGTTCCCCCATCGTGAACCCAGCTCGGAAGCGAGAGGTGACTTCTTGATCCTCCCTGGCATCTACCCTCATCAAGTCAGCCTCCATCTCTTCCTCCGTTGCTGGCCCAAAGTGGTCAGCATTGTTGTTTGCCCTTGGTTCTGGTGCCGGATTAGATACCCGGTTCTCTCTGACTGACTCTTGAGAAGACATCTTGCTCTAATCTGCAGCAGCAATAGCTCGAAACAAGAACAGAGGATAATTGTGTGATACAGGAGTCAAAACCTTCGGTGGATTATATAATGAATTTTTACCGACCAAAATACGTATCATGCAAGAAAACGGAGTCCGGAAGGCACACGAGGTGGTGACGAGGTAGGGGGGCGCGCCTACGGGGGTAGGGCGCGCCCACCACCCTCGTGGGGCCCTCGTGTCCTTCCCGGACTGCTACTTATTTTTCTATTTTCTAAATATTCCAAAACGGAGAGATATTGCCTTAAAAATTGTTTTGGAGTCGGTTTACTTATCGTACCACATACCTATTCCTTTTCAGAGTCTGAAACGGTCTGGAAAGTGTCCCTTATGTATCCCTCCGAGGTTACGGTTTCAATAATATTGGTTTCAACATTTATGGGATTACCTGAGATATAATGTTTAACTCTTTGACCGTTTACCACCTTCGGATTTGTGCCTTCGAAGTTGTTGATCTTTATGGCATCGGAACGATAGACCTCCTCGATAACATAGGGGCCTTCCCATTTAGAGAGAAGTTTTCCTGCAAAAAATCTTAAACGAGAGTTGTATAGCAATACATAATCACCTACATTAAACTCACGCTTTTGTATCCTTTTGTCATGCCATCTTTTAACTTTTTCTTTAAACAACTTAGCATTTTCATAAGTGTAGGATCGAAAGTATGTCTAGAGGGGGGTGATTAGACTACTTGACCAAATAAAAACTTAACCTTTTCCCAATTTTAGTTCTTGGCAGATTTTAGCTATTGTAGGACAAATCAAGCAATCATCACACAATTCAAGCAAGCATGCAAAGAGTATATTGGTAGCGGAAAGTAAAGCATGCAACTTGCAAGAATGTAAAGGGAAGGGTTTGGAGAATTCAAACGCAATTGGAGACACGGATGTTTTTCCTGTGGTTCGGATAGGTGGTGCTATCCTACATCCACGTTGATGGAGACTTCAACCCATGAAGGGTAACGGTTGCGCTAGTCCATGGAGGGCTCCACCCACGAAGGGTAATGGTTGCGCGAGTCCACGGAGGGCTCCACCCACGAAGGGTCCACGAAGAAGCAACCACCCACGAAGGGTCCATGAAGAAGCAACCTTGTCTATCCCACCATGGCCATCGCCCACGAAGGACTTGCCTCACTAGCGGTAGATCTTCATGAAGTAGGCGATCTCCTTGCCCTTACAAACTCCTTGGTTCAACTCGGTCAAGTGACACCTAGCCAATCTAGGAGACACCACTCTCCAAGAAGTAACAAATGGTGTGTTGATGATGAACTCCTTGCTCTTGTGCTTCAAATGATAGTCTCCCCAACACTCAACTCTCTCTCATAGGATTTGGATTTTGTGAAAGAAGATTTGAGTGGAAAGCAACTTGGGGAAGGCTAGAGATCAAGATTCATATGGTAGGAATGGAATATCTTGGTCTCAACACATGAGTAGGTGGTTCTCTCTCAGAACATATGAGTTGGAATTGTGTATGTGTTCTGATGGCTCTCTCCATGAATGAAGAGGAGGTGGAGGGGTATATATAGCCTCCACACAAAATCCAACCGTTACACACAGTTTTCCAATCTCGGTGGGACCGAATCAACAAACTCGGTCGGACCGAAAAGGTAAACCTAGTGACCGTTAGAGATTTTCGGTGGGACTAACATGCAACTCGGTAGGACCGATATGGTTAGGGTTTGGGCATAACGTAATCTCGGTGAGACCGATTACACAAACTCGGTGAGACCGATTTTGGTAATTAGCTAACCAGAGAGTTGGTCATGCAAACTCGGTGGGACCGATTTGCTCTTTCGGTGAGACCGAAAAGTTACAAAAAGGAAACACTGAATTCACATTGCAATCTCGGTGGGACTGATCCGCTCTTTCGGTGAGACCGAAAAGTTATGAAAGGGAAACAGAGAGTTTGCAATCCCATCTCGGTGAGACCGAGATCCCTATCGGTAGAACCGAATTGCTAGGGTTTGGCAGTGGCTTATGACAAGTGAAACTCGGTGGCGCCAGATAGAAAGAATCGGTAGGACCGAGTTTGGCTTAGGGTTTAGGTCATATGTGGATATGGGAAAGTAGTTGAGGGTTTTGGAGCATATCACTAAGCACATGAAGCAAGAGGCTCATTAAGCAACACCTCATCCCTCCTTGATAGTATTGGCTTTTCCTAAAGACTCAATGTGATCTTGGATCACTAAAATATAAAATGAAGAGTCTTGAGCTTTTGAGCTTGAGCCAATCCTTTGTCCTTAGCATTTTGAGGGTTCCACTTTCACATCCATGCCATGCCAATCATTGAGCTTTCCTGAAATAGTCATCTTGGAATAGCATTAGCTCAATGAGCTATATGTTGTTATGAATTACCAAAACCACCTAGTGATAGTTGCACTTTCAATCTCCCCCTTTTAGGTAATTGATGATAACATATAGATCAAAGCTTCGACAAATGATAATAAGCATGAAATATATCGTCGCTTTGAGAAGTATGTGACAAGTAAGAGCTCCCCCTAATTTTGTGCATATTTAAAATTTGCTTTGGACTGCAAATGCACAAAGAGTTAGAGTCATGGGTTACTCTTCCATGTCACATACATCTTGGTGGAGCGCTTAAAATGATAAGAATGAAATACATGCACTCATCACCAAGAATAGTGAATGATCACATAAGATAGATAAGATGATAATATTAAGCAAACATTAAGTGTAGCTTATGATCAAACACATGATCATCAATGTCTCACGAGCAATGACATAGTATCTCACACAAAAGCAAACGAAGTTCGAAAAACCACCAAATAAAACAAGAGAGAATAAAAGCAACACTCTCTCTCGAAGCCTATGATCTATACATTTTCTCCCCCTTTGGCAACAAGTTACCAAAAAGTTCCTAGAAAATGCATAGTGCTAAGTCGACACTCAGGCTTGATCTTCAGGTGGTGGTGGAGTCCGGAGCACTCCAAGGACGAAGCCTTCTGTAGACGTGGTCGGAGTCAAGGCTGAAGTGGACGCTGGAGCTGGTGGAACTGAGGCTATAGCTGGTGCAGACGCCTCTTCTTCTTCATCCTCATCAGAAGAATCTCTCCTCAGTTTCATATCCTCAGCCACAGGATGAGCATCGTTGTGGTCTGGGATCTTGGGCTTGAGCTTTCTAAGAACATTCTCTTCTTGTTCTTCTGCAGCTTCAGGCACTGGGGCCTTGTTCTTCTCAGTAGCTGGGATGCTTCTTGTGTTCCTCTTTGGCTTTGGCTTTGGAGCTGGCTTGGCCTTGGAAGCAGCTGCCCCTGTTCTTATGGCATCACCCATCAGCTTGGGTGCCTTAGGTGTTGGTGCAGCTACCTCTTCTTCTTCCTCCTCATCTTCCATGATGGAAGCCTTGCCAAGCACTCTGGCTACAATTTTCTTCACCCTTTCTTTCCTCTTCTTGCCTTCAGCAGCAACTGGCTCAATGGGAGTGGGCTTCTCAGTTGAAGCTCTAGCCTTTGACATAGGCTGCCTGCCTGCTGGCCTTTTGATCTTCATCCCTGGTTTTATGCCTTGTGCTGGCTCAACTCTCTTGGAAGTTGCTTCCTCTTCTGCCACATAATCCTCATCTTCTGAGTCTGAGGTTCTCTTCTTTCTCTGTCTTGTGGCAGCTTTAGGCAGATCGCTAGGGGTGCTCCTGTTGCCATCATCTGAGGAACTTGAGGGACTAGTGCCCTCACTCATCTACACTTGCTACTCTGACAAGTTCTGGCTATCACTTTGGTCTGTCATGATGCAAACTCTGACTGCTGACCCTGTGAATAGGTTATAGATGAGATAGAGTGGATGAGCATCACAAAATGCAGAGATTTTTGCAAAAGAATAATTCAAAAACTTAGTTTTAGTTTCCCACTGAAAGCATCTCGGATCTACCGATTTCTAAACTCGATGATACTGAAGCAGTTTTGGCACCTAAACTAGTGAACTCGGTCAGACCGAGTCACAGTTCGGTGGCACCGAGACTGCTAGGGTTTCACAGAATTCCAAAATCGGTCACACCGATAAGTAATTCTCGGTCAGACCGAGTCTCACTTGAGCAATGGCATAAGCCAAATCGGTGGGACCGAGTTTTTCAACTCGGTGGTCCAAGATGGTTTCGGCGGAAACCTAACCCTCAATTTTTCGAATTAAACCTAATCTACGAGTTCATTGACTGGATAGAAGTTTAACAAACGTGGCAAGAATCATGATGATCACAATGTGCTAAGAATCGGATTGGGGAATAGCATAAAGATCGAGTCCATACCCTAGTTCAGCGGAGACTCGCTACGGCGGCAACGGCGGGGTTGAATTTCCGTTGACGGCGACGGAGACCAGCCACTGGAGGCGGCTGGCGGCGAGGAGACGATCCGGAGACCAAGTTGGCAGAGCGGGCCATCGCGCGAGCGAAGGGGTTTGGAGAAATTTCCAAATTTTTGCCCGTGACTGTATATAGCCCGACCCTGTCGGTGTGACAGAGTGGAACAACTTGGTGGCACCAAGATGCAAAACTGTATATAGTTGTTGCAACTCGGTGTGACCGAATGGTTCAAATCGGTTGCACCGAGATCAAAAACCTAGATCAACTTAATGATCTCGGTAGGACCGAAAGTAGGGTATCGGTCAGACCGAGAATCATAAAGAGGTTTTGGAAGTTTAAGTCTATGACGAATCAGGGACTCCGAGCGCTCCTCACACAGAGTGGTTCGAATCTGACTTGATCAAATTTTGTGATGTAGCATGAATAGAGTTTGAGACGAGAAAAGCATAGATAGCTAGAGGAGGTTCTTAGGCATTCTTGTCCATCCACTTGGCAATAGGAAATAAAACCAAACAATTAAAACAACAAGTGGATGTCCTCGAATGAGTAAAATATGCAACCAGCATGCTCACACAATAAGATGGCAAATGAAATATGTGACAAGGCATGCACAACCAATTCTAGCATCTATCAAGCAATTTGCGATGACAAGGTCATCTATATATGAGTATATTGACTTAGGAGTCAAGTGAGAACACTTGATCATAGGTCATACTCATCGTTTAAGCTCAAGTGGGGTTACCACTTTTACATAAAGCATTGTTGTGTTCACATCTTTAGAGTTGCTTTAGCTCAAGTCTTAGAGTAAAGCTCCCCTAGATGTGATATCCCCCCTTAGAGGGATGAACTAACCTCGGATTTTGTCGATGATGACTTCATGTAGATGTTGAAGATGTGGATGCGCAATGTTGATGTAGATCACTTGGAGCTATCCATTTGAGTGAATTGCACTTACAATACCTACATGGGTTAGTCCCACAAGGAACAAACAAGGATATCCATAGACATAGAGTGATGCACACACAAGATGATGTCCATGAAAACTTTTAGGTTACCTTGTCCCTTGTCTTACCAACAAGAGGGTTTTTGACTCCTTGAACTAGCGCAAGATGTGGAAGTTGATTGCACTTGTTCTTGCCAAAATGATAAGAGTGAAGTATGTTGGCGGAGTCACCCTCAAGAACTCTCTAGTTCTTCTTCTTTTGGATCCACACCATCTTGATGGGAATCCTTGGAGTTGTAGTCATACTTGATGAAGTGGAACTTGAAGTAGTCTTGGGAATCCACTTGACTAAGGTCTTATGAGCTTCTTCAAATGCATCAATTTCCTCTTGAAGCTTGTCCTTGCCTTTTTACTTGTAGTCTTGTGGTGGAAGATCATCTTGAGCTTGTGTCCCCTTGAAAGAAGTATCATACTTCTCTTGTTGAGGAACAAACTTTGTCTTGGGGTATTGATCTTCTTCCCACTCAACTCCATTGGCATTGAACTTTTGTTCAAAACCAACACCTTGATTCTTCCGGTGCATTCCTTGCTTGCGCACAATTTCCTTGAATTGCTTACTCCCGGCAAGGCTTTTGTACACTCCTTTCTCTATAATTCCCTTCAATAAGCTATTTTCTTGCTCAAGTGTAACTTGGCTAAGAGAATCATTAGTGGAATCAAGAGAACTACTAGAAGCAACAATATTGGATTTAGCATGATCATTGTTACTGCTAGAGGAAGAATCTTTCTTGTTCTTGTTACTAGACTTGACTTGAGGCATGTAAGTGGATAAGAGTAAATGCTTGGCAATGTAAGAAGAAATTTTCTTGCGGAGATCATCATTGATTGCTTTTAAGAACTCATGCTCTTGCTCAAGATTGAGCTTTTCAAAGTGTAATTTCTCATGAGCTCTTAAAAGTTCTCGATGATCTTCGAAGATAGTTTCATGAGCTAACTTAAGAGTGTTTAGTTCTTTAGTTAGAGCCTCAATCTTCTCCTTATCATTGTCATTCGTTTTATCTTGATTAGCATGATTAATTGACGTTTCATCATAGTATTCATCACTAGAGTTGTCAACAAGCAAATCATCACCTAACAAGTCATCTTCATCACTATTGAAATCAACATACTCGGGGTGTGTTACCTTAGGACCTTTGGCCATGAAGCATCTTCCAATTCCTTCATTTGGTGAGTCAAATGTGTCGTAGGAGTTGGTTGACACAAGTGCTAGACTGGCAACACCTTCATCTTGAGTATCTTCGGAGTCGGAGTGATAACTTCTCTCGGAGTGGCTGTCGGAGTCGGAGCCGGATACCCATTCACCAACATGAGCTTGATGTCTTCGTTTTGTGTGGCTCCTTGATGATTTTTCCTTCCTTTCCGAATCCTTGCTTCTCCATGAGTATCTTCGTTCATAACGATCATCTCTACTCCTTCTCTCTCTTCGTGGTGATTCTTTGCTTCTTCTTTTTGGAGAATCTTCTCTTCTCTTGTAGGGAGCCGTACACTCATTGGAATAGTGTCTGGGTCTTCCACAACTGTAGCAGTTTCGCTCTCGACTAGAAGATCTTTTGTCATTGTAGGACCTTGACTTGAAGCTTCTATCTTTCCTTCTACTCTTGTAGAACTTGTTGAAGTTCTTCACCATTAAGCTCAATTCTTCATTGAAGTTTTGTTTCTCACTTGATGATGTAGGGGCTTCACATGAGGCTTTGTAGGCACCACTTGATTTGTTGTGAAGTTCCTCTTTATCCTTAAGTGACATCTCATGAGCAACAATTCTTCCAATCACCTCCGTTGGCTTGAGATCTTTGTAATTGGGCATCATTTGGATCAATGTGCACACGGTATCATATTTTCCATCCAAGGCTCTTAGAATCTTCTTGATGATGAATCTATCGGTCATCTGTTCACTTCCTAAGCCGGCAATCTCATTTGTGATGAGAGCAAGCCTAGAGTACATTTCAGCGACACCTTCACCATCCTTCATTTTGAACTTGTCAAGTTGACTTTGAAGCACATCCAACTTGGATACCTTGACGGAGTCGGTACCTTCGTGCATATCAATCAAAGTGTCCCAAATTTCCTTTGCATTCTCAAGACGGCTGATTTTGTTGAATTCTTCGGGGCACAATCCGTTGAAGAGAATATCACAAGCTTGAGCATTGTATTGCAACATCTTCAACTCATCCGCGGTAGCTTCACGGTTTGGTACTTTCCCATCAAAGAAGTCACCTTGCAAACCAACACACACAATAGCCCAAACGGCGGGGTTATGTCCAAGAATATGCATTTTCATTTTGTGCTTCCAACTAGCAAAATTAGTACCATCAAAGTAAGGACCTCTACGGTGATAATTTCCCTCGCTAGACGCCATACTCTCCTTGGTTGTGAAACCAAGGCTATGACCACCAAAAGCTATGGAGATCAAAGCAAATGGAGACCAAAGCTCTGATACCACTTGTAGAATCGAAAGTATGTCTAGAGGGGGGGGTGATTAGACTACTTAACCAAATAAAAACTTAACCTTTTCCCAATTTTAATTTTTGGCAGATTTTAGCTATTGTAGGACAAGTCAAGCAATCATCACACAATTCAAGCAAGCATGCAAAGAGTATATTGGCAGCGGAAAGTAAAGCATGCAACTTGCAAGAATGTAAAGGGAAGGGTTTGGAGAATTCAAATGCAATTGGAGACACGGATGTTTTTCCCGTGGTTCGGATAGGTGGTGCTATCCTACATCCACGTTGATGGAGACTTCAACCCACGAAGGGTAACGGTTGCGCGAGTCCACGGAGGGCTCCACCCACGAAGGGTAATGGTTGCGCGAGTCCATAGAGGGCTCCACCCACAAAGGGTCCACGAAGAAGCAACCACCCACGAAGGGTCCACGAAGAAGCAACCTTGTCTATCCCACCATGGCCATCGCCCACGAAGGACTTGCCTCACTAGCGGCAGATCTTCACGAAGTAGGTGATCTCCTTGCCCTTACAAACTCCTTGGTTCAACTCCACAATCTTGTCGGAGGCTCCCAAGTGACACCTAGCCAATATAGGAGACACCACTCTCCAAGAAGTCAAAAATGGTGTGTTGATGATGAACTCCTTGCTCTTGTGCTTCAAATGATAGTCTCCCCAACACTCAACTCTCTCTCATAGGATTTGGATTTTGTGGAAAGAAGATTTGAGTGGAAAGCAACTTGGGGAAGGCTAGATATCAAGATTCATATGGTAGGAATGGAATATCTTGGTCTCAACACATGAGTAGGTGGTTCTCTCTCAGAACATATGAGTTGGAATTGTGTATGTGTTCTGATGGCTCTCTCCACGAATGAAGAGGAGGTGGAGGGGTATATATATAGCCTCCACACGAAATCCAACCGTTACACACAGTTTTCCAATCTCGGTGGGACCGAATCAACAAACTCGGTCGGACCGGAAAGGTAAACCTAGTGACCGTTAGAGATTTTCGGTGGGACTGACATGCAACTCGGTAGGACCGATATGGTTAGGGTTTGGGCATAACGTAATCTCGGTGAGACCGATTACACAAACTCGGTGAGACCGATTTTGGTAATTAGCTAACCAGAGAGTTGGTCAGGCAAACTCGGTGGGACCGATTTGCTCTTTCGGTGAGACCGAAAAGTTACAAAAAGGAAACACTGAATTTACATTGCAATCTCGGTGGGACCGATCCACTCTTTCGGTGAGACCGAAAAGTTACGAAAGGGAAATAGAGAGTTTGCAATCCCATCTCAGTGAGACCGAGATCCCTATCGGTAGAACCGAATTGCTAGGGTTTGGCAGTGGCTTATGACAAGTGAAACTCGGTGGCGCCGGATAGAAAGAATCGGTAGGACCGAGTTTGGCTTAGGGTTTAGGTCATATGTGGATATGGGAAAGTAGTTGAGGGTTTTGGAGCATATCACTAAGCACATGAAGCAAGAGGCTCATTAAGCAACACCTCATCCCTCCTTGATAGTATTGTCTTTTCCTAAAGACTCAATGTGATCTTGGATCATTAAAATATAAAATGAAGAGTCTTGAGCTTTTGAGCTTGAGCCAATCCTTTGTCCTTAGCATTTTGAGGGTTCCACTTTCACATCCTTGCCATGCCAATCATTGAGCTTTCCTGAAATAGTCATCTTGGAATAGCATTAGCTCAATGAGCTATATGTTGTTATGAATTACCAAAACCACCTTGGGATAGTTGCACTTTCAATAAGCTTGGGTTCTCCATTCATCGAGTGAACTAATATCAAATAACCTCTTCTCACCGGCAAGTTTGAAATCATAGTTGAGCTCTTTAATAGCCTAATATGCCTTATGTTCTAGTTCGAGAGGTAAGTGACATGCTTTTCCATAAACCATTTTATACGAAGACATACCCATAGGATTTTTATATGCAGTTCTGTAGGCCCATAATGCATCATCAAGTTTCTTGGACCAATTCTTTCTAGACCTATTAACAGTCTTTTGCAAAATTAATTTGAGCTCTCTGTTGCTCAATTCTACTTGACCACTAGACTGTGGATGATAGGGGATGAAATTCTATGATTAGCGTCATACTTAGCAAGCATTTTACGGAAAGCACCATGAATAAAGTGTGAACCACCATCAGTCATTAAATATCTAGGGACTCCAAACCTCGGAAAAATAACTTCTTTAAGCATTTTAATAGAAGTGTTATGATCAGCACTACTAGTTGGAATAGCTTCTACGTACTTAGTAACGTAATCAACAGCAACTAGAATATGTGTATATCCATTAGAGGCAGGAAAAGGTCCCATATAATCAAAGCCCCAAACATCAAATGGTTCAATAACAAGTGAATAATTCATAGGCATTTCTTGACGTCTACTAATATTACCAATCCTTTGACATTCATCACAAGACAAGACAAACTTACGGGCATCCTTGAAGAGAGTAGGCCAATAAAAACCGGATTGCAATACCTTATGTGCAGTTCTATCTCCAGCGTGATGTCCTCCATAAGCTTCGGAGTGAAACTTGCGTAGGATCTGTTCCTGTTCATGCTCAGGTACACAATGTCTAATAACACCATCTACTCCTTCTTTATAAAGATGTGGGTCATCCCAAAAGTAATGTCTCAAATCATAGAAGAACTTTTTCTTTTGTTGGTATGTGAAACTAGGTGGTATGAATTTAGCAACAATGTAATTAGCATAATCAGCATACCATGGAGTACTACGAGAAGTACTTATGACATTTAATTGTTCATCAGGAAAGCTATCATCAATAGGTAGTGGGTCATCAAGAACATTTTCTAACCTAGAGAAGTTGTCTGCAACGGGTTCTCAGCTCCGTTTCTATCAACAATATGCAAATCAAATTCTTGTAGCAAGAGAACCCATCTAATAAGTCTAGGTTTAGCATCTTTCTTTTCCATAAGATATTTAATAGCAGCATGATCAGTGTGAATAGTTACTTTAGAATCAACAATATAAGGTCTGAACTTATCACAAGCAAATACAACTGCTAAAAGTTCTTTTTCAGTAGTAGCATAATTCCTTTGGGCATTGTCTAGAGTCTTACTAGCATAATGGATAACATTTAATTTCTTATCGACTCTTTGCCCTAGAACAACACCTACAGCATAATCACTAGCATCACACATGATTTCAAAGGGTAAATTCCAATCAGGTGGCTGAACAATAGGTGCAGAGACTAATGCTTTCTTAAGTATTTCAAATGCTTCTACACAATCATCGTCAAAGACAAATGGTATATCTTTTTTGTAATAAATTAGTCAGAGGCCGAGAAATTTTTGAGAAGTCCTTAATGAACCTCCTATAAAATCCGGCGTGACCAAGGAAACTTCTTATACCTTTGATGTCCTTGGGACATGGCATCTTTCAATAGCATCAACCTTGGTTTTATCAACTTCAATACCTCTTTCATAAACTTTATGGCCCAAGACAATACCTTCATTAACCATAAAGTGGCACTTTTCCCAATTCAAGACAAGATTAGTTTCTTCACATCTCTGCAAAACTCGATCAAGATTGCTCAAGCAATCATCAAAAGAGGATCCATAGACGGAAAAGTCATCCATGAAAACCTCACAAATCTTTTCACAAAAGTCAGAGAATATAGCCATCATGCATCTTTGAAAGGTAGCAGGTGCATTACATAAACCAAAAGGCATACGTCTATAAGCAAAAGTACCAAAAGGGCATGTAAAAGTAGTCTTTGATTGATCTTTAGCCGACACAGGTATTTGAGAGAAACCAGAATAACCATCTAGAAAGCAGTAATGTGTATGTTTGCATAATCTTTCTAGCATTTGATCAATAAAAGGAAAGGGGTAATGATGTTTCTTAGTAGCCTTATTTAATTTTCGGAAATCAATTACCATCCTATAACCTGTAATAATTCTTTGTGGAATCAATTCATCTTTATCATTAGGAACAACAGTAATACCTCCCTTCTTAGGGACACAATGGACAGGACTTACCCACTGACTATCAGCAACGGGATAAATTATACCTGCCTCCAGAAGCTTGAGTATTTCTTTTCTTACCACTTCTTTCATTTTAGGATTCAGACGTCGTTGAGGATCACGAACTGGTTTGGCATCTGCTTCCAAATTTATTTTATGTTGACATAGAGTGGGACTAATGCCCTTAAGACCATCAAGAGTATATCCAATAGCAGCATGGTGCTTCTTGAGAGTTTTCAATAATCTTTCTTCTTCATGCTCTGAAAGGTTAGCACTAATAATAACAGGATATATCTTCTTTTCATCAAGATAAGCATATTTAAGATTATCAGGCAATGGTTTAAGCTCAAACACGGGATCACCCTTAGGTGGAGGAGGATCCCCTAAGATTTCAACAGGCAAATTGTGTTTCAGAATAGGTTCCTGTTTAAAGAATACTTCATCTATTTCCCTTCTTTCATTCATGAACATATCATTTTCATGGTCTAGCAAATAATGTTCTAAAGGATCACTAGGAGGCACGGCAATAGAAGCAAGACCAATAATTTCAACTTTACTAGGCAATTCTTCTTCACGATGTTGTTTACTAAATTTAGAGAAGTTAAACTCATGAACCATGTTATCCAAGCCAATAGTAACAACATTCTTTTCGCAGTCTATCCTAGCATTAACAGTGTTCAAGAATGGTCTACCAAAAATAATGGAACAAAAGCTATCTTGTGGGGAACCAAGAACAAGAAAATCAGCAGGATATTTAGTTTTCCACACAAGACTTCAACATCTCTAACAATTCCAATTGGTGAAATAGTATCCCTATTGGCAAGCTTAATTGTGACATCAATATCTTCTATCTCAGTAGGTGCAATTTCATGCTTAATTTCCTCATATAAGGTATGCGGGATAACACTAGCACTAGCACCCATATCACATAAGCCATGATAACAATGATCTCCTATTTTAACAGAAATAACAGGCACGCCTACCACAGATCTATGTTTATCTTTAGCACAAGGTTTAGCAATTCTTGCAGTTTCACCGCAGAACTGAATAACATGCCCATCAATATTATCAGACAAGAGATCTTTAACAATAGCAATATTAGGTTCTACTTTAACTTGCTCAGGAGGTGTATAAGTTCTAACATTGCTTTTACGAACAACAGTTGAAGCTTTAGCATGATCCTTTATTCTAACAGGGAAAGGTGGTCTCTCAACATAAGAAGTAGGAACAATAGGATCATTATAAGTGACAGTCTTTTCTTCAACTTTAATAGGTGCTGCTACTTTTACTTCTATGGGAGGATGATATTTAAACCACTTCTCCTTAGGGAGATCAACATAAGTAGCAAAAGATTCACAAAAAGAAGCTACTATCTCAGAGTCAAGTCCATATTTAGTGCTAAACTTACGGAAAATATCGGTATCCATAAAAGATTTAACACAATCAAACTTAGGTGTTATACCTGACTCCTTACCTTCGTCGAGGTCCCAATCTTCAGAGTTGCGTTTAATTCTATCCAATAAATCCCATTTAAATTCAATAGTCTTCACAATAAAAGAGCCAACACAAGAACTATCGAGCATGGTGCGATAGTTTTCAGAAAGCCGAGCATAAAGATTTTGAATAATTGTTTCTCTTGGGAGCTCATGATTGGGGCATGAATATAATATTGATTTAAGCCTCCCCCAAGGTTGAGCGATGCTTTATCCTTCGTGAGGCCAAAAATTATATATATAATTGCAATCACAATGAACAAGATGCATAGCATAATACTTTTGATGAAATTCCAATTTCAATCTTCTATAGTTCCATGATCTCGTATCATCACATAGCCTATACCATGTCAATGCGTCTCCCTTCAAAGATAAAGGGAAGACCTTCCTCTTAGCAACATCATTCGGTATACCTGCAAGCTTAAATAATCCACAAACTTCATCCACATATATTAAGTGCTCATCAGGATGCTTTGTTCCATCTCCTGTAAAAGGATTAGCTAGCAGTTTTTCTATCATACACGAAGGAAATTCAAAAGGAGTTTCATTTTCAATAGGTTCAGTAGGTTGATGAGCAATTCTTTGCTCTACTGGACGGGGTGAAGATACCCCGAACAAGCCCCTCAGAGGATTACTTTCCATAGTAACAAGTGACAGTAAATTTTAGCATAGTATATAAAATTTTCCTTACCAAATTCCACCTACCAAAGGCGCTTCACTCGCCGGCAACGGCGCCAGAAAAGAGTCTTGATGACCCACAAGTATAGGGGATCTATCGTAGTCCTTTCGATAAGTAAGAGTGTCGAACCCAACGAGGAGCAGAAGGAAATGGCAAGCGGTTTTCAGCAAGGTATTCTCTACAACTACTGAAATAAGTGGTAACAGATAGTTTTGTGATAAGATAAATTGTAATGAGCAACAAGTGACAAAAGTAAATAAAGTGCAGCAAGGTGGCCCAATCCTTTTTGTAGCAAAGGACAAGCCTGGACAAACTCTTATACAAGGAAAAGCGCTCCCGAGGACACATGGGAATATCGTCAAGCTAGTTTTTATCACGTTCATATGATTCGCGTTCGGTACTTTGATAATTTGATATGTGGGTGGACCGGTGCTTGGGTGCTGTTCTTACTGGAACAAGCATCCCACTTATGATTAACCTCTATTGCAAGCATCCGCAACTACAACAAAAGTATTAAGGTAAACCTAACCATAGCATGAAACATATGGATCCAAATCAGCCCCTTACGAAGCAACACATAAACTAGGGTTTAGGCTTCTGTCACTCTAGCAACCCATCATCTACTTATTACTTCCCGATGCCTTCCTCTAGTCCCAAATAATGGTGAAGTGTTATGTAGTCGACGTTCACATAACACCACTAGAGGCTAGACAACATACATCTCATCAAAATATCGAACGAATACCAAATTCACATGACTACTAATAGCAAGACTTCTCCCGTGTCCTCAGGAACTAACGTAACTACTCACAAAGCATATTCATGTTCATAATCAGAGAGGTAATAATATGCATAAAGGATCTGAACATATGATCTTCCACCAAATAAACCAACTAGCATCAACTACAAGGAGTAATCAACACTACTAGCAACCTACTAGCACCAATCCCGAAATTGGAGACAAGAATTGGATACAAGAGATGAACTAGGGTTTTGAGATGAGATGGTGCTGGTGAAGACGTTGATGGAGATTGCCCTCTCCCGATGAGAGGAGCGTTGGTGATGACGATGGCGATGATTTCCCCCTCCCGGAGGGAAGTGTCCCCGGCAGAACAGCTCTGCCAGAGCCCTAGATTGGTTCTGCCAAGGTTCCATCTTGTGGCGGCGGAGTTTCGTCCCGAAAGGTTGCTTCTGGTTTGTTTCTTGATGAAAGACTTCATATAGAAGAAGATGGTCATCGGAGAGCCACCAGGGGGCCCACGAGGTAGGGGCGCGCCCTAGAGGGGCTCCCCCCACCCTCGTGGACAGGGTGTGGGCCCCCTGGCCTTCATCTTTGGCAAGGATTTTTTATTATTTAATATAAGATATTCCATGGAGTTTCAGGACTTTTGGATTTGTGCAGAATAGGTCTCTAATATTTGCTCCTTTTCCAGCCCAGAATTCCAGCTACCGGCATTCTCCCTCCTTATGTAAACCTTGTAAAATAAGAGAGAATAGCCATAAGTATTGTGACATATGTGAAGTAACAGCCCATAATGCAATAAATATCGATATAAAAGCATGATGCAAAATGGACGTATCAGGGGGTCCCGAACTGTGCGTCTAAGGTCGATGGTTACAGGAGACAGGGGACACGATGTTTACCCAGGTTCGGGCCCTCTCTATGGAGGTAATACCCTACTTCCTGCTTGATTGATCTTGATGAATATGAGTGTTACAAGAGTTGATTTACCACGAGATCGTAATGGCTAAACCCTAGAAGTCTAGCCTGTATGACTATGGTAATGAGTATATCCTTTCCGGACTAACCCCTCCGGTTTATATAGATACCGACGGGATCTAGGGTTACATAGAGTTGGTTACATAGGAAGGAGTCTTCATAGTTGGTCGCCAAGCTTGCCTTCCACGCCAAGGAGAGTCCAATCCAGACACGGATACAGTCTTCGACCTTCATGTATTAACAACCCACCAGTCCAGCCCATCGATAATAGGCCGGACGCCTGAGGACCCCTTAGTCCAGGACTCCCTCAAAGACCGCATCCTCTTCATCACCACCACCTTCTTCTTCATCACCAAAAGAAAATTGAGTATCGGGTATGGGCACTCCCCTTGGTTTCTGCCAAGCTTGGGGGAGGTGCCCTGGTATCGTATCATCCCCACTATCTTTTGCCTTTACTTATTTTAGTTCGATCTTTTTCTTTAGATGAACAAAAGTTTAATTCGATCCTTTCTTTTCGGAGTTTTGCTTAGTGATCTATCCTTGTAATCGTGTGTGAGATATATAATAAAGTTAGTTTGAGTTTTTGCTTTACTTACTTTCATGTTGCAAATAAAAATAAAGGAAATGAAATAAATCAAGAAGATCATATGCTAATCCTATGGTAGGTGATGACACCACATAAGGAAAACTATAAGTAGAAAATTTTATTAGAGATTGACAAACATAGCATTGGTCAATGGTGCAACTCATGAAAGAATTAATAATGGAAGAGAAGATTCACATATGAATATACTATCCTAGAAATCTTTTATGATTTTGAGCCCCCATCAAAATAGTATATGCCCAAATTGTTGACGTTGGACAAACAAGACAACTTAATGATTTATGTTTGTTCATATTCACATAGAAGTCATGTTGTCATAGATCCTTTAACATGTGGTGGTTGCCCCTATCTTTGCTAGCCAAAAATTTCGCACCAAGTAGAGATACTACTTGTGCATCCAAAAACCCTTAAACCTATATCTTATTTTCAAGAGACCAGCATACCTACCTATGGATTGAGCAAGATCCCTCAAGTAAGTTGTCATCGGTGCAATAAGGCAATAAAAGTTGCTTCTAAAAGTGTGAGATCATTTAGTGTAAGAGTATATTGAGTGTTGTACGAACTTGTGATGGTGAAGAATAAAAGCGACAGACTGCATAATAAAGGTCTCTATCACAAGGGGCAATACAATGTGACGTTCTTTTGCACTAAGGAGTTGAGCATACAAACGAATAAGCGCATGGCAACCTCTGCTTCCCTCTGCGAATGGCCTATCTTTTACTTTTATGCAAGAGTCAAAGTTTTTCTCTCTATTCCTTTTTATTTTTTTCTCCTTTGGCAAGCATCATGTGGTGAGGAAAGATCTAGGCACATATGTCTAGTTGAATATGGGTGGCATGAGTTATTATTGTTGACATCACCCTTGAGGTGAATACATTGGGAGGCAAAACTATAAGCCCCTATCTTTCTATGTGGCCAGTTGAAACGTTTTGCTCATGTGTATGAGGTGAGTGTTAGCAATCATAGAAGACTATATGATGGTTGATTATGTGGACTTGCCTAAAGGCTCCGATACGTGACCCTTCCTAAAAAGATGATGAATTGTAGTTGCAAAGTTGACTGAGAACATAGTTTGTTGGTTTATAATAGAGTTTGTGCTTTATACTTCAATTGTGTGATGAATGGTCACTTATTCATGGGAAGTCTTGTAGCGATCCGACCTCAGACGGTCAAATCTCTGTGCATAAGTGTCATCCCTGGATCGATAATGCTGACACACACAGTACTTGAAGGATTTATAACAGAGTGCAATCACACACTTATTACATCGAATGTCTCAAAAGAGAACTTATTACAATAATATGGCTTAAGGTCATCTAAATAAAATAAATGCAGAAGCATCGAAGGTAAATGAGTCCACCAACTCCAACGGCATAGCTGAGTGCACGACAACGACCTAGCGCACCTTACTCTTCGTCTGAAAAGTCTGCAGCATAAAATGTTGCAGCCCGAAACGGGTCAGCACATGGAATATGCTGGCAAAATAACATAGTAGAGCAATGAACAAGGTAAATGCTAACACTACATGCATATATGGCTGGTGGAGGCTCTATGGTTATCTTGTTTTCGCGAAAAGCCAATTTTTCCCTACTGCAAAGGAATATATTTTATTTAACTACAAAGTTGGTTGATAAACATTGAGAATTGAAACCCCATCTCAATCCCAATTAAATAGTAATTAACAACCCAACATAATTAATTTAGAGTGTTGAGATCACATCAATAATTCAAGAACCAGATACTCAAGATGTCCATAACCGGGGACACGGCTAACCATGATAGTTTGTACACTCTGCAGAGGTTTGCGCACTTTTCCCCACAAGACTCGATCTCCTCTGTTGAATTTCTTGCACTTCATGATGTTTGAGAAACGTATGACCGAGACACGGTCTTTCCGAAGAGGTCCCCTTAACCGATAGATAGGCCGGTACACCTACAATCCCCTACATCTGCTAGCCCATCATGCAAAGGTTTCCCACAACTTACTCAACTATGCTAGAGCCCATAATGGCTTGTGGCTGCACACGAAATTTTCTAGCATGAATTATCTTATGATCCCTTTGAGCCTGGGTGGTGAACTATAGGATGATCACACGGATTCCCCAGGATCTCCTTGGACAACACTAGGTTTCTCAGGTGCCCACAAACAATCCACCCAGATGTGTGTTAAAGTAGCCACCTTAGATAAACCCTTAGTTCATAATAATACTCACAACTGTCATGAATCTCTGAAACCAAACCACGTCTATGAGCATAGCATAGCAGTATAAGCATAACGTAGTAACTCACAGGGTTTAAATAAAGGATAATAGGTTCTACCTCATCAACTACTTCCCAATACCCACATGTTATCAATCCTACTCATGCAATGGTTGAGGGTTGAAACAAATGGATAAAAACTGGGTAATGAAGAAGTATGATCAAAGTGTTACTTGCCTTGCTGACGATCTGCAAACCCTAGAGACTCGTAGTAGCACGCTTCGCACTCCAGAAATTCTATCGCAAACCAAAAATAGCATACATAAGCACTCAAGCATAGATGTAAGGGTAAAACTCAGATGAGAAAGCCCAAACTGAAAGTTTAACTAAAGAGCTTCAATTTGCAAAAAGAATCAATCAAATCGGAACTACGGAACTCAAACTACAATCAAAAGAAGTTAGAATTCAAATATGCTTAAAACCAAATTTTAATCTGTCAAAACCATGTTCAAGTTGATTAACTGGAAAGAGGGGTTCGAGACGATGATTTTGGCGTTGGTTTCACTGGATTTGGACGAACGGTTAAAAAGTTGCGAGGGTTTGAAGATCAGGGGCTAATCTACGATAAAAATAATCATGGATAGGTCCCTGGCCGAAAATAAAATAAAAAGAAAAAACTAACGAACGAACGTTCGCTAACAGAACTAAACGAACAAATTTGTTCGTTACCGAAACTAATCTGACGAACGTTTGCTAATTAACGAACAAAATAAAAAGAACTGATCTAAAAAAAATAAACCGAAAAAACCGAACGGTTTTTATATCGTTTAACCGGAGAAAACCGGTGGAGAGATCCGGCGGCTCCGGCGTCGGGCGTCGGCGGCGAGGCGACGGCGAGGCGGGGCGGTGGTGCGGCGAGGCGGCAGCGCGGCGCGGGCGGCGGCAACAGCTAGCGGCAGCGGTGAACGGAGGCTGCGGCGGCGGTGGCTTTTAAAGAGGGGCCCCGGGGGTCCTCGGCTTGCGCGAGGGGCAGGGAGGCTGACCCGGACTCCTCCTCGCCGGAGTACAGCGTCCGCATGGGAGGAAGAGGCGGCGGCGCTCGGTTGGGCCGGCTGGGCTTCGGCCCAGTTCGGTGCGGAGTTTTCTTAAAAATAAATTCCGCCAAAGAAAAATCCTAATAAAATAGAAAAAAATCCAAAAATGCCAAAAACAATTTTTGCCGTCTAAATAAAATATTTAGAACAAAGTGAACATTTTTCTGGCCTAAAAATGCAATTTTTTTAAAATGCATATTTTCTAATTCAAATAAAATATCAATAAAATCCAAATAAAATATTGGTTTGATTTTAAAAAATTTCCTCCAATATTCCTCTATTTTTGAAGAAGACATATTATCTTCTCTCTTTTATTTTAATATTAGAAATATCCGGAGAGAAAAATATTAAAACCAAATTGATCCTCTTTTCAAATTTGAGAAAATCCAAATATGAAAATTATTGAAATCCCCAACTCTCTCCTTGGGTCCTTGAGTTGCTTAAGATTTCTAGGATCACAACAAAAATGCAAATAAAATATGATATGCATATGATGACCTATGTATAACATCCAAATTGAAAATTTGGGATGTTACAAGTCTATGATAAAAGCTCTATGATAAAAAGTCTTTTGTTTAAATTTGTTGTTGTTATAATAATCTACATGATGCTTCGATGTCCGTATTTTGTTTTTATCGACACCTCTCTCTGTAAGCATGTGGACTTATTTTTTGATTTTGGTTTTCGCTTGAGGAGAAGCGAGGTCTAAGCTTGGGGGAGTTGATACGTCCATTTTGCATCATGTTTTCTTACTGTTATTTATGATGTTTTTCTGCATAATAATGATTTTTGGAGTAATTCTAATGCCTTTTCTCTCATAATTTGCAAGGTACACACCAAGAGGGAGAATTCCGGCCGCTGGAAATCTGGACCTAAAAAAGCTACGTCAGGCTACCTATTCCGCACAAATCCAAACAAGCTGAAACTTCACGGAGAATTTTTATGGAATATTTGATGAATATTGGAGCAAATAAGTACCAGAGGAGGCCCACCAGGTGGGCACAACCCACCTGTGCGCGCTAGGGAGCCCAGGAGAGCCCTGGTGGGTTGTGCTCACCCAGGCCCACCTCCGGTGCCCATCTTCTGGTATATAAGTCATTTTGACCTAGAAAAATTAAAGGGAGGACTTTCGGGATGGAGCGCCGCCGTCTCGAGGCGGAACTTGGGCAGGAGCACTTTTGCCCTCTGACGGAGCGATTCCGCCGGGGGAACTTCCCTCCCGGAGGGGGAAATCATCGTCATCATCATCACCAACAACTCTTCCATCTTGGGGAGGGTTATCTTCATCAACATCTTCGACATCACCATCTCATCTCAAACCCTAGTTCATCTCTTGTGTTCAATCTTGTTACCGTAACTATAGATTGGTGCTTGTGGGTGACTAGTGGTGTTGATTACATCTTGTAGCTGATTACTATATGGTTTATTTGGTGGAAGATTATATGTTTAGATCCAATATGCTATTTAATACCCCTCTAATCTTGAGCATGATTATCATTTGTGAGTAGTTAATTTTGTTCTTGAGGTCACGGGAGAAATCATGTTGCAAGTAATCATGTGAACTTGATGTGTGTTCGATAATTTTGATAGTATGTATGTTGTGATTCCCTTAGTGGTGTCATGTGAACGTCGACTACATGACACTTCACAATATTTGGGCCTAAGGGAATGCATTGCGGAGTAGTAATTAGATGATGGGTTGCGAGAGTGACAGAAGCTTAAACCCCAGTTTATGCGCTATTCCGTAAGGGACCGATTGGATCCAAAAGTTTAATGCTATGGTTAGAATTTATTCTTAATACTTTTCCCGTAGTTGCGGATGCTTGCGGGAGGGTTAATCATAAGTAGGAGGTTTGTTCAAGTAAGAATAGCACCTAAGCACCGATTCACCCACATATCAAATTATCAAAGTAGCGAACACAAATCGAACCAAGGTGATGAAAGTGACTAGATGAAATTCCCGTGTACCCTTAAGAACACTTTGCTTACTATAAGAGACCGTTTGGCCTGTCCTTTGCCTCAAAAGGATTGGGCTACCTTGCTGCACTTTTGTTACTACTATCATTACTTGCTCGTTACAAAATATCTTGCTATCAAACTACTCTGTTACTTACAATTTCAGCACTTGCAGACATTACGTTGCTGAAAACCACTTGTCATTTCCTTCTGCCCCTCATTGGGTTCGACACGCGTACTTATCGAAAAGAGCTACAATTGATCCCCTATACTTGTGGGTCATCAATGTTGCTATGACTTTGCTATGCTTAATGCTTGTCACTAGCTAGGGCCCGAGTGCCATGATTTCAGATCTGAACCGTTTATGTTTTCACCAATATATTTGTGTTTTAGATCCGATCTTGCAAGTTGTAGCTATGTGTTATGATCCGCATACCCGAGAATAACTGGGATTCTTTTCGGTGATTAGCGTAGTTTGAGGAGTTCATGTATTCATTATGTGTTAATGCTTTGTTAGGGTTCTCTATTAAAAGGAGGCCTTAATATCCCTTAGTTTCCTTATGGACCCCGCTGCCACGTGAGGGTAGGACAAAAGATGTCATGCAAGTTCTTTTCCACAAGCACGTATGACTATTTACCGAATACATGCCTACATTATATTAACGAACTGGATCTAGTTCTGTGTCGCCCTAGGTTATAACTAATACATGATCAATATCATCCAACACATACCCAACATCATCGATCTAGTGCCTATGAGTTTTCACACATTGATACTTACTAAGTTACTACTGTTATTACCGCTGCCACCGTTACTACAAATTACTATTGCTATTTTTACCGTTACTATTGCTGCTACCGTTACCTATCACCAAACGATCATACTACTTTGCTACTTATCACTTTACTGCAGATATTTGTCTTCCAGGTGTGCTTGAATTGACAACTCAGCTGCTAATACTTCCAAGTACTCTTTGGCTCCCCTTGTGTCTAATCAATAAATTTAGGTTGAATACTCTAGCCTCGAAAACTGTTGCGATCCCCTATACTTGTGGGATATCAAGACCTTTTTCTGGCGCCGTTGCCGGGGAAGCATAGCAATATTTGTGAAGTCACTTGGGATTTATATCTGTTTGCCATTATGAAGAATCTTAAGGATGACAGAACTAAAATCTTTCCCTCAACTACGAGGACAGGTAAGGAACTGCCATCTAGCTCTGCACTTGATTCACCATCTGTTTTGAGTCAGCTTGCAACAACACCACATGCTATGGGTCCTACTATGTCACATGTTATTGATGATGCTGCTTCTGTTATGAATATGAATGATGCTATGAATGATACTACTTCTGCTTTGAATGATGTTCATGATGATGCTAGTACTTTGCTTGATACTACTATGCCACTTGGTGATTTTCTTGATGAACAACTTGCTAGGATTAGAGAAGCTGAGAGAGCTAAAATACCTGATGAGCATTGTCTTGATAAAGAATCTGATTTAGCTATTCTTAATTGCAATACTAGAGAAGAGGCTTTGGCTGTTATTGCTGTGATAAAAGAAAAATCTTTAAGGGAGAGGATGAAGTGTGATCCTAAGTTTGCTACCTCGCCCATCTGTTGATCTTGTGTTGATTACTTTGGTAGAGTCCGACCCTTTCTGTGGTACTGAATCTGAAACTGCTGCGGCGCATCTTACTAAATAGATTGATATTTCTACCCTTTTCACTCATGAGGAAAAGATTCGTCATTACTATATTTTGAAGTTATTTCCTTTCTCGCTAAAGGGTGATGCTAAGGCTTGGTACAATATGTTGGGAAACGTAGCATGCAATTTCAAAAAAATTCCTATGCTCACGCAAGATCTATCTAGGAGATGCATAGCAACAAGAGGGGGAGAATGTGTCCATGTACCCTCGTAGACCGAAAGCGGAAGCGTTTGACAACGCGGTTGATGTAGTCGAACTTCTTCTCGTTCCGACCGATCAAGCACCGAACGTACGGCACCTCTGAGTTCTGCACACGTTCAGCTCGATGACGTCCCTCGAACTCTTGATCCAGCAGAGTGTCGAGGGAGAGTTTCGCCAGCACGATAGCGTGGTGATGGTGATGGTAAAGTGATCCACGCAGGGCTTCGCCTAAGCACTACGACAATATGACCGGAAGCGTAAACTGTAGAGGGGGGGGGAACACGGCTAACAGATGTTTGTGTGTCCTCTAGGCGCCCCCTCCCCACATATATATAGGTTGGAGGGGGAAGAGGCAGCTAGGGGGGCGCCCAAGTAGGCCGAGTCCTACTTGGGCTCCCACCCCAATTCTCCCCCCATCCTTGTTTTGGCACTAGGAGAAGGAAGGAGGAGGTGGCGCCCCCCTTTCCTTTCTCCCTTGAGATGGGGAAGGAAAGAGGGCTAGCCCTCCTCCCTTGCCTTCCCTAGGCCTGGCCGGCCTGGTGGAGGGGCGCACCAGCCCCCTGTGGGCTGGTCTGTCCCTCCCTAGGCCCATTAAGCCCATATAGCTTGCCGGGGTTGCCCGGAACCCCTTCCGGTGACCCGATTCATACCCGGTACCCCCGAAACACTTCTGGTGTCCAAATACTATCGTCCTATATATGAATCTTTACCTCTCGACCATTTCAAGACTCCTCGTCATGTTCGTGAGCTCATCTGGGACTCCGAACAACATTTGGTCACCAAATCACATAACTCATATAATACAAATCGTCATCAAACGTTAAGCGTGCGGACCCTACGGGTTTGAGAACTATGTAGACATGACCGAGACACCTCTTCGGTCAATAACCAACAGCGGAACCTGATGCTCATATTGGTTCCTACATATTCTACGAAGATCTTTACCGGTCGTACCACAATGACAACATACATTATTCCCTTTGTCATTGGTATGTTACTTACCCGATATTCTATCATCGGTATCTTCATACCTAGTTCAATCTCGTTACCGGCAAGTCTCTTACTCGTTCCGTAATGCATCATCCTGCAACTAACTCATTAGTCACATTGCTTGCAAGGCTTATCATGATGTGCACTACCGAGAGGGCCCAAAGATACCTCTCCTATACTCGGAGTGACAAATCCTAATCTCAATCTATGCCAACCCAACAAACACCTTCAGAGATACCTGTAGAGCATCTTTATAATCACCCAGTTATGTTGTGACGTTTGATAGCACACAAGGTATTCCTCCGGTATTCGGGAGTTGCATAATCTCATAGTCGAAGGAATATGTATTTGACATGAAGAAAGCAATAGCAATAAAACTTAACGACCAACATGCTAAGCTAATGGATGGGTCTTGCCCATCACATCATTCTCCTAATGATGTGATCCCGTTCATCAAATGACAACACATGTCTATGGCTAGGAAACTTAACCATCTCTGATTAACGAGCTAGTCTAGTAGAGGCTTGATACGTCTCCAACGTATCTCTAATTTTTGATTGTTCCATGCTGTTATATTACCATTCTTGGATGTTTTACAATCATTTTATAGCAACTTTATATCATTTTTTGGGACTAACCTATTAACCCAGTGCCCAGTTCCAGTTACTGTTTTTTGCTTGTTTTTTACATCGCTGGAACTCAATATCAAACAGAGTCCAAACACCATGAAACTTTTTGTGGATTTTTATGGACCAGAAGACCACCAGTATGCCAGAGAAGCACCCGGGGGGTGCCCCGAGGGGTGCACAACCCACTAGGGCGCGCCTGGGGGCCCAGGCGCGCCCAGGTGGGTTGTGCCCACCTCGGTGGCCTCCCGCACCCCCTCTTTGCCCTATAAATCCCAAATATTCCAACATACCAAAACATCAGGTCTGGTACACAGCATAGCATACATGATAGAACCTATGGCTGAGGCATAGGGAATGACTTTCGTTTTCTCTCTATCTTCTGCAGTGGTCGGGCATTGAGTCTGACTCAACTTCACACCTTGTAACACAGGCAAGAACCCTTTCTTTGAGTGATCCATTTTGAACTTCTTCAAAACTTTATCAAGGTATGTGCTTTGTGAAAGTCCAATTAAGCGTCTTGATCTATCTCTATAGATGTTGATGCCCAATATATGATCAGCTTCTCCGGGGTCTTTCATTGAAAAACTTTTATTCAAGTATCCTTTTATGCTATCCAGAAATTCTATATCATTCCAATCAACAATATGTCATCCACATATAATATTAGAAATGCTACATAGATCCCACTCACTTTCTTGTAAATACAGGCTTCTCCAAAAGTCTGTATAAAACCATATGCTTTGATCACCTCATCAAAGTGTATATTCCAACTCCGAGATGCTTGCACCCGTCCATAAAAGGATCGCTAGAGCTTGCACACTTTGTTAGCACCTTTAGGATTGACAAAACCTTCTGGTTGCATCATATACAACCCTTCTTTAAGAAATCCATTAAGGAATGCAGTTTTGATGTCCATTTGCCAGATTTCATAATCATAAAATGCGGCAATTGCTAACATGATTCGGACAGACTTAAGCATCGCTATGAGTGAGAAGGTCTCATTGTAGTCAACTCCTTGAACTTGTCGAAAACCTTTTGCAAAAAGTTGAGCTTTGTATACAATAACATTACCATCAGCGTTAGTCTTCTTCTTGAAGATCCATTTATTCTCTATGGCTTGCCAATCATCAAGAAAGTCAACCATAGATCCCATCTCAGATTTCATGGTCTCAAGCCATTTTGCGGAATCTAGGCTCATCATCGCTTCCTCATAGTTCGTAGGTCGTCATGGTCTGGTAACATGACTTCTAGAACAGGATTACCATACCACTCTGGTGCAGAATGTGCTCTGGTTGACCTATGAGGTTCGGTAGTAACTTGATCCGAAGTTCCATGATCATTATCATTAGCTTCCTCACTAGTTGGTGTAGGCATCACGGGAACGGTTTTCTGTGATGAGCTACTTTCCAATTTGAGCGAAGGTACAATTACCTCATAAAGTTCTATTTTCCTCCCGCTCACTTCTTTTGAGAGAAACTCCTTCTCTAGAAAGGATCCATTCTTAGCGACAAAGATCTTGCCTTCGGATCTGTGATAGAAGGTGTACCCAACAGTTTCTTTTGGGTATCCTATGAAGACGGACTTTTCTGATTTGGGTTTGAGCTTATCAGGTTGAAGCTTTTCAGATAAGCATCGCAACCCCAAACTTTAAGAAACGACAACTTTGGTTTCTTGCCAAACCACAGTTCATATGGTGTCATCTCAACGGATTTAGATGGTGCCCTATTTAAAGTGAATGCAGCTGTCTCTAATGCATAACCCCAAAACGATAGTGGTAAATCGGTAAGAGACATCATAGATTCACTACAAAAAAGACACATCTGTGACATTTTGGGCCGAATGAAAATCTTTTCTGTCATACTTATGACACTTCTATGACGATAATTGTGACAAAACCCGGTATCATCATAGATGTGGTGGGGTCCTATTTCTATGACAAAAAATCATGACAGAAAATGGGCTTTTCGTCCTGGGCGGGCCGGAGACGCAGCTGCATGACATTCTTTGGGCCGTCCATGACGGAAAAAACCGTGGTAGAAGAGGGGGCGAGGAAAATATCAGGGTGTTCCCGGTTACGGTGCGTGGTCGGGGCCGAGCGATGCACGTTTCTCTCGTACACGCACGCGCGTGGGTGCGAGGCGTTGGGCTCTAACTGAACCCGAGCGAGGCATTGGGCTCTAACTAAACCCGAGCAATTGCACTGCAGGCTACACGTTACTGAATCCGAGCGATCGATCGATGGCTGTTAACTGAACCTGATCGAGCGATACCTTCGCTACTGCTGCTAACTGAAGTCGATCGATGCTGCCTCTCGATGAACAGTGAGCGTTGCTGGGGGGCTTGGATGAACATTTCCTAGTGGGGATGGATGAACAGGACCCCGTGGCGTTGCCTCTGGATGAACAGTGAGTGTTGCTAGGGGGTTTGGATGAATAGTTCCCGATGGGGGTGGAAGAACAGGACCCCGATCTTTCGAGTCGGTTGGGGCGGGATGAATAGGACCCTGTGGAGGGCAGGATGTACAGGACCACCCCATGGAGGGTAGGATGAACAGTAGACGGTGGAGGGCTGGATGAACAGTAGCTCGTGGAGGGGTGGTTGAACAGGAGCCCGTGGAGAGGGCCGGTTCAACAGTAGCCGGTGGAGTAGCACGCGGTGGAGGCTGGATGAACAGGAGCCCGTGGATGAACAGTCGCAGGTGGAGGCTGGAGGAGGTCGACGGTGGATGAACAGTAGCCCGTGGAGGCTGGAGGGGGTCGACGGTGGAGATGAATAGTATCCTGTGCAGTCCTGTTTTGCGGTACGCCACACCCCTCCCGATGAACAGGACCCCCATTTTGACCATAGCGCTCCAACACAAGTCCGTTTCCTCCGTTTTGCGGTACGCCACACCCCTCCCGATCAACAGGACCCACGTCCCGACCGTAGGAGGTCTGTTTCCTCCGTTTTGTGGTACGCCAGACCCCTCCCGATGAACAGGATCCCGTTCCGAACATGGCCGGTCAAACACAAGGCCGTTTCCTCCGTTCTGCGGTATGCCAGGCCTTGTTCCCATCGGCTGTTCCGTCCAAGCCCTCCCGATGAACACGACGACGCATTCTGTTCTGACCCAGCCGATTGGATCCCCATCAACATGACGACGACGATGTTTCTCCGTTCCGACCCAGCCATGTACACGAGCCCTGTCCGTACGTATGCGCGAGTAGGCATTGGAGACACTGCCCGTATGTACGTACATGGCCGTATTTTCTTTCTTGCACACTGGCCACTGTACGTACGTGTACATGCTACGTGCGCGCCTCTACTACGACACGTGCGCGCCTCTACATCGACCAGTATGTATGTACATGTTCGCGACCAGAATGACAACGCTACGTACGCTTCGACCAGCTGTGTCCCGACTGTCAGGCACTTCCTTGCGTGCGAAGATGTAGCTGGTGGGTCCCAGCAGTCACGGGGGATCATTTTTTTGCCCGGATGCACTTCCTTGAGTGCGAAGATGTAGCTGGTGGGTCCCAGCAGTCAGGGGGAAACATTTTTTTCGCAAAATACGGTGGCCCGTCTGGTGGGTCCCCGCTGTCAGGTGGAGGAATAATTATTTTGCACGTAATAAGGAGGCACTTCCTTGTTGCGGCCGTGGACCCAACTGTTAGCCTCTCCACATACAGTCCACGTCCGATGGAAGCCGTTCCTTGACCATGTTGACCATGCCGCACCGAGAGCACCAGGGAGGTGGACGACGGTGAGGCCTAGGAAGAGGACAACGCGGAGCCGGGGAAGACGCGTTAGTGGAAGCCCGCGCGAAGAGGAGTACGAGGGTTCACTGGTTCGGCCGCGGTGTGAGGCTGCCGTCGCCGCAGGGCCTGGCCAGCGGTGGGAATAGTAGGGGGCGGTGAGGCCTGCGCGGTAGCACTGCTGGCCACGGGAGGCAGGAGCATGCGGCACGACCGGAGCTGCTTTGGGCGGCTGGAGCAACAAGACCAGAGGTTGAAGAAGCACTACGGACGTTGGATGGACATTGTACGGTCACTGGAGCTAGAATCGTTCATATTGACTAAGTTGACAAAGCACTCCGTCCCCGTCAACTTAGTAGGCCCACAAGTCAGCCTCCCACCAAGGGGGGTCCCAACCAACAGGGGGAGTATTTAATTTTTTTTGTGCGTAATAAGGAGGCATTTCCGGTGGGTCCGAGCTGACAGCAGGGGAACGTTTTTTACGCAATACGGTGGCCCGTCCGGTGGGTCCCAGCAGTCAGGGGGCAAATGTTTTTTTTGCAAAATGCGGTGGCCCGTCCGGTGGGTCCCTGCTATCAGGTGGAGGAATCATTATTTTCCGCGTAATAAGGAGGCACTTCCTTGCTGCCGTCGTGGACCCAGCGGTCAGCCACTCCACATACAGTCCATGTCCGATGGAAGCCGTTCCTTGACCACATTGACCACGCCGCGCCGAGAGCACCAGGGCGGTGGGCGACAGCGAGGCCTAGGAAGGGGACGACGCGGAGCCAGGGAAGACGCGATAGTGGAAGCCCGTGCAGAGAGGAGTACGAGGGTTCACTAGTTCGGCAGTGGTGTGAGGCTGCCGTCGCCGCGGAATAAGAGGGGGTGTGGGTGAGTAGAGGGATGGCCTGGCCAGCAGTAGGAGTAGTAGGGGGCGGTGAGGCCTCCGCGTCATCACAGCCGGCCACGGGAGGCGGGAGCACGCGACACGACCGGCGCTGCTTTGGGCGGCTGGAGCAAGAAGACCAAAGGTTTAAGAAGCACTACGGCCATTGGATGGACATCGTATGGTCACTGTAGCTAGAATTGTTCATACTGACTAAGTTGACAAAGCCCTTGGTACGCGTCAACTTAGTAGGCCCACAGGTCAGGTTCCGAAACGGTGCGCCCCAAATGTTAGGGGGAGGAATCATTTTTTGGGCGGGTGAAGCTAGAATATCCGAGATTGAAGAAGAAGCGCAGCATCCATTGGATGGACATCCAATGGCCACTGCTGCTAGAACCGTGTGTTGACTATAATAAGTTGACAAAGCCTTGCATACGCGTCAACTTCTTTTTTTAGGGGACGCGTCAACTTAGTAGGCCCACAAGTGTGTGGGAGAGAACTTATAGCCCATTTGCGATTTGTAAGAATGTACAACCCATTTTTGAATTCTAATGGAATTTACTACAGCCCATTTATAGTTTGTTAAAAGTACAACCCATTTTCAAGCTAGGACAACGATTAATAATTTCAACCAACCGTTCAAGACAGAATTCAATAAAATTTCCCACATTTTGATGGGATCCGAAATATTTTTATCCCAAAATCTCTAGTTAGATTAAATATAAATTTGTATTACATAAAAATCTAATGAAACATTGCGCGTGCAACAATTAAAAATTAAGATTTTCAAAATACATAAATAATATTTTATAAGTTTATTCTGTGCTTGGTGCATTTTTTATAGTTATTGCCCAGTTTTTATAATTACATCCCATTTATTATTTTTTAAAGCCCATTTTCCTGTTAAGCCTAATGCATCCCTCCTAGGAAAGATTTGCAGCCCAGCGGGGCGGAGAATAACAAGTTGACCTTGCCTGGGTATTCCTCAAAAAAAACGTATAGCTAGGCTAGCCATTTTCATCTTGAAAAAAAATTAATATCTGGGTTGGATATCTGTCCTGGGCTAGACAAGCCACAACCTGCCTAGTTAATACCCTGCTCTCCTCTGAACAACAACGAAAACATCGCCAAGAAAAACTCTGCAGTGCTCACGCCTCAAAAACACAAATACTGCTCGAGCTGCTTGGTCCCAGCTTTCGGCCGCCCCTTGTGCAATTCTCTTGTTTATTGACTACATAGGTTGACAATGGTGTGCGACCGTGATGCCAGGAAACTAGGAGGAAGCAAAAAATGTAGTTGTACAAAATAAGGTGGCACTTGCGTACGTACGGCTATGGCCCTAGTGGGTCCCTACTGTCAACCAGTCAAAATAAAGTCATCTCCTGAATCCTCATGTTCATTGACCATGTTAACAATGCTCGGCGCCACGGTGAGCGCAACAACTCGAAGGACGATGGAGAGGGCCTCGCGGGCCCTACGGATGGTCCGATACAGCGCCCGCTGCTCATTCAGGAAGCCAGGATCATCGGACACCTAGGAGCACCTTCGAGAGACTGAGACGGCATGAAACGGTAAGGCCGCGCTTGGGAGCTCTGGTTTATTTCACAACTGTATTAAGATACAAGTGTAATTTACTCGTCATCGGAAACAATGCTTAAAATACAGGCGTAATGAAATCGAGGGCCTGAGGTCTGTAAGTAAAACCGGTGGGTTACGCGTGTAATTTGAGAGACCGGTGTATATTTTACTAGTCGAAATCGACCAACCAAGCGCTTCGCCCGAGACCATCTGCTTTTATTTACAAGCGTCAGTTTTACAAGCAGTTTTGGTTGGAAAACGACGATCCAATCATAGCCTAAGATGATGAGTTTGTCGGAAGATCATATGGTTTCACATCTAACCTACCCGACTTGTCGTATAATCTATGAATGAAACATAAGACGATGAACTTCTTAAGCACAGAAACAATACAAGATGATGATCTTCCTAACAAGAAAATCACTGGCATTAGATCGATATGCAAAACAATACGAAGCATTATTCTCAGGAGGCACGGTGAACAGCTCATGATGCTGCATGCCACAACATTCCAAGCTCAACTTTGCAATCAAACACAAGGCCTGGCATTACATAGACAATATTCATATCTTACATAAGTCAACATTCACGTGACTATGCATCTCAGCAGAGTAAATATTTACTTCTGAACTGAAGACAGGAATAGGAAAAAACGATCGATGTTGCTCATAGCAAAGGGCGTCCCACTCAAAAATATCAAATGCATGTCTTCTGGCTAACATCAATCAGCAAAAATTGACAAGGTTTTCCAATTCCAATATATTAAACTAATGTCAACTTTGACAAGCTTTTCCCATTCAAAATATGTAATGCCTATGATTGTGGTACGGGCAGGGTTTGTCATCAGTGTGTCATCTGATAGTCCGGTGGCTCAAGGTGACGGCGAATGATTAGAGAACCATTCGATGTATTGTGCATGATGAAGTATTATTATGGAGGACACGAACCATCTGAATATTTTGTGTAGTTCCACTAAAATCAAGCTCAGAATCCCTATGGATTTCGTATTTATATGCTGCCAGAAAACAAAGACACATCAGCACACACATGAATATTGGCCCCAGTGTCAACCCACCAATCGGTGGACTAACAAACTGAAAGTATGGTAAACAGATTACCATACCCAGATGCCCCATCATTGTTGCATAGAGTGACATTGATAGACTTGGAGTCCTGTCCTGGCTTCTTGGTACTTGTTTGGGCATTTGTTTGCCCAGTGTTCCTCCGAACCACAAGTAAAGCAGCCATCTCTCCTTTTGTCTTTCTTCTTACCCTTCTTAATGGCCGACGCTGGCAGCACCATTCAAACATATAGTCCGGTGGCTCAAGGTGACGACGAATGATTAGAGAACCATTTGATGTATTGTGCATGATGAAGTATTATGGAGCACACAAACCATCTGGACATTTTGTGCAGTTCCACTAAAATCAAGCCGAGCATCCCTGTGGATATCATATTTATATGCTGCAAGAAAACAAAGACAAAGCAGCACACACATGAATATTGGCCCCAGTGTCAACCCACCAATCGGTGGACTAACAAACTGAAAGTACGGTAAACAGATTACCATACCCAGATGCCCCATCATTGTTGCTTAGAATGACATTGACATATTTGGAGTCCTGTCCTAGCTTCCTATACTTGTTTGGGCACTTTTTGCCCAGTGCACTCCACGTGTTGTAGAGTTTCCTATGTGCTCTCTGCAGACTAGTCATGTCACCAGCATCTACTAATACTCTATAAAGCTTCTCAATCATTCCTTGTGTAATGTAGCGCAAATAGTGACTGCTTCTTTCTTCAAAGTGGTAAGACCAACTGGACCTACTAATGCAGCAGTTTGCCTTGGACACATTGGATCCTTTTGTGCAGTTCAACTAAAATCAAAGTCAGAATAAAACCGAGCTTTAATTTTGATATCCCCGTAAGCAACAAAAGGTATAAGGGTTGTTTCGTTCACCGGCGATCCACAATGACTCTTGCATGCTCAGAACGCGACGCCTAACCGGCTGAAGGATTCACAGTCCTCAAGTGTAACAAGTCTTCAGGTCACGCGGACAGAAAGACTTCAGTGATGCCTAACACTCTTTGGCTCTCGGTGTTTGGGCTTTGTCCTCACAAGGATTTCTCTCTCTCAAAAGCTTTGGAGGTGGGTTGCTCTCAAACGACAAAAGCCGTGCACTAACTCTGAGCAACCACCAATTTATGGTGTAGGGGGTGGGCTATTTATAGCCACTAGGCAACCCGACCTGATTTGTCTGAAATGACCGTGGGTCACTAAGGAACTGACACGTGTTCCAACGGTCAGATTTCAAACACATGCGGCAGCTTGACTTGGGCTACAAGTAAAGCTGACGCATCCAGCTCTGGATAAGATTTGCTCTCATTGTCTTCGCTTGAAGATATAGGATTTGGTTGAGCATCACTTCAGTCACTCTGACTTTGTTCACTGGGACCCCACTTAACAGTACGGTGGTTCCTATGACTGAACAAAGAAGAAAAGGAAATAACGAAACAACTAAGTCTTCGCGCTCCATAGTCTTCACGCGATGTCTACTCATGTCATAGTCTTCAATGTGAATATCTTCACATACCACCATTGTCTTCAATGTCTTCATACATTTTTAGGGGTCATCTCCGATAGGTAAACCGAATCAATGAGGGACTACTACCTGTGTTATCCTGCAATTCTCACAAACACATTAGTGTTGGGGAACGTAGTAATTTCAAAAATTTCCCTACACACACACAGGATCAAGGTGATGCATAGCAACGAGAGGGTAGAGTGTGTCCACGTACCCTCGTACACCGAAAGCGGAAGCGTTAGCACAACGCGGTTGATGTAGTCATACGTCTTCACGATCTCACTGATCAAGTACCGAACGCACGACACCTCCGAGTTCAGCACACGTTCAGCTCGATGACGTCCCTCGAACATTGATCCAGCCGAGCTTTGAGGGAGAGTTCCGTCAGCACGACGGCGTGGTGACGATGATGATGTTCTACCGATGCAGGGCTTCTCCTAAGCACTGCTACGATATTATCAAGGTGGATTATGGTGGAGGGGGGCACCGCACACGGCTAAGAGATCAAGAGATCAATTGTTGTGTCTATGGGGTGCCCCTGCCCCCGTATATAAAGGAGCGAGGGAGAGGCCGGCCCTAGAGGAGGCGCGCCAAGTGTGGGGAGTCCTACTAGGACTCCCAAGTCCTAGTAGGATTCCCCTTTCCTTTCCGGAGTAGGTGAGAAGGAAAGAGGGGGAGAGGGAGAAGGAAAAGGGGGCGACACCCCTTGTCCAATTCGGACCAGAGGGGGGCGCGCGCCTCCTTCCTTTTGGCCTATCTCCTCTATTCCCGTATGGCCCAATAAGGCCCAATACTTCTCCCGGTGAATTCCCGTAACTCCCCGGTACTCCAAAAATACCCGAATCACTCGGAACCTTTCTGATGTTCGAATATAATCGTCCAATATATCGATCTTTAAGTCTCGACCATTTCAAGACTCCTCGTCATGTCCCCGATCTCATCCAGGACTCTGAACTACCTTCGGTACATCAAATCACATAAACTCATAATACAATCGTCACCAAAACTTTAAGCGTGCGGACCCTACGGGTTCGAGAACTATGTAGACATGACCGAGACACGTCTCCGGCCAATAACCAATAGCGGAACCTGGATGCTCATATTGGCTCCCACACATTCTACGAAGATCTTTATCGGTCAAACCGCATAACAACATACGTTGTTCCCTTTGTCATCGGTATGTTACTTGCCCGAGATTCGATCGTCGGTATCTCAATACCTAGTTCAATCTCGTTACCGGCAAGTCTCTTTACTCGTTCTGTAATACATCATCTTGCAACTAACTCATTAGTCACATTGCTTGCAAGGCTTATAGTGATGTGCATTACCGAGAGGGCCCAGAGATACCTCTCTGACAATCGGAGTGACAAATCCTAATCTCGAAATATGCCAACCCAACAAGTACCTTTGGAGACACCTGTAGAGCACCTTTATAATCACCCAGTTACGTTGTGACGTTTGGTAGCACACAAAGTGTTCCTCCGGTAAACGAGAGTTGCATAATCTCATAGTCATAGAAACATGTATAAGTCATGAAGAAAGCAATAGCAGAATACTAAATGATCAAGGGCTAAGCTAACGGAATCGGTCAAGTCAATCACATCATTCTCCTAATGATGTGATCCCTTTAATCAAATGACAACTCATGTCTATGGTTAGGAAACTTAACCATCTTTGATTAACGAGCTAGTCAAGTAGAGGCATACTAGTGACACTATGTTTGTCTATGTATTCACGCATGTATTATGCTTCCGGTTAATACAATTCTAGCATGAATAATAAACATTTACCATGAAATAAGGAAATAAATAATAACTTTATTATTGCCTCTAGGGCATATTTCCTTCAGTCTCCCACTTGCACTATAGTCAATAATCTAGTTCACATCGCCATGTGATTTAACATTAATAGTTCACATCTTTATGTGGTTAACACCCATAGTTCACATCGATATGTGACCAACACCCAAAGGGTTTACTAGAGTCAGTAATCTAGTTCACATCGCTATGTGATTAACACCCAAAGAGTACAAAGGTGTGATCATGTTTTGCTTGTGAGATAATTTTAGTCAACAGGTCTGTCACATTCAGATCTGTAAGTATTTTGCAAATTTCTATGTCTACAATGCTCTACACGGAGCTACTCTAGCTAATAGCTCCCACTTTCAATATGTATCTAGACCGAGACTTAGAGTCATCCAGATCGGTGTCAAAGCTTGCATCGACGTAACTCTTTACGACAAACTCTTTATCGCCTCCATAACTGAGAAATATTTCCTTATTCCACTAAGGATATTTTTTGACCGATGTCCAGTGATCTACTCCTAGATCACTATTGTACCCTCTTGCCAAACTCTTGGTGACGTACACAATAGGTCTGGTACACAGCATAGCATACTTTATAGAACCTATGACTGTGGCATAGGGAATGCCTTTTCATTCTCTTTCTATTTTCTGATGTGGTCGGGTTTTGAGTCTTACTCAATTTCATACCTTGTAACACAGGCAAGAACTCTTTCTTTGACTGTTCCATTTTGAACTACTTCAAAATCTTGTCAAGGTATGTACTCATTGAAAAACTTATCAAGCGTCTTGATCTATCTCTATAGATCTTGATGCTCAATATGTAAGCAGCTTCACCGAGGTCTTTCTTTGAAAAAACTCCTTTCAAATACTCCTTTATGCTTTCCAGAAAATTCTACATTATTTACGATCAACAGTATGTCATTCACATATATACTTATCAGAAATGTTGTAGTGTTCCCACTCACTTTCTTGTAAATACAGGCTTCACCGCAAGTCTGTATAAAACTATATGCTTAGATCAACTCATCAAAGTGTACATTCCAACTCCGAGATGCTTGCACCAGTCCATAGATGGATCACTAGAGCTTGCACATTTTGTTAGCATCTTTAGGATCGATAAAACCTTCTGGTTTCATCATATACAACTCTTCTTTAAGAAATCCATTAAGGAATATAGTTTTGACATCCATTTGCTAGATTTCATAAAATGTGGCAATTTGCTAACATGATTCAGACAGACTTAAGCATCGCTACGGGTGAGAAGATCTCATCATAGTCAACTCCTTGAACTTTGTCAAAAAGCTTTTTCGACAAGTCTAGCTTTGTAGATAGTAACACTACTATCAGCGTCCGTCTTCCTCTTGAAGATCCATTTATTTTCTATGGCTTGCCGATCATCGGGCAAGTCAACCAAAGTCCACACTTTGTTCTCATACATGGATCCCATCTCAGATTTCACGGCCTCAAGCCATTTTGTGAAATCTGGGCTCATCAACGCTTCCTCATAGTTCATAGGTTCGCCATGGTCAAGTAACATGACCTCCAGAACAGGATTACCGTACCACACTGGTGCGGATCTCACTCTGTTTGACCTACGAGGTTCGGTAGTAACTTGATCTGAAGTTACATGATCAACATCATTAGCTTCCTCACTAATTGGTGTAGGAGTCACAGGAACAGATTTCTGTGATGAACTACTTTCCAATAAGGGAGCAGGTACAGTTACCTCATCAAGTTCTACTTTCCTCCCACTTACTTCTTTCGAGAGAAACTCCTTCTCTAGAAAGGATCCATTCTTAGCAACGAATATCTTGCCTTCGGATCTGTGATAGAAGGTGTACCCAACAGTAACTTTTGGGTATCCTATGAAGACACATTTCTCCGATTTGGGTTTGAGCTTATCAGGATGAAACTTTTTCACATAAGCATCGCAACCCCAAACTGTAAGAAACGACAACTTTGGTTTCTTGCCAAACCACAATTCATACGGTGTTGTCTCAACGGATTTATATGGTGCCCTTTTTAACGTGAATGTAGCTGTCTCTAATGCATAACCCCAAAACGATAGTGGTAAATCGGTAAGAAATATCATAGATTACACTATATCCAATAAAGTACGGTTATGACGTTCGGACACACCATTATGCAGTGGTGTTCCAGGTGGCATGAGTTTGTGAAACAATTCCACATTGTTTTAATTGAAGGCCAAACTCGTAACTCAAATATTTGTCTCTGCGATCAGATCGTAGAAACTATATTTTTTGTTACGATGATTCTCTACTTCACTCTGAAATTCTTTGAACTTTTCAAATGTTTCAGACTTATGTTTCATCAAGTATATATACCCATATCTGCTCAAATCATCTGTGAAAGTGAGAAAATAACGATACCCGCCGCGTGCTTCAACACTCTTCGGATTGCATACATCAATATGTATTATTTCCAATAAGTCAGTTGCTCGCTCAATTGTTCCGGAGAACGGAGTCTTAGTCATCTTGCCCATGAGGCATGGTTCGCAAGCATCAAGTGATCCATAATCAAGTGATTCCAAAAGCCCATCAACATGGAGTTTCTTCATGCGCTTTACACCCATATGACCTAAATGGCAGTGCCACAAATAATTTGCACTATCATTATTAACTTTGCATCTTTTGGCTTCAATATTATGAATACGTGTATCACTACGATCGAGATCCAACAAACTATTTTCATTGGGTGTATGACCATTGAAGGTTTTATTCATGTAAACAGAACAACAATTATTCTCTGACTTTAAATGAATAACCATATTGCAATAAACATAATCAAATCATATTCATGCTCAACGCAAACACCAAATAACACTTATTTAAGTTCAACACTAATCTCGAAAGTATAGGGAGTGTGCGATGATTGTCATATCAATCTTGGAACCACTTCCAACACACATCATCACTTCACCCTTAACTAGTCTCTATTCATTCTGCAACTCCCGTTTTGAGTTACTACTCTTAGCAACCGAACTAGTATCAAATACTGAGGGGTTGCGATAAACACTAGTAAAGTACACATCAATAACATGTATATCAAATATACCTTTGTTTACTTTGCCATCCTTCTTGTCCGCCAAATACTTGGGGTAGTTCCGCTTCCAGTGACCAGTCCCTTTGCAGTAGAAGCACTTAGTCTCAGGCTTAGGTCCAGACTTGGGCTTCTTCACTCGAGCAGCAACTTGCTTGCCGTTCTTCTTGAGGTTCCCCTTCTTCCCTTTGCCCCTTTTCTTGAAACTAGTGGTCTTGTCAACCATCAACACTTGATGTTTTTCTTGATTTCTACCTTCATCGATTTCAGCATCACGAAGAGCTTGGGAATCGTTTCTGTTATCCCTTGCATATTATAGTTCATCACGAAGTTCTAGTAACTTGGTGATAGTGACTAGAGAATTTTGTCAATCACTATCTTATCTGGAAGATTAATTCCCACTTGATTCAAGTGATTGTAGTACTGAGACATTCTGAGCACATGCTCACTAGCTGAGCAATTCTCCTCCATCTTGTAGGCAAAGTACTTATAAAAGGTCTCATACCTTTTGACATGGGCATGAGTCTGAAATACTAATTTCAAATCTTGGAACATCTCATATGCTCCATGGCGTTCAAAACGTCTTTAAAGCCCCGATTCTTAGCCGTAAAGCATGGTGCACTAAACTATCAAGTAGTCATCATATCGAGTTTTTCCAAACATTCATAGCGTCTGCATATGCTCCTGCAATAGGTCCATCACCTAGCGGTGCATCAAGGACATAATTCTTCTGTGCAGCAATGAGGATAATCCTCAGATCACGGACCAAGTCCGCATCATTGCTACTAACATCTACAACATAGTTATGCAAATACTATCAGGACTAAGTTCATGATAAATTAAAGTTCAATTAATCATATTACTTAAGAACTCCCACTTAGATAGACATCCCTCTAGTCATCTAAATGATCATGTGATCCAAATCAACTAAACCATGTCCGATCATCACGTGAGATGGAGTAGTTTTCAATGGTGAACATCACTATGTTGATCATATCTACTATATGATTCACGCTCGACCTTTCGGTCTCAGTGTTTCGAGGCCATATCTGCATATGCTAGGCTTGTCAAGTTTAACCTGAGTATTCCGTGTGTGCAACTGTTTTGCACCCGTTGTATTTGAACATAGAGCCTATCACACCCGATCATCACGTGGTGTCTCAGCACGAAGAACTTTCGCAACGGTGCATACTCAGGGAGAACACTTATACCTTGGAATTTAGTGAGAGATCATCTTATAATGCTACCGTCGATCTAAGCAAAATAAGATGCATAAAAGATAAACATCACATGCAATCAATATAAGTGATATCATATGGCCATCATCATCTCGTGCTTGTGATCTCCATCTCCGAAGCACCGTCATGATCACCATCGTCACCGGCGCGACACCTTGATCTCCATCGTAGCATCGTTGTCGTCTCGCCAACTTATGCTTCTACGACTATCGCTACCGCTTAGTGATAAAGTAAAGCATTACAGGGCGATTGCATTGCATACAATAAAGCGACAACCATATGGCTCCTACCAGTTGCCGATAACTCGGTTACAAAACATGATCATCTCATACAATAAAATTTAGCATCATGCCTTGACCATATCACATCACAACATGCCCTGCAAAAACAAGTTAGACGTCCTCTACTTTTGTTGTTGCAAGTTTTACATGGCTGCTACGGGCTGAGCAAGAACCATTCTTACCTACGCATCAAAACCACAACGATAGTTCGTCAAGTTAGTGCTGGTTTAACCTTCTCAAGGAACGGGCGTAGCCACACTCGGTTCAACTAAAGATGGAGAAACTGACACCCGCCAGCCACCTGTGTGCAAAGCACGTCGGTAGAACCAGTCTCGCGTAAGCGTACGCGTAATGTCGGTCCGGGCCGCTTCATCCAACAATACTGTCGAACCAAAGTATGACATGCTGGTAAGCAGTATGACTTGTATCGCCCACAACTCACTTGTGTTCACTACAAAAAAAGACACATCCATGACATTTTGGGCCGAACAATTTTTTTTTCTGTCATACATATGACACTTCTATGACGATAATTGTGACAAAACCTGGTATCATCATATATGTGGTGGGCTCCTACTTCTATGACAAAAAATCATGATAGAAAATGGCCTTTTCGGCCTGGGCGGGCCGGAGACGCAGCTGCATGACATTCTTTGGGCCGTCCATGACGGAAAAAACCGTGGTAGAAGCGAGGGGGAGGAAAATTTCGGGGAGTTCCCGGTTACGGTGGGAGGTCGGGGGCGAGCGATGCGCGTTTCTCTCGTACACGTACGCGCGTGTGTGCGAGGCATTGGCCCTAACTGAACCCGAGCGAGGCGTTGGGCTCTAACTGAACCCGAGCGATTGCACTGCAGGCTACGCATTACTGAACCCGAGCGACCGATGGCTGTTAACTAAACCCGATCGAGCGATTCCTTCGCTACTGCTGCTAACTGAAGCCGATCGATTGGATGAACAGTGAGCGTTGCGGGGGGGGTGGATGAACAGTGAGTGGTGGCGTTGCCTCTGGATGAACAGGACCTCGTGGTGTGGTGGAGGGCTGGATGAATAGTAGACAATGGAGGGATGCTCATGGAGGGGTGGTTGAACAGGACTCCGTGGTGTGGAGGGCTGGATGAACAGTATATGTTGGAGGGGTGCCCTCGGAGGGGTGGTTGAACAGTAGCCGGTGGAGTAGCGCGCGGTGGAGGCTGGATGAACAGGAGCCCGTGGAGGCTGGAGGAGGTCGACGATAGCCCGTGGAGGCTGGAGGAGGTCGACGGTGGAGATGAACAGTATCCCGTGGAGTCCTGTTTTGCGGTACGCCACACCCCTCCCGATGAACAGGACCCCCATTTTGACCGTAGGAGGTCCGTTTCGTCCGTTTTGCGGTATGCCACACCCCTCCCGATCAACAGGACCCCCGTTTCGACCGTAGGAGGTCCGTTTCGTCCGTTTTGCGGTACGCCACACCCATCCCGATCAACAGGACCCCCGTTTCGATCGTAGGAGGTCTGTTTCCTCCGTTTTGCGGTACGCCACACCCCTCCCGATCAACAGGACCCCTGTTTCGACCGTAGGAGGTCTGTTTCCTCCATTTTGCGGTACGCCACACTCCTCCTAATCAACAGGACCCCCGTTTCGATGCAAGAGGTCCGTTTCCTCCGTTTTGCGGTACGCCACACCCCTCCCCATGAACACTACGCATTCCGTTACCTCCCCATGAACACGAGGCATTCCGTTGCCTCCCCATGAACACGACGACGATGCCGTTTCTCCGTTCCGACCCAGCCATGTACACGAGCCCTCGCAGTACGTATGCGCGAGTACGCGTTCGAGACCCTGCCCGTATGTACGTACGTGGCCGTATTTTCTTTCTTGCACCCTGGCCGCTGTACGTACGTGTACACAGTACGTGCGCGCCTCTACTACGACACGTACGCGCCTCTACTACGACACGTGTGCGCCTCTACATCGACCAGTATATATGTACGTACACGTTCGCGACTAGAATGACAATGCTACATACGCTTCGACCAGGTGGGTCCCGACTGTCAGGCACTTCCTTGCCTGCAAAGATGTAGCTAGTGGGTCCCAGCAGTCAAGGGGGCGAATCATTTTGTTTTTTTTTTTGCCCGGACGCACTTCCTTGCGTGCGAAGATGTAGCTGGTGGGTCCCAGCAGTCAGGGGGGCGAATCTTTTTTTTGCTCGGACGCACTTCCTTGCGTGCGAAGGTGTAGCTGGTGGGTCCCAGCAGTCAGGGGGAAACGTTTTTTTCATGAAATACGGTGGCCCGTCCGGTGGGTCCCTGCTTTCAGGTGGAGGAATCATTATTTTCCGCGTAATAAGGAGGCACTTCCTTGCTGCCACCATGGACCAAGCTGTCAGCCTCTTCACGTACAGTCCAAGTCCGATGGAAGTCGTTCCTTGACCATGTTGACCACGCCACGCCGAGAGCACCAGGGCGGTGGACGACGGTGAGGCCTAGGAAGGGGACGACGCGGAGCCGGTGAAGACGCGGCAGTGGATGCCCACGCGGAGAGGAGTATGAGGGTTCACTCGTTCGGCTATGGTGTGAGGCTGCCGTCGCCGTAGGGCCTGGCCAGCGGTGGGAATAGTAGGGGGCGGTGAGGCCTCCGCGGTAGCACAGCCGGCCACAGGAGGCAGGAGTAGGCGGCACGACCGGCGCTGCTTTGGGCGGCTGGAGCAAGAAGACCAGAGGTTGAAGAAGCACTACGGCCGTTGGATGGACATCATACAGTCACTGGAGCTAGAATCGTTCATATTGACTAAGTTGACAAAGCCCTCCGTCCCAGTCAACTTAGTAGGCCCACAAGTCAGCCTCCCACCAAGGTGGGTCCCAGCTAGCAGGGGAGTATTCATTTTTTTGTGCGTAATAAGGAGGCACTTCCGGTGGGTCCGAGCTGACAGCGGGGGGAACGTTTTTTCGCGAAATACGGTGGCCCATCCAGTGGGTCCCAGCAGTCAGGGGGGAAACGTTTTTTCACGAAATAAGGTGTCCTGTCCGGTGGGTCCCCGCTGTCAGGTGGAGGAATAATTATTTTGCGCGTAAGAAGGAGGCACTTCCTTGCGGCCGCCATGGACCCAGCTGTCAGCCTCTCCACGTACAGTACTCTTCCGATGGAAGTCGGTCGTTGACCACGTTGACCACGCCGCGCCGAGAGCACCAGGGCGGTGGACGACGGCGAGGCCTAGGAAGGGGACGACGCGGAGCCGGGGAAGACGCAGCAGTGGAAGCCCGCGCGGAGAGGAGTACGAGGGTTCACTGGTTCGGCTGCGGTGTGAGGCTGCCGTCGCCGCAGAATAACAGGGGGTGTGGGTGAGTGGAGGGATGGCCTGGCCAGCGGTGGGAGTAGTATGGGGGCGGTGAGGCCTCCGCGGCAGCACAGCCGGCCACGGGAGGCAGGAGCAGGCGGCACGACCGGCGCTGCTTTGGGCGGCTGGACCAAGAAGACCAGAGGTTGAAGAAGCACTACGGCCGTTGGATGGACATCGTACGGTCACTGAAGCTAGAATCGTTTATATTGACTAAGTTGACAAAGCCCTTGGTACGCTCCAACTTAGTAGGCCCACAGGTCAGCCTCCGAAACGGTGCGCCCCAGATGTCAGGGGGAGGAATCATTTTTTGGGCGGCCGAAGCTAAGAATATCCGAGATTGAAGAAGAAGCACGACATCCGTTGGATAGACATCCAACGGCCACTGCTGCTAGAACCGTGTGTTGACTATAATAAGTTGACAAAGCCTTGCATACGCGTCAACTTATTTTTTTAGGGGACGCGTCACTTAGTAGGCCCACAAGTGTGTGGCAGAGAACTTATAGCCCATTTGCGTTTTGTAAGAATGTACAGCCCATTTTTGAATTCTAATGGAATTTACAACAGCCCATTTACAGTTTGTTAAAAGTACAACCCATTTTCTAGCTAGGACAACGATTAATAATTTCAACCAACCGTTGAAGACAGAATTCAATAAAATTTCCCACATTTTGATGGGATCCGAAATATTTTTATCCCGAAATTTCTAGTCAGATTAAATATAAATTTGTATTACGTAAAAATCCAACGAAACATTGCGCGCGCAACAATGAAAATTTAAGATTTTCAAAATCCATAAATAATATTTTATAAACTAATTTCGTGTTTGGTGCATTTTTTATAGTTACTGCCCAGTTTTTATAATTACATCCCATTTATTATTTTTTAAAGCCCATTTTCCTGTTAAGCCTAATGCATCCCTCCTAGGAAAGATTTGCAGCCCAGCGGGGCGGAGAATAACAAGTTGACCTTGCCTGGGTATTCCTCAAAAAGACGTATAGCTGGGCTAGCCATTTTCATCTTGAAAAAATTAGTATCTGGGCTGGATATCTGGCCTGGGCTAGACGGGCCACAGCCCGCCCAGTTAATACCCTGCTCTCCTCTGAACAACAACGAAATCATCGCCAAGAAAAACTCTGCAGTGCTCACGCCTCAAAAACACAAATACTGCTCGAGCTGCTTGGTCCCAGCTGTCGGCCGCACCTTGTGCAATTCTCTCGTTTATATTGACTACATAGGTTGACAATGGTGTGGGACCGTGATGTCAGGAAACCAGGAGAAAGCAAAAAAAATATAGTTGTACATAATAAGGAGGCACTTGCGTACGTACGGCTATGGCCCTAGTGGGTCCCTAGTGTCATCCAGTCAAAATAAAGTCATCTCCTGAATCCTCATGTTCGTTGACGATGTTAACAATGCTCGGCGCCACGGCGAGCGCAACAACTCGAAGGACAACGGAGAGGGCCTCGCGGGCCCTACGGATGGTCTGATACAGCGCCCGCTGCTCATTCAGGAAGCCAGGATCATCGGACACCTATGAGCACCTTCGAGAAACTGAGACGGCATGAAACGGTAAGGCCGCGCTTGGGAGCTCTGGTTTATTTCAAACCTGTATTAACATACAAGTGTAATTTACTCGTCATCGGAAACAACGCGTAAAATACAGGCGTAATGAAACCGAGGGCCCGAGGTCTGTAAGTAAAACCGGCGGGTTACGCGTGTAATTTGAGAGACCAGTGTATATTTTACGAGCACTGCTATATGGACGACATTACCAGACGATACATGCACGACGTGCGTATCATGCCATCCATGGGCAAGGCTGAAACAGCAGCTAACGGCTGGATTAGCAATCGTCCGAGTGTCGTTCAGCGTTTTTATCGTGTGTGAAGTACTTCCGATATTTTACTAGTCGAAATCGACCAACCAAGCGCCTTCGCCCGAGACCATCTGCTTTAATTTACAAGCGTCAGTTTTACAAGCGGTTTTGGTTGGAAAACGACGATCCAATCACGGCCTAATATCATGAGTTGGTCGGAAGATCATATGGTTTCACGTCTAACCTACCCGACTTGTCGTATAGGCTATGAATGAAACATCAGACGATGAACTTCTTAAGCACGGAAACAACAGAAGAGGATGATCTTCTTAACAAGCAAATCACTGGCATTAGATCGACATGCAAAACAATACGAAGCATTATTCTCAGGAGGCACGGTGAACAGCTCGTGATGCCGCATGCCACAACATTCCAAGCTCAACTTTGCAATCAAACACAAGGCCTGGCATTACATAGACAATATTCAGAACAAACTCTTAACACAGGAATATCTCAGCAGAGTAACTATTTACTTCTAAACTGAACACAGGAATAGGAAAAAACACTCGACGCTGCTCACAGCAAGGGCGTCCCACTCAAAAATATCAAATGCATGTCTTCTGGCTAACATCAATGAGCAAATTTTGACAAGGTTTTCCAATTCCAATATATTAAACTAACGTCTTCTTGCTAACATCAATGATTAAACTTTGACAAGCTTTTCCCATTCAAAATATGTAATGCCTATGATCGTGGAGTCCTGTCGTAGCTTCTTGTACTTGTTTGGGCACTTTTTGCCCAGGGCACTCCACGTGTTGTTAAATTGCCAATGGTCTCTGCAGACTAGTCATGTCACCGGTGTCTAATAATACTCTGTAAAGCTTCTCGGTCATTCCTTCTGTAATGTAGCGCAAACAGTGACTGCTTCTTTCTGCAAAGTGGAACGACCAACTGGACCCAGTAATGCAGCAGTTTGCCTTGGACACATTGGCTCCTTTTGTGCAGTTCAACTAAAATCGAAGTCGGAATAAAACCGAGCTTTAATTTTGATATCCCTGTAAGCAACAATAGGTATAAGGGAAACAATTACTGAGAAATAACGGTTGATGACTTGTACTCCCAGAAGAAAAGCATCTACTGATCTACTTTATCTTAATGGGAAACAAAGCAGGAGAGTAGCAATTCTCCATCAGTGTGATTCATTCATATTGACTGAGACATTATCTTAACAATGCCTTGTTTCAACATGTATAAAGAACGACAAAGCAGAAAAGTACCATTCCTAAAACAATGCAACTGATTCATTTTAACAGAGACATTATCTTAACAATACCTTGGTTAAACATGTAGAAAGAACTACAAAGCAGGATAGTACCATTCCTAACAAGTGTTGCAGTTTTGAACTAAGATTCAGTAGTTAATTAATTCTGAGAGTGGCATTGCTTAATTTTACCAGCGGCATTAGATTAACGAAAAGCATAAACAGTTCCAGGGGAGAGTGGGCGCAACAACAGTATGTGCTTCCATCTACTTATAAAGGGGGTGATGCAGAGTTTGTTGTAACAAAGCAACAAGCATCATGTCTGGGTTGGTCCCATTTTTGTTCACTACTTAATGGGAAAAGACAGCAATACAATAGCTTCAATTCAACATTTATTTAAAACAGTACCAATACAAGTAGCACAACATCTCAAAGCACACTGCACAATCATGTGGATGAAGGCCTGTACTGACCTTTCATGAGACGGACAAGATAAAATACGAATCTGCCAACACGAATAGGAAATCCAATCTCGTTTTGTGCAGTTGCACTGAAATCAAGCAAAGTGTTTCGCGTAGCGAAGCAAAATGTCGCAATAGCAACAAGTTGAATAGATATCCCTGTTTAAACAGAGGCAAAAAAGGAATCAATTACTGGCTAATAAAGGAGGATGAAACATGCGGCCACAAAAATGGTAATCCCGCCAATCCCTAACAAGTGTTGCAGTTTTGAAATAAGATTCAGTAGTTAATTCTGAGAGTGGCATCAATTACTGGCTTATAAAGGGGGTGATGCTGAATTTGTTGTAACAAAGCAACAAGCATCATGTCTGGGTTGGTCCCATTTTTGTTCACTACTTAATGGGAAAAGACAGCAATACAATAGCTTCAATTCAACATTTATTTAAAACAGTACCAAAACAAGTAGCACAACATCTCAAAGCACACTGCACATCATGTGGTTGAGACCAAGATTTGAAACAACTCGCCACGAAGACTGGAAACAAATCTCGATCTCCTTTTGTGCAGTTCCACCAAAATTAAGCAAAGTCACCGGTGTGACATTCAAGTTGAACTGCACAAAACACTCTTAAAACATAAGTGTTTCGAGTAGCGAAGCAAAATGTCGCAATAGCAACAAGTTGAATCGATACCCCTGTTTTAACAGAGGCAAAAAAGGAAACAATTACTTGCCGATAAAGGAGGATGAAACAAACGGTGACAGAAAGAAGCATCTAACTTATCTTGGATGGAAAACAAAGTAGGATAGTAGCATTTCTAAAACGGTTGCATTGATTCATATTAACAGAGACATTCTCTTGAAACAACATTCGTTAAAAAATGTAATTTACTTTTAACAGTGGCATTGCTTCAATTTTCCGGCGGCATTCTTAGATTAACAACAGCAAAATAGCTGTATGGGACATGCCAGCACCATGTGCGTCCACACGTATAAATGGGTGATGCAGAGTATGTAGCCAAGCAGCATATATGCGTTGGTCCCATATTTGTTCTCTTTGAACCTTTTCCTATGTGAGGGCAGCAAATCTAGTCCTGCACAAACTACCCGACCCCCCAGTTTCTTTCCCTTTTCAACAAAGAGATCGGTTCCTTACAGATGTGTGTACTGGGTTACCCCCTTTTTCCCTTTTCGACCTACAAAGCGGCTGGATAGCCAGTCTATACTACTTTCCGCCCCTCCTTTCCTCATTGAACCACGTCCTAGATTCTTGCTCCAGCCCACCGCACCCTTCTTTCCTCTTTGAACCAAGACCTAGATTCGACTACAGATCGAAAAAGATCCACATGCAGCTAGAGCAACGACGGTTTCAAAGAAACTTATACCTTAGGGTCGTCGGGATGTGGCAAGGCGTGCGGCGGGAGGCCGGATCTGCCCACACTACGTACGGCAGCGAGGAAGAAGGGGTCGGTGGCCCTCCCGCACAGGCGCTGGGTGAAAGAGAACAGCGCAGCCGGCAGTGGATTGCCTCCCTCGCCGAAGGCGATAGAGTGAACGCTGCACCTCCTCCCCTTCCCGGTGCGACGGGATACGGACGCCTCCTTCACCAGCTGTGAGGGGGGAGAGAGAGACAAGAGGCCAACGCAGTCTTGTTTAGATCTGGTGAAGAGAGGGTGAGAGACTGTGAATATAGCAAACCCTAGCAAATGAACGCTGAGCCTCCAGCGTGTAACATATATGTAGTGCGGCGAGCGTGTGGAGAGTGCAAACCCTAGCGAACAAGCGCTGAGGCTCCCGCTTATATATATACTACTGTAGTACGGACTGAGCTCCGGTGCCTTCACTGCACCTGCTTTTGGCTGTATGACAGGTGAGCCAGCCACATTTTGGGCCCACCTGTCATAAATCCAAAGGCAGGTGCACTAAGTCAATGAAGCTGCGTCCATATAGTACTCTCGTGTATACGACTAATATATAGTGGAGTGGTTTTCTTATTCTCTCCATAACAATCGTTTTAAATTGTGTAAGTACGAAACGAAACTCTTTATTTAATGTACAGTGAAGAAAACTAGTACTACTTCCGATGAACTAACGATCCACGCCCACGCGTCCTGGTCGCACTTCCTGTCCTTCACGTGTGGTACACTACCCTCCCTTAAGTGAACAACCACACATGCGCCAAATTATCGGAAACGTGTGAGAGTGTGTACAAATAAAGAATTTTAATTTCAATTATCGGAAAGGTTTGAGAGTATTACAAAGTTTGACTTCAGTCAAATCTAATATGCGGAGTAAATAAAAATGGAGGGCTACTACGTCCATCCGGGTTTTTAGTCCACACCATTTTTTAAATCAAAGTTAATAGCTGGACAAATAAAATTACAGGGGAGCTGGAGACAAAGTTGTGAGAAGGCTTAGAAATCAATACAAAACTTATGCTCTTAGTACCAACGTCGATCCTTCTTCGAGGAAACATTTGGTTCATAGCCAATTGTGTGATAAAATTGCACCAACGTGAAAGACGACTGCGTCTCCAACGCAACCAAGGTGAACTGACGAAGGATATCATCTTTGTGCGTAACAAGCAAAGAGCACTGATGGAAGACAGCTTGTTTTTCATTGAAAATCGATCAGCTTCACCAGCCGACGCAACCATGAGGCGCAACCATGAGCATCGATAGGTCATCGTGGTGATGCATCATCCATTTGGCATCAAGTTTGGGTGAGGCACCTATGAAGTTCGACAAATCCTCACTGTGGTCTGTTTCTTCTCAGTAATCAAGCTCGAGGAAGGAAGAACCACGTGGCAGAGGACAGTGAGGCGGAACAACAATGGCCATCCAATTTTGTGCAGTTCCACTAAAATTGAGGAAGACATGCCCGGGTATGGAGACACGCATCGCTGTTTCCAAAAATATAAAAAAGGGTTAGCAACGACATCTCAATTGTCAATAAGAATTAATGAAAAGTACACCAACAAACAGAAGCATCATAATTATCTTGATGGGAACTAAACCAGGATACCCGAGAAAAAAAGCATTTCTTCATTTAACCAGTGATAGTACTACCACCATATGGACAATGACCGCACAACCACCATGTACTTTTTGTCGAAACAACATGTATACCTCCACCGAGGCATAAATCAGGACAACTTTTCGAGTGGCATTTCCTCTATAATAGTACTAGTAGGTGATGTTGGACCAGCCGACGAACCCTAGCTACTATGCATGGGGAGCTGGGGAGTAGTCGCATAGAAGAAAACCCGCACGCAGCGACCTGGGGAGCTGGACCAGTACAAGAAGTTATACCTCAGGTGGGCGAGATGTCGTTTAGGCGGGCGGGCGGGATCTGCCCACACGACGGCAGCGAACAAGGGCGCGGAGGATCTTCGTCCGCGCCAGCGCCGGCTCCGAGAGGACGGTGCGCATCGGCTTCCTCCGTCGCCGACGGCGACAACGTCAACGCTGCACCTCCTCACCTCCCGCAGCGGACGGGATTCGGCCGGATCTGTGACCACCGGTGAGGAGAGAGATAGAGTGGACACTGTCATCTTGTTTTGATATGGAGAGGGTGAGAGAGCGAGACGCGAGAAACTCTATCAAACAAGAGGCTATAATGGAGTAAAAAAATCTCTCCATAGCAGTGGTTTTAAATAGAATACGCGCGTTCCCGGAAAAAAGAAACGAAAACTGGCGGACAATTTTTTAAGGGTCTGTCTAGGACACATCTAGATGTGACATAGTTATGTCACATCTAAGTTGATGTCCACTCTGTTTGTGGTCTATTTTTTTCCTAGTTTTTTTGTTTCTTGTTGCTACATTATATACTTGTGGGAGCTTAGATGTGATATCCTTAAATAACATCTAGATGTGAATTAGACAAACTGATTTTCTAACGTACCAAGAAAGAAAACTCGATCAAAAACACGCCCCCGCTTCCAGGTCGCGAGAGTCGTCGCGCACACACACATAGACATAGACATGCATATCCGTGTTTACGTAAAATTCCATTTCCATCTCCATCTCCAATCATATTTGTCCAACTGGCACATTATTTACGTTGTTAATTATATACGCAGCAATATTAACGTACAACATCTCTTGTTTGCGCACGTCCGGACCGCTGCCACGGCCGGTCCTGACCAACCCGAACCCTCTTCATCACCCGCGCGTGCTTCCCGCCCGAAACGGTCAGTGCCGCATTCATGCCCGGCCAGAGCGGACGCGACCTCTCACTGGCGCCGGCATTGAAGCGGCGCGCCGGCCGAGAGAGCGTCGCCCGCGCCGCTTCCGGGTGCACGCGGCTGCTCCGCGTTCAAAGGTCGCAATAGCCGGCTACAACATGCATGTAAAAAGTTCTTGGGAGTCCGTGCTACAGCTAGCTGTCCTCCCCCAACTCGTCAATCTCTTCCAGTAGTGCTAGTACTCCATGGCGCGATCCATCGACAAGCAGGCGGGAAAGTTATCGTATACTCGGTTTGCGGTGAGTGGCATGCCGAGCGACCGTGTGGGGTCGAGCCGTGGAGGAGGGTGAGACACGAACACGACAGACGTGATTTAAACGTTGGTTTTGCTCGATGGCGCGATCCAACGAAACGAAACGTTGGTTTCTCTCCGTTTCCATTTTTTCTCCGGAAAAACGGAAACTTTCCACTCCATTTTCATTCCTATTCCAAGGTTGCCCCGTTACAACATTCCATCAAATACAAAGGAAAACTAACACGCATGCTGATGCATCTCAATGATTCACAGATCATAGCCAATATTTACTTCACAACTAAAGAAAAAAGTTGTGAGAGCGTGTACGAAAGAAAAACTACTGATGGGGTCACTACGACTTAAACCCTAAACCCTAAACATGATTTAATTTCCTGGCCAGGTAGAACCTGTCGAAGGAAAGACGGCTGGCACCCTCGGATCATACGATGCTTTTGTGCAGTTCCACTAAAATCGACCTGAGCATCCCTGATGGCAAAGATATTGAAGAAGTGTGATTAGAATAATAGTACTGGCACTAGTTCATGAGACATAAACTCATCACAAGTAGAAGCCGGTAGAAGTAGAGAAAGATCGACATGGAGATGGAGCTACGGCAGTGGAGCAAGCCGGCTCCAAAAGGAAGATGGACTACCTGGGACGTCGGGCTGTAGCTAGAAGGGCGGTTGGGACGCGGCATCGGCCCATACCGCGGTGACCCCCGATTGGGACGCACCGACTGTGGGTTTTCTCCCTCGCCGATGTCGACCGCGTCTACGCAGAACATTGTTCCCTTCCCCCAGCTGCGGGATCAGGCCCGTCGTTCTATGCTTGTGAAGAGAGCAACCTAAGCAAGCAGGCTTGTAGCTTAGGCTCCTGCTAGTGTATATATAGTGGTTTTCTTTTTCTCTCCATATCAACCATTTTATATTGCGTACGTGTCATTCAAGAGTGAAATGATGGTTGCTTCTTCCGACTAACTTACTGTGTGATTTGACTGCTCCTTAGTGGCCCCTACACGTACTCCCCCTACGTGTATGCAACAGTCACACGTACACATGGACGCAAAAACGCGCGCGACGCCCTAATGCATGCATGTCCGAGCACACGACGGAACACACACGGTCACGCTCAAGTGCTCAACCTACACGTGCATGCACACACATACTCAGTCAGGGTGAGCTAGTGACCGTATAAACACCGGAAAATATATATATTGAGCGCAATGAGCGTATTATGAAGTCCACTGACCGTATTTTTACAAATATACAGTGACAGACAGTGTATTTATCTCGTTTGAAATTAAGCCATATTAACCGGAGAGGAGGCAGTATGGACTAGCATTACTTTGTTGTGTCCCGTCAACTTGCCGAACGAGGAGAAGGTTGCAGGACGGGAGAAGCTTGCGCGCGGTGGCTCGCAGGACAAGGAGAAACTTTTGACTAATGCAAGCTCTCCCTCGCTCAGGCGGTGGACGTGCAACAGTTAATTCGGTGTCAGATTGCCAGAAGCATACACTATACTACTAGTGCTATTATTGTTCGACTTCCCGAATAGGCGAACAGCCAAGCGCAAAGTTTACTAGTACTACTACTATAGTCTATAAAGGTACGTACTATACTAGTACTAGGAACCGGATGGAGGAGCGTCTGCACTCTTATTATAATTTTAAAATGTGATAAAGCAATCTTCAACACATTTGGTTCTCTTCGAGGGTTCTCGCATGTGATAATGGAAGTTGATTGCATGGAACACTCGCCACAATTCTCGCTTAATTCTGGCTCATATCCTGTTACAAATAGTAGCGCTCGGTAATATTTCCTCTTTTTTGTTATTCAGCATGTAAACAGGTCAGCAAACCTTGCGGCGCATCTTCGTGCGAACCGTGCTTGCTGCACTTTGAATGTGGCCGAGAGCTGGCTTGATGAAACACCTCGCTTCCTACTTCTTTTTTTGCGGGGTACCTCGCTTCCTAGTGACCAGTGTCTTGGCTGATCGTCCTAAGAATGCTTATATATGAATAAAGCTCTCTCATTTACCCGCAAAAAAGATTAAGCCATATTAACCGGAAAGGAGGGAGTGTGGACTAGCACTACTTTTTGGTGTGTCCCGTCAACTCGCAGAACAAGGAGAAGCTTGCAGGACAAGGTGAAGCTCGCTTACGCCTTTTGACTAATGCAACCTACCCTCGGTGGACATGCATCAGTCCATTCGGTGTCAGATTGTCAGAGGCATACACTGTAGTACCCAACATGCGGAGTACCATCATTGTTCGACTTCACGAAGAGGCGAAGAGCCAAATGCAGTAGTACGAGTAGTACTACTACTAGAACTGCATGGTGGAGCATCTGTACTCTTTTTTTATCTCTGATAAAGTACACTTTTATTCCGAAAAAGGGCGGAAAATGGCAGCCCAACATGTAATGAATGATATCGATCAACCAACCATGCTCGAATATATCTTGGCCTCCGTGCGAGCCCGTCTGTGTGTTCTCGCTCCTCGTCTCTCTCAAGGAACGGCGGGTTGGCTCTTTGCCGTCAATTGAGATTAGTTTGCTCACACTCCTGTCCCACATGTCAGTGATATGCCAAGAGGAGGTGCATTGACCGACTGGCCATACGCATACTTGGTTTTGCACCTTCATACTACTCCTCCCTCCGTCATAGTTTACAGGGCACACTTCATTCTGATGCATTTCTCTCAATGCATTTCCACCACCAGAGAGACGTTAGACGTGTTTGGTTTAATGCTCAATTAATTAGGGCGTGGTAACCGCAATCAAGTCCACAATTTTCTCTCCATGTACTGTACTACTACGGAGTGGAGTAAGTGCATGCATGTGTGTATCCGGGGTGGAAGCACTACATGCATGTGTGTACGCATTATTCCCTCTAGTAATAGACGTCGTGCTATAACTACCAATGCTATTTTTCATGCCGATCGCTAGTCGCCTTGGTCCCACAGATTTTTTTCTTTTTTCTGAAGCGCGTTGTATAAACAGTGACGGATGGAGTAGTATGAGCGGATTCAAAGAAGAGCGTATTGATGGTTGCTTATTCAGAGCAACTTACAGTGGGAAAGGTGGGGCTTATGATTTGACTGCTCATTACTCACTATTAATGCGGCGTAACGACCGGGCTGAGTCTCCCATGCGGTTGTGCACTACCCCCTCGGTTCTTAAATATACTCCAGAGTATTTGTCTTTCTAGAGATTTCAACGAGTGACTACTCAAATATTAGTCCTTTTAGAGATTTCAAATGGACTGGCACATACGGATGCATATAGACATATTTTAGAGTGTAGATTCACTCATTTTGCTCTGTATGTAGTCACTTGTTGAAATCTCTAGAAAGACGAATAGAATATTTAGGAATGGAGGGAGTACACATACGAAGCAAAATGAGTGAATCTACACTCTAAAATATGCCCGTTTGAAATTTGTAAAAAGACAAATATTTAGGAACAAACGAGTATAATTTTGTGCATGGCACATGGACCCGGATGATGAAGAGGCTTCTGGCAATGCTATCAAGCTTCCATCATTTGTTTACATAATTGATGTACTATACAAATAATTTTCCAGTGACATTAAATTGTACAATGGTGTGAGCTTTCAGCTTTTGTTTCGCGTCTCTTGCCATCGATGCTCTTTCGGAAACAATAAAAAACTAACTTCCTTGCTAATGCATGTCAATTATTAGCAGACCAGAGCTAATAATTACATCACAACTGAAGACAAAGTTGTGAGATGGTGTTAAATTAAAATTGATCCATGCTTTCATTGCCAGCAACGCCCCCCAGCTTTGTCTAAATCAACAAGGCATGTTGGGAAAAAAGTAGCTGTCTGGAGCATGCAACATTCCGATCATTTTGTGCAGTTCCACTAAAATAGAGCTAAACGTTCCTGTTCCAAAGATATTAAGTGTGATTACGATAATAGAGGACTGCTGATGAAACAATAAACACACAAATACAAGCCGGTCACCTTTGCATTCTCTCTTAAGACTAACTAGTTGGAGAAGATTAGGCTCGGAGTTGGATGAGGAGGATAGAGCAAAACCAATCTCCCTTTGTGCAGTTGCACTGAAATGTAGAGATGTTGCCCATGTGACATTTTAGTACAACTGCACAAAACACTCTTAAGAAAAAAGTGATTTGTGCAGTTCACCAAAAGGTCGCAATTGCAACGAGGTGACATGGATAGCCCTGTTTGCAAAAAAGAGGTAGAAAGGAAACAATTACTGGCCAATAACAGTTGATGACACATGCGACGACAAAAAAGAAGCATATTCCTTGTCCTAAGAGAAGATAACAACATGGTTGTGTTTGTCTAAAACGGTGTGAGGACGAGAATGCAATATAGAAAGTACGCCGGACGAGCTACGATTTGGGCAAAGAACTATGGAAGATCCACATGCAGCGACGTGGGAAGACGGGCAGTGGAGCAAGGCCGGAGGGGATACCTGGAGGTCGTCGGGATGTAACTAGGTGAGTGATACGTCTCCAACGTATCTATAATTTTTGATTGCTCCATGCTATATTATCTACTATTTTGGACTATATTGGGCTTTATTTTCCACTTTTATATTATTTTTGGGACTAACCTATTAACCGGAGGCCCAGCCCAGAATTGCTGTTTTTTTTTGCCTATTTCAGTGTTTCGAAGAAACGGAATATCAAACGGAGTCCAAACGGAATGAAACCGTCGGAACGTGATTTCCTCACCGAATATGACCCAGGAGACTTGGACCCTACGCCAAGGAAGCTTCGAGGTGGGCACGAGGTAGGGGGGCGCGCCCTACCCCCTAGGCATGCCCCCACCCTCGTGGGCCCACCGAAGCTCCACCGGCGTACTTCTTCCTCCTATATATACCTACATACCCCCAAACGATCAGATACGGAGCCAAAGACCTAATTCCACCGCCGCAACTTTCTGTATCCACGAGATCCCATCTTGGGGCCTGTTCCGGAGCTCCGCCGGAGAGGGCCGTCATCACGGAGGGCTTCTACATCATCATAGCCTCTCCGATGAAGTGTGAGTAGTTTACCTCAGACCTTCGGGTCCATAGTTATTAGCTAGATGGCTTCTTATCTCTTTTTGGATCTCAATACAATGTTCTCCCCCTCTCTTGTGGAGATCTATTCGATGTAATATTTTTTTTGTCGTGTGCTTGTTGAGACCGATGAATTGTGCGTTTATGATCAAGTCTATCTATGAATAATATTTGAATCTTCTCTGAATTCTTTTATGTATGATTGGTTATCTTTGCAAGTCTCTTCGAATTATCCGTTTGGTTTGGCCACCTAGATTGGTAGTTCTTGCCATGGGAGAAGTGCTTAGCTTTGGGTTCGATCTTGCGGTGTCCTTTCCCAGTGACAGAAGGGGCAGCAAGGCACGTATTGTATCGTTTCCATCGAGGATAACAAGATGGGGTTTATTTCATATTGCATGAATTTATCTCTCTACATCATGTCATCTTGCTTAAGGTGTTACTCTGTTTTTAACTCAATACTCTAGATGCATGCTGGATAGTGGTCGATGAGTGGAGTAATAGTAGTAGATGCAGAATCGTTTCGGTCTACTTGTCTCGGACGTGATGCCTATATACATGATCATACCTGGATATTCTCATAACTATGCTCAATTTTGTCAATTGCTCAACAGTAATTTGTTCACCCACCATAGAATACTTATGCTCTTGAGAGAAGCCACTAGTGAAACCTATGGCCCCCGGGTCTATTCTCAACATATCAATCTCCATCACTTTAATCTTGCTTTGCTTTTTACTTTGCCTTTTATTTTTTGCTTTGCATCTCTATATCAAAAATACAAAAAATATTATCTATCATCTCTATTAGATCTCACTCTCGTAAGTGACCGTGAAGGGATTGACAACCCCTAATCGCGTTGGTTGCGAGGATCTATTGCTTTTGTGTAGGTACGAGGGACTTGAGCGTGGCCTCCTACTGGATTGATACCTTGGTTCTCAAAAACTGAGGGAAATACTTACGCTACTCTACTGCATCGTCCTCTCCTCTTCGGGGAAATCCAACGCAAGCTCAAGAGGTAGCAAGAAGAATTTCTGGCGCCGTCGCCGGGGAGGCTTACGTGAAATCAAGTCAAGATTTGACTCCCGACAACGAGCCATTTCTGGCGCCGTTGCCGGGGAGTCTATGCAAAAAGTCAACATACCAAGTACCCATCACAATCCCTATCTCCCGCATTACATTAGTTGCCATTTGCCTCTTGTTTTCCTCTCCCCCACTTCACCCTTGCCGTTTTATTCGCCCTCTCTCTCCCAATCTCCTTCTCCTTCTCTTTCTCCGCTTGCCTTTTTCTCGCTTGTCTTATCGTCATGTCTAGTCTTATTTCTTCTCTGTTATCTCCCGAGAATGAAGTCCTAAATTTTAAACAAAGGAAGGGAGAAAATCTGAAAGACGCTTGGTATAGAATTTGCAATGCTCAAAATAGATCTACCAGGAAGCAATCTACTTCAGTCCTTCTCCGCAATTTTTATGTAGGTGCTAGTCCTTGGTATAGATATATCCTTGATACCATTACCGGGGGGAATTTCTTGGGTAGCCATACTTTTTATTCTTATAATGCTATGATAGATTTATTTGGCTCACCACCTCTTTTGGTTAATGGAACTATGTTAACTTTGGAGCATGTTATGCAAAGGCTTGAAATTATTGAAAATAAAGTTGCTACCATTGAATCCATTGAAAATCTAGATAAAAAGATCCATAATCAAATTACTCAATATGGATCTAAGGTAGGAATGACTTTGAAAAATATTAAGGAAAAGGAAACTATGGTTAATGAGAAAATAAACTAGATTCCACTCGAATCGATAAACTTGAGGGTATCATAACCAACTTGGGAACCGCTTTCACTTCCGTAAAGAATACTCCTAGTCCTCCCACTAAAATTGCCAAGCTTATGTATGTTCCTAAGAATAAGGGTGAATCATCTAGTAAGGAAACTGCGGATCTTAAATCTATAAGTATTCATCCCGATCTTTTTACTATCATTAAGGAACCATTTGCTACAAATGAATTTTTTGATCTTGTGCCTAAAAGTTTGTTAATTACTAGAAAGAAAGAAATCTATAAGAAAGATAGATGCCTCATTGAGAATTGCCTACCAAAGAT